>NC_052353.1:50697510-50878739 GCF_009727055.1 Benincasa hispida | reverse complement strand
TCAACGCATATTCCTTCTCTTTTGGCCGCAATATCTAGATAAGGCAACATAAATAACTTGTATTTCTACAAGTTATCACACCCCCAAATTTAGATATATGCTTGTCCTCAAGCATATCTTCTACTAAGACAATAATGTTAAATTCCTCTCCTATATTTTTGTGTCGATTGGCTGCTCCGAATGTTACACTCAGGCACATTTCTGAACAACAAAATTTCCTTCTATCCTTGCTAGTTCTGAACAAAGCCCTACTTTATTCTTCTATATCACAAAATTCTGCTCAAAGATGCTTTTCTAATTATGAAAACATAATGTTTATCTCTTCTTTGTCAAAACAACTTGATATGTCTATATGCAGTGGTCAAACTTTGCGTTATTTACTAGAGACTGTTGGTCATGGTTAGACTCTTCGTTTTGGTTTGTTCCCACGGGTGTCATGCGAACATCCAACTATGGTTGTGTGCCAATTTCAACTTTAACTCATGATATTCAGAGGAGTTGTCTCTTGCATTTTTTTATTTTCTCTTTTATTGCGTTGTTCTTGGAAACCCACCTTCGTTTTGGCTTGCTCCTATGGGTGTCATACGAACATCCAACTACGAGCAGGCTTCTTTCACAACTAAACTCTTATCAGGTTGGGAACATTTTTAAGGTTTTCCCTTGCGCTGACATTGGAGTTTGGCATAAGATTTTTTTATTTTTTATTTTGGGAATGGAAAATGAACGCATTTTCTTAATCATCGCATATTCTTGATCTTATCTACTCAGACCTTCCCCACCCCCAAATTTAAAGATAAACAAGATCCTCATTGCGTTGTTTGAATAGACTAGACAAACACTTAGAATAAAAATTTCAAAAAAAAGGTTTGAGCAGAACTTTGAAAGATAAAAGGTAAAGTACTGCTAAACTAAGAATTAACTAAGTGGTGGTCAGAATTTACAAAGCATGGGAAATGTTACTAAGTATAAACATATATTACATCATGGCAACGCATTGAATAGCACAAAAGTAAAAGATTAGAACATCGCAAATATTGACAAAGGATGATAAAGAAAAAGGCATAGGCAGAAAGGAGTGAATATGTACTCAATTGTATTAAATATTAACAAAGTACACAAAGAATTAAAAATTAACGCAATACAAAAATTTCTGCCTATACAAAGAATCAAAGAATTTCGTTAACTTAGAAAAATAATGAATTGAATAAAAATAAAGAATGACCGCAAAAAAATGTAAAACTTATTATTGAGGAGCCGGAGGATCTGGAGGAGGATTCTGAGGTGGTGTTGCAGGAGCATCTTCAAAATTCAGTTTCTGCCGGAGATGCGGAGGCATCATGGGACCATAAAGATAAGCTGTGAGAAAATTAAAGTACTCATGGTTTCGCTCCGCAATCTATCTTTGATGGCGATGGACTTTAAAAATATTGCACTTAATATTGGTCAACGCCTCCCTTGATGTGGCAGCACTGCACTGGATATCATCAATTTGCTCCATCACCACCTCAAATCTTTGGTTGAAGAAGTTTTGTTATTGAGGAAAAAGTTGCTGCTATTGGGAAAAGAGAGACCACATTTCAGCTAACTCTGCAGCCAAGAAAGGGATGGAAGGTTACACCTGCGATGTCTCGCTAGCATCGTTTTGAGGTTAGGCAGAGTGCCTTCACCCAAATCGTGTGGGTCATCAATATGCGGTGGTGGAATGGAAGGTTGCGGTGATGAAGCTGCAGGTGAGTAAATTGGTGGGTATACGGTTGGAGAATTTGGAATGAGGAGAAGGTTGGTGAAATGCTCATGGAGTGGAGAAGAAGGTTGTGTGGGTGAGCTCGAAGGGCTTGGAGGGCGGATAACTAAGGGTAAGGGGTTCAAAGGTTCTAGATCTTGCGTTGTTTCTTCTTGGACTTTCCCTTTTCCCTTATCATCTCTGCGTTGTCTCTTTGGCCTGGGTTCTTGCGGCGTATTGAGATCGATTGCGGGCCTCTTTAAAGGTAACTCTACGCAATGCGGGGAGTCTTTGAGGAGCAGCCTCAGGATTTTGATATTGATGAGGCCATGGACTTCTTCCATGGGCTCCTCCTCAATGCCTACGCCCACTGACAGGCACAGACTTGAGATACTCCATGGAAAGAAATATTGTCCTCTAATGTGCCCCACAAAGCCTCGAATTTGGCTTGTGATCAACCGGCCTACATCGATTGGAATGTCGTGTGCAATGCAGTATACAGCCATAACTCGATCCCTTGAAATGGCCTTGTCATGGGAAGTTGGGATCAACCGCTTCTTAACCAGATAAACCCAAAGCCTTGCCTCCAGAAGCAGAGTCTTGGACGCAAGGGTCTTGATGCCTTTTAAAGAAACCGACCACTTCGTGCTCGGTTGCGTTAATACTCGCAGCGTATCTTCCAACTGTTGTTCTGTGGGATCATCAATGATTTTGTTACCCGGTACATCCGGGTTATCCTTCATTTGGTATAGCTCATTGATGTCCTTTGCGCTGAAAGGCACCACTTGCCCTTTTATGGTCACCGCATCCCTGGTGCCATGTAACCGTCCATGGTAAAAGTCGGGCACTACCTTGGGAATAACAATGGCTAGCCACTGGCAAAATGTGTCCCAGCCATGCTCCACGTTCACACTTGTGAGGAGGTTACGTAGTGGCGTTGGCGTAGGGTAAAAGCCCATCTCCATCAACAAGTCGTCATTTTCTTTCTTTCTGGATGGATGTGCCTTTGCCAACGCGGGCTTGCTGCTTTCTGTGACCGCTTTGCCCTTTTCTTTGGACAACGCAAGGCGGGATTGTTGCCTTTTTTTTCTTTCCCGTTCCTTGCGTTATTCCTCTTTCTCTCGCTCGACAAGTTCCTTTCCTTTCTTCTTCTGTAAGCGTCTTCTATTAGCTTCGTGCTTCTTCTCCTTCTCTTCTTCCCTCTTCTTTTTTTCTTCCTCTTCTTCTTCTCTTTTTTCTCTCTCAAACTCCTCCACAAACTACTCAAAGGCCAACAAAAGGCATTGTTCCTCTTCAGTCCACCTTATTTCTTCAAGCCTTGAGATTTTGTTATTGCAGCAAACTTCCTCATCATGTAATTTTCTTCTTCTATCACCTTCTGCGGTGATGAGTTTCACCCGCTCCATTTTCACCTGCTTCTCCTCATCTTATTTTCTTCTTCTTTCTTTTTCTTCTAATGTGATTATTAATCTTTGAGGGTCAACAGAAGACCTTTGCGACATATTCTCCCTACGACGCCGCATTAGGGAGTATCTTCTCCTTCTTCGCCTTCTTCTGCCGCAACCATTTGTGTTGTTTCAGGTTGCGCCGATTCCATAAATTGTGCTGTTTCCCCCTACCCTCACGGAGGTTGATTCTCCATCCTTTTCAGGGCTTGCAGCCCTCTGCTTCTTTTCTTCTTCCTTTTTTAGGCGCCTCTCTTCATGACAGCGCATTCTTCTTTCTTCTTTCTCCTTCTTCTTCCTTTCCTTTTTCTCTTCCTCATCTTCATCATCATTCTTCTTCTCTTTATTATTTTTCTCCTTGCGATGATGAGATGACTCAGCTTCTCCAGCCTTTCTCCCTTTTCCTTTTCTCTTTTTCTTTTCCTCTTCAGCTCTTTCTGGTTGCATCTCCATTGCAACTTCAGGAATCTCTACCACAACTTCAGCCTCCTTAGCCTCCTCCACCACAATCTTCTCCACCGTAATTCTGGAGGGTCCGTCGTAGACTTCTGCGTTGGCAGTTACCTCAGGAGTCTCTAAGGTCAGAGTGTCTCTTCCTGTCTCTTCTTCAACCACCACTGCCTCCGCCACCACCATTTCTTCAGCCACTGCCACCTCTTCAGCCACCGCCTCTTCCTCCTCCGTGGACAGTGGTTAGTTTACAACCCTGCCTCGGATAATCCCCCTCCTTGCTCTAAATGACTCAGAATGTTGCCACACTTCCTTGTCATCACGCCTCTTCTTCTCACTCTCAGTTGAGACAGCAGAAGTTGGAACTGGGATATTTTCAGTGTTGTGCCCCCTCTTGAGTTGAGGAGGTTGGATGGAAAATGGGTTTCTCCGGGTTCTACCCGCAATTCTTGGGACGGTATGGGGTTGGGTAGCAAGCCGACGACTGGCTAAAAGGAATGTTGCCTCTCGCATGGTGATTTAGTCAGATGAAGGGGTTAAGGGTGAAGTAGAAGATTGGGAAGCTTGGTCAGCCATGGGAGCTTGGTTGAAAGAGCTGGAAAATCGTTAGGGTTTTGGGAAGAAGAAGGTTTCGTATGCTAGCACTAGGGTTTTTCAAAGTGCAAATGAGGTAAAAAAAACTCACAGATTGGGAAGGGTTCCTATTTATAGGTTGGGCCGCAGTGGGCCCAACGCGATTTTTGCGGCGACAGGCCTCGAGAAGCTCAAAAGGCCCGTCGTTCGAACTTCCCTCATTTATGAATTTTCAGAAAAACGTCCTTTCGTTTGCAAAATCATCATTGCTTTGGGATACGAAACGATTGGACTTCTCAAATGCAAAAAGAATTTTCTTTAATATTTTATTCGAATGGACGCAATGTAAAGATTAACGCAATGTGCTCATCAACGCAAATGCATCTTCACAGAGGACGGGCAATAACGTATACACCCCCCAACACACCCCTTAACTAACACATTTCTGGAAGATACCTCAACATAGTGCATTTAACTAAGGACGGGCAAAGGATATATACGTGCGCAACACACCCCTCAGCTCAACACAGTCGAGTTGGGTGAACGCAAAGCATATCTCATTGGTTCAAGATGCGTCCATTATCGCCTTGCATACTTGTTGTTAGTTATATGATATTTCTTTTTCAACAACGCAAGTTGCTATGACTTGCGGTAATAAATTTCTCTTTATTTCCCATTCATTCACCATTTAAAGAATAACGCATTAATTACAGAAAAGTTCAAAGAATTAAAGATGGTATAAAAATAAATACAAATGAAATAAATGAAGAATTAAATTCATAAAGTCATGAAACAAATTAAATACAGAAGTAAAGACAAGATTCAAGAATTCAATAAGACAGAAATTAAAGAAAGCGTTAAACATAGTTGTGAGATATGGACCGGAACATGCGTTTCTTTGAATTAGCGTAATCCACATCCCTGTTGGCGGTCCGGCTTGCCTGCCCAACGTCCTAGGGACATTGCTCCTTTCCATTGGATCCCGGGGCTTCTGAGTTGCTGGGCAACGTTCCTGGTGCTCTACTTCTCAGCTCAGATGCCAGCTGGCCCACTTGGATCTCCAAGTTTCGAATTGAAGACGCCTGCGCTTCCATCACTGCGTCATTTTTGTCCATATCCTGTTTCAACAGGGTCTTCAATGAGCTTCCAGAGGTGTTTGATGATGAGGGTTGCTGGTTATGCAATTGCCTTGGTTGCCCCTGGTTCGAGTTATAGTGGAAAAGAGGATTTCCTCGACTGCCACTCTGATGGTTGATTGGCCCCCCTTGGTTAGGATTTCCTCTCCACCTGAAGTTAGGATGGCTCCTCCAGCCAGGATTGTAGCCGTTGCTAAAGGGGGATGGCTCCTCCAGCCAGGATTGTAGGCGTTGCTGAAGGGGTTGTTTTGGATTGCACATACTTGCTGAAGATTTGATGGGCACATTTCTGCTACATAAGCCCCTCCACAATTAACACAACTTATTGCGGCCACTTGAGCCGGTGCAGCAGGTTGTGCTGATTGTTGGTAGATGGCTCCTTTATTTATTTCCATCGATTGAAGGATTGAGGTCACCACGGCCATCTGAGCAGCCAACATGGTCATTGTCTCCACAGAGACAATGGCAGTTTCATTTNCCAACATGGTCATTGTCTCCACAGAGACAATGGCAGTTTCATTTTTTCTTCTTTCGGCGCCTCGGCCTCCATAGCCATCATTAATCCAGTCATCCATGTTCCACGATATGCGGTCAAGGATGACTTTAGCCTCAGTATACGTTCTGTTCATAAAACCTCCTACCGCTGAGGCATCAGCAACAGCCTGTGTTGATCTGTTCAGGTCGTTATAAAAGGTCTCCATCAAAACGCAATCGGGTATCCCGATATGCAGGCAGTTTTTCACCAATCGTCTAAATCGAACCCAAACGGTGCTCAGGGTCTCATTTTTCATCTGCTCGAAGTTCAGCACGTCCTTTCGTCTTCTTGCGTTGACGTTCGGTGGGAAGAACTTCTTCATGAATCGCTCCATTAGTTGATCCCATGATGTGATCTCGTTTGGCTCTAGTGAGTGAGCCCACCTCTTGGCTTCGTCCCTCAAGGTGTAAGGAAACAAATACAATCTAATACTCTCTGGGGTTACGCCAAGTAATGAGAAGTTGTCGCACATTTCGACAAAGTTAGTCAAGTGGGCATGCGGGTCTTCACCTTGCAGACCCCCAAATTGCCCTGCATTTTGGATCATTTGTAGCATGACCGGTTTTATTTCGAACCTTGCGTTCTCCTCAACAATAGGCCTCGAAATCCCAGGCGAAAAATCATACAGGTCGGGTACCGCATAATTCCTCATGGGGATGTTACGGTCAGCAACTAGGAAAACAGGATCCTGCGCTGACCTAACAGCCTCTTGATTTACTACGAGAACCGCATTGTCATTATTATCTGCCATACTCGCTACTTTCTTTCGCCTAATCCGATTCTGATGTGCCCATGCGCGAAAGGTACGCTCGATCTCAGGGTCAGCTTCGAATTCTGGTTCAGCACCAGTACTCATAAACCGTCAAGCTACTCTCCGCGTTGAACAGCTAATACAATGAGATATGTCCTATAAATACCACAAACACACTCAAACAATAAACCATTAACTAATCCCCAGCAACGGTACCATAAACTTGTTACTTAGAAATTGATCTTATGTCACACAATGCATGGATGCATATGATGCAAGGTTCAAATCCATGTGATACTACTTCTAGATATGCATTAATTAACAATGTTCTTGTAGTATGTTGTGCATTGTCACAAGTTTCCTTGCGTTGAAACCAAGTATAATTTCACCGCATGTTTCTCGGTGTGATCCGAGGTCGAACACAAAGACTGTTTGAGGTTATTGCGTTATACTTGTGATACATGCGACCAGGGGTTTTCAATTAATAAAAGTTGTTGTGTACAAGAATATAAACATGCGATAAAGTAAAGTAAAGCGTGAAGATGCGATAATAAAATAAATTGCGTTAAAGTAAATCTAAGCTAAGATGATACAAGATACAGGTTTCATGATACAAGATACTAAGGTCAAGGCTGGCTGTGAAGATTATGCAAAAATCATGTAATGCGGTGACATCTTATGTACGAAGCAGAAACAGAAAATATAATTAATACAAACATCGCAAGTTCCTTAGTTGCGTTAAAGGCATAAACATGGTTCCGCTTTTCCCGTGACGTACACCTCTCGGTGATCGGCCACGTTCCCACATCTCTGTGGTGAAACAGGGGCAAACGTAATGAACGCAAGGTTGCTTCCATCTCTGAAAGTACTTCTTGCTTTAGTTAATGCATTCTTCTAACCTTCTCTCGACAGATCAGAATGACATCTTCACTTCTGCTCTCACAGGTAAAGGTGTCGTTAGCATGTTTTAGCTAAACGTTCTTATTTCTTTAGCACGGAGTAAGTTACTTGTTTAATTCATATTAATTACCAAGGGATAAAAAGACTTTATGAAGAAAGCGATAAATAAAGGAACGAAAATAGACAGAGAAGGGAATATGAAATCGATCGAGACATTAAATATTTCTATTCAGCATCTGATACATGATTTGTGAATGAAAAGATTAAGAAGGTGAAATACACTTGATGAAAATAGAGTTAGAAACAAATACAAATGAGCGCCAACGTCTTAATGCCGATCTGGATGGAAATTTGCTTGCCGGTATGGATGGATCGTGCGGAACGATGAGCTTCCCTCTCAGGCTTGTTCAACCGGTAACAAGGATCTAAGCACAGAGATTCGCGGCGACGATCTGGCAGATTTGCACTGAGATTCACCTCTCGGCCTTGTCTCTTTCCCTCCCGGATTTCTTCCAATCAGTACTCAGCTCAGCCTCTCTCTCTCTCTCAGTAATTTAGCAGCAATTAGCCCTCGTATCAATTATACTCGTATCAAGTATATCTTCTGTGAATTCTATAGAGGTATTTATAGGTGAAAAGCTTTGACTCTTGGCTGTGGACCCCCACCTCTTGTTATGGAAATTCCAAAGATGGAGGAATAAATATTTCTTCTGTTATGCAATCATACCGTCAAATCTGCACAACTGTTAATTGTACACATGTCGCAATCCTCCGTCTTTGCGTTGCTCATTTGCATCTTTCAATCGGTTGCTCGCATGCGGTGTTGTTTTTATTACCATATGATCGACTGTCGCATTGCGCCGTCTTTGCATTAATCGTCTCTTCATTGTTGATTTATCGGCACAATATAATAGAGATGCATTGTTCAGTTTCTCGTTGCCTTGATCGTAAGCGGTGGCTTGGTTTCTTGCAAAACAGAGTAAAAATATCCTCTTCTACCATCTTAACGATGTTAGTGGGTGTAATTGTGTTAATTCATAATTATTGTATTTCTGAGCTAATTTTCATACAATCAACGCATATTCCTTCTCTTTTGGCTATAATATCTATAAGGAAACATAAATAACTTGTATTTCTATAAGTTATCAGTTATCAACAGTAAAATCAAATCAACAAACAAATTACTAGCGGTTGATTACACCAACAGAGTTTTAACATAGGATTGTCCTCTATCTCCCAACTCATCTAAAATTATGAATTATATAGATGAGAATGTTGAATTCAAAAAATAAGATAAATATGATTTACTTGTTATCGAAGCATGTTTAGTGGAAAATGATAAAATCTGGATAATTGATTCATGTGCTGCTAATCATGTATGTACTATCTCACAGGAAACAATTTCCTGGAGATAGTTGACAAAAGGTGAAACAATCAATAAGGTGGGAACTTGGGAGATTGTTTCAGCCAAATAAGTGGGAGATATAAAGTTATTTATAGGAATTTATTTGAAAAATGTATATTATATTCCTTCTATGAAAAGGAATCTAATATCTATATCTTATTTGCTAGAACAAAATTTATTTCGAAAATGGTGAAGTGTTCATCAAAATGGGAAATAAAAAGATTTGTTCTGCAAAATTAGAAAATAACTTGTACATGTTAAAACCAACTGAGGTCAAAGCTGTTTTGAACATAAAGATGTTTAAAACTATTGGGACTCATAAGAAAAGGAAGATTTCTCCAAATGCCTATCTTTGGCACTTGAGACTGGTCATATAAATCTCAACAGGATTGAGAGATTGGTTAAGAATAGTCTTTTAAACAAGTTGGAAGATAGTTCATTACCACTATGTGAGTCCTGACTTGAGGGTAAAATGACAAAAAGATCTTTTTCTAGAAAAGGTCCTAGAGCTGATTCACTCAGACCTTTGTGGGCCTCTAAATGTTACAGCAAGAGGAGGGTATCAATATTTCATCAGTTTTATAGATGATTATTCCAGGTATGGGCATGTTTACCTAATGCACCAAAGGTTTGAAACTTTTGAAAAGTTCAAAGAGTATAAGGCTGAGGTTGAAAACCAATTAGGTAAAAAGATTAAAACGCTTCGATCGGATCGAGGTGGTGAGTATATGGACATAGAATTCCAAAACTATTTGATAGAACATAGAATTCAGTCTCAACTCATAGACCCTGGTACACCTCAGCATAAAGGTGTAGCAGAAAGAAGAAACAGAACCTTGTTGGACAGGGTTCATTCCATGATGAGTTACTCTCAGTTACCAAATTCTTTTTGGGGACACGCAGTTGGGACTGCGGTGTATATTTTGAACATGGTTCCCTCGAAAAATGTTTCTGAAACATCTTACGAGCTCTAGAGATGATGCAAAGAAAATTTATATCACTTCAGAATTTGGGGTTTTCCAGCACATGTGTTGATGCAAAATCCTAAAAAATTGGAACACCGTTCAAAAATATGTCTATTTGTAGGCTACCCAAAAGAAACTAAAGGTGGTCTCTTTTATGATCCTCGAGAAGATAAAGTGTTTGTATCAACAAATGCAACCTTCCTGGAAGAAGATATATAAAGAACCATCAACCTCGCAGTAAGCTAGTAATAGAAGAAATGTCCAGAGAAACGACAAATGTATCAACAAGAGTTGTTGATAGAGTAGGTTCGTTAACAAGAATTGTTGATGAAACTCATACTTCATATCCCTCTCAAGAGTTGACAATGCCTCGTCGTAGTGGGAGGGTTGTGCAACAGTCTGACCGGTACATGGGTATAACTGAAACTCAAGTCATCATACCAGATAATGGATTAGAGGATCCATTGTCTTTTAATCAAGCAATGAACAATGTGGACAAAAACCAATGGATTAAAGCTATGAACCTTGAAATGGAATCTATGTATTTCAATTTTGTCTGGAATCTTGTAGATCAACCTGAAGGGGTAAAACCCATCGGTTGTAAATGGATCTACAAGAGAAAATGAGACCAAACTGGTAAGGTACAAACCTACAAAGGTAAACTTGTGGCAAAAGGTTTACTTAAAGAGAGGGATTAGATTTTGAAGAAACCTTCTCTCTAGTTGCCATGATAAAGTCTATTAGAATAATCTTTTCTATAGCCATGAAATATGGCAAATGGATGTCAAGACAACATTTTTGAATGGCTATCTCGAAGAGAGTATCTATATGTCTCAACCATAAGGGTTTATACAGCAGGGTCAAGAGCAAAAAGTTTGCAAGCTTAATCGATCCATTTATGGAATAAAACAAGCTTCTAGATCCTGGAATATGAGATTTGACGCTGCGATCAAATCTTATGGCTTTGAACAAAATATTGACGAACCTTGTGTATACAAGAAGATCGTAACAAAACTGTCGCTTTTCTAGTGTTGTATGTTGATGATATCTTACTCATTAGGAATGAGGTAGAATATCTAGCTGACGTTAAGAGATGGTTGGCTTCACAATTCCAAATGAAAGATTTGGGAGAATCAGTATGTTCTTGGAATCCAAATAGTTCGAAATCGCAAGAACAAAACATTGGCATTATCTCAAGCATCTTATATAGACAAGATGTGTCTAGGTATAAAATGAAAAATTCCAAGAAAGGATCTTTACCTTTCAGGCATGGAATTCACTTGTCTAAGGAACAGAGTCCTAAGACACCTCAAGAAGTTGAGAAGATGAATCGAATTCCATATGCATCTGCAATTGGGAGTTTGATGTATGCAATGCTGTGTACATATCCCAACATATGCTATGCAGTAAGAATTGTCAGTAGATTTCAATCCAATCCTGGTCATGACCATTGACTTCTGTTAAAAACATCTCAAGTATCTGAAGAACGAGAGATTATATACTCATGTATGGACATAAGGATCTTATCCTTACTGGATATACTGATTCTGACTTTCAGACCGATATTGATTCGAGGAAATCAACTTCGGGGTCAGTATTCACTTTTAACGGAGGAGTAGTTGTGTGGAGGAGCATCAAGCAGAGTTGTATTGCGGACTCCACAATGGAAGCTGAGTATGTAGCTGCAAGCGAAGCAGCAAAAGAAGCAGTATGGCTCAGAAAGTTCTTGATAGATTTGGAAGTAGTTTCTAATATGCACCTGTCTTCTATGAAATACAGATACAAATATGGCTACACGATATGGATAAGATCGGATACAGCAATTCGTCAATTTCTAAAAAACTAAGATACGGATATGTCTAAGGATGCGTCAGTTTTTTATATATTTTTTTAATATATATATTTCTAAAAAACGAGGGTACTGATACGTTGAAGATATATTTTTTTTCTTTACAAAAATCTAGGATGTAGATAAATTTAGCATACAAGTTAATAACAATAGCACAAAATATAATACAAACACTAAAATACAATACAAAAAAAAAAAAAAAAAAAAACATCTAAGATATTGAAGTACAATAGTTAATAAAAGCAATGAAAAGTGACTCATATTGAAAAGAAGAAGAAGAAGATTAGAGATAGAAAGTATGAAGATAAACGAAGAACTTATTGTTGAAGATATCCAAATGGTTATATTTTGGTGGACTTTGTGGGGATTCAAATGTGAAGATGGAGATTAGATGATTTTAGTCTAGGGTTTGGTTCGTTATTTTTTGTCTTTCAGTTTTGGACTCGAGTAATGAGCTTTTTAAATAGATTGCCTAATTTTAGATTGGGAAAGATTAGATGAGTTATTTGTCTTTTTTCTTTAAAAAAAATATGCATAGAAATAGATACGTGAAATCACGTATCAGATACGTCTCTGGAAAGTATCTGAAAGTATAGATACGCCAAATCGCATGTCAGATACGTATCTAGAAAGTATCTAGAAGTATCAGTATCCAATACGTGTCTGATACTGATTATTTGCCTCACATGAAGTATTTGTGCTTCATAGCCTGCCTGTCACTCTCTATTGTGACAACAGTGGAGCAGTTGCAAATTCAAAGGAACCATGAAACCATAAAAGGGGAAAGCATATCGAACAAAAATACCATCTCATTAGGGAGATTGTACATAGAGAAGATGTCATTGTCACTCAGATTGCTTCCCAAGACAATTTAGTTGATCCATTTATGAAGGCCTTCTCAACTAAAGTGTTCGAGGGTCACCTAGTAGGACTAGGTCTACGAGTTTTGTATCACAAGGGCAAGTGGGAGAATTTATGGGTATTGTAATGCCCTAGTTTATTGTATTGTATTTTTTATTCACTCCATGTAAACTCAACATTGTATATATTTGTATATATTGATCCACTGGAGTTTTAGTCCAAGTGGGAGTATTGTTGGGTTTTATGTCCTAAAAACTCGTAGTTTATAAAATAATAAACATGTTCTATAATCAATATACTTGTTATTGATCTCATAAATTGTATGAAAGTCTAAATCCAATAAACTAAAACCCATGACTATAGTATGAGTAATTTAACTTTATGTGGAGACATAAGAGTGGATCAAGTTCGAGTAAATAATTAAAATGATCTATAGTACATGAATAAGATTGGGTACCTTATTCTGGTAACACCATTGGATGCGGCCTACTCTGTAGCTGTTACAAAGAGTTGTAAAGTACTACATACAATGTGATCTTAATTCGTACATGTTATGACATGAGGAGTGGGAGCATCATATGCAATGAGTTTGCATAAGATCAGGACCAAGAAATAAGTCACTCTTACTTTATAATGTTGTTTGCTATTTAAGACTGACTATTTCACCTAGATGACCTAGGTAACTCAATCTTATTTCTGAGCTAACTATGAACTCCTGTTTATTCGGGACTGCCCTTAAATTTGCATAGTTGAGGGTTAGCTCAACAACGCCGATTCAATAAGACTCCCATTTCAGGGGTAAGACCGAATAGATAGCTGGGGACATAGGGTGCAAGATGGAGTTTACGCCTACCCGATTTAGGGATAGGAGAAAGATCATTCTCTCAAGTACTGAATCCAAGTCTTGAACAAGGGGCCTCACCCTCTCATTGGGTTAAGAGAGTTTGGTTAGTGATTGGATCACAAACCAGTTGTTCATTAGAGGATCAGTAGGGACTTGAGGAATAAGACGTAATCTCAAGGGTAAAACAAATATTTGACCTAGTCGTTATTACGAACAACCTGTGAAAGGTCGACTTGCTGATTATGATTAAATCATGTGGACATAATATATCTACAGTGAGGGGAGTGCAACTATAAGCTTTAGTGAAGTGACCCATTAGTTAACGAATGGGGATTAATTTGGTCTAATGAGTTTAGCCAATTAATCTCGGATCGTTGGAGCCCATGATCTGTAGGTCCACGAGGTCCCCCTACTAATTCCCTTAATTCTAATTTGAATGTTTCAAATTAACTTATCACGCTATTCTAGAGCTAGTTCGTTACGACCCAATATATGTTTTTCATGGTTCAATCTTCTACCATGGTTATGTATTGGGTTTCTTTAGTTTCCATTTTAATAGGTAACTGTAAGTTGATTATTATTTATTTTAAGTTTAATTTATGAATGTTGGAGAATATACTTTCTTCTCATACCAGATTGACAAATAACATTTCGTACAGTTTTTCCCTTGTTTGGGGGCTAATTACAAAGAACTAACAAGTTCATTGAATTTGGTTTACACCATAGCAATGGTTCCAATGCAGTTTGATGTCAATGTTTGAAATGTGGGAATCATGTATCCAACGATGTTATAACAGTTAGGTATCACTTGTATGCCAATGGAATCGATGAAAGTTATAAGGTATGGTTTTGACATGGAGAAGATTTGACCATAAAGAATGTTAACAATGGATTAGAGAATAATGTGACTGAAAATTATGAAGGAGATGGTGATTTATTTAATGTATTTAACATGCTGTAAAAGTGTTGAGTCTCTACGAGACTTGAAAGGAAAAATTAAACCATGTTCAAAAACTCGTAACTCATCAGAATGTGCTAAAGAGAAAGAACCTAAAGATCCATAGTGATTGTACATCAAAAAAATTCAAGGAGGACCCTGTTGAAGTAGAAAAGAAGGTCAAACTGAAGAAGGAACCTCTAGATAAGGAATATGAGTAAAAAAAGTCTGCGAGCTCAAAGAAGATAAAGGTTAGTATTGATTATAATTCATACAATTGTTGTGAAATGTGATTTAGTACTAATCTACTTGTTTTACAATGACTTCATTGTGGTTATTACACTCATAGGTACTTATACAAAATTATTGACAAATCCAATACTCTGAGTTTGTACAAGTTCTTGGGCATTGGATCTATTTCAATATCTACTTACAAAGAATCACGTGTACAAATATTGAATGCTAGATTACTGGGAACATATTGAAATCAACTTATCATGTTTCTTTATAATTCGGGGTATGTTGTGTAAAAATTGGGCATACATAGTTTAGTATCATTAGTCTAACAATTTCTATGTTTATTTGAACATATGACAATCACCGGAGTTTGGTAGTTGTTGATTACACAAAAGTTGTCGGACCCTCTGAAAAATTGTATCCATGAGGATGCTATGGAAATAGTTGGAATATATGTGATACTTACATACCATTTAGCATATAATGACTAACTATTTTATGTCAATAGTTAAAATCTTCTTCATTCCATGTATGCATCCGTAGGTTCTTCAACATCTCAAAAAAGAATAAGTCAAGTTGGAAGGTTGTCAAGGTAGGTGAAATGACAATACAAGTAAGTGACAAGTTAGTTCATAGAAACCTTATCTATCATATATATGTATCTTATGTTCTATGCACAGTGTCCTAAACAATTAGGTGTGGTTAAATGCGACTATTATGTCATGAGATTTATGCGTGATATAATATTGTCCAAGAACACTTCAATTATAGACATGGTATGTATTGTAGAATGTCAAAAAATTTGAACGAGAAATTTAGTGTCATAAGTTAAGATCCACTTTCTTGTATACAAATGAAAGGTGCACCATCTACTTATACACAAGATGATATTGACTGTGTGCGATCTGAATGGGCTGAGTTTGTAGGATCACACAATTTTTTACATGATATGTGGTACTTGGTATTTTTTGTTGCTTTTGGACCGCATTTTGTTGTAAATGATTTTTTGGAGAAGAAATACATGTACATTCACACATTAGGGAGAATTAAAACCAACAAAGTAGTGACTTTAGTGCTTGAATGATATATAAGAACAATTTGATTGTGATACATGTAGACTAATTTGAATATTGACTTTTTGTTCTAAGAAGAATTTGTGGTGATTATCCAAAGGAATGTATAGGTTACGGGATCTCTTTTGTCATTTTTCAGTAACTTATTGGTGCTCGATAGATACGTAGCAGTTTTTACATTTTCCATTTGTATACCCTTCCCCTCCCCAATGTTTTACTGCTGTCGCCGCGTTAAGCCCCCCCCCCCCCTCCCCCCCCCAAAAAAAAATAATAATAATAAGGAAAAGAATGATGCTATTTGTTGTCGAGTATTCCATGTTTACTACCGTTTTGGAGAATTTTGTTGAATATTATTATGATTGTTGACATGGATGAATTGCGAGTATAGGTTATTATACCAATGTTGTATAAGTAAAACATTTACCCAATTTGATTATAAGTTTTCATACTTGTGGATATAGGTTATGAACTCCATGTTTTGGGCAAGATCAATGTGTTAGAAAAATCGTTAACATTGGAAAGGTAAAACCTTCTTATATTATAATTATTGTCAATATTGATGGGTAGACTTGAACTCTAAAATGATTTTTTATTTTCTTAACAGGTTTTGTAAGAACTTGTTGGAGAAAAAAAAACCATGGAGCATTGATATATTTATATGATTTTTTTGTAGGATTAATAGCTAAACTTTGATTGAAATGTAATTAGATGTGGCTTATTGTAAAACCTTTATAAATGGTTACTAGTTGATCTTTTATGTAAAAATATTATCAACTTTATGCTTATTTTCTATATATGTGAAAGTATTTTATATTTGTGTTCTTGGGGTTGAAAAGCATTAATTCATTATGGAAATCTTATATGTAATGACAGGGTTCACAGAAATAACAACTATAAAAAAAAAATGCATCTTAATGACATTACAAAAGTATAAAAATGTTAAATTTCGTGATAGTTAAAATATATCATAATATAATATTTTTTGACATATAAAATTCGTCTTGATTCAGATTTCAATGACACTGAAAAAATAATCATTGTCCATTTATTCTTGACAAGAAAAAAATGTCACTATATATTTCTTTTTGACATTTTATAATTGTGTCATTACCTAAAATCCTACATAAATTAGTCAATTTTGAGTCAATTGACGACAATGATAACATGTCATATTAAACTTGACAATGACAGTTTATCATTGTCAATAATCGTTTATTAGTGGCAATTATTTGTTGTCATTTAAAGCTCAATTATGATATTTTTCGAAAATTGCCATTGAACATCATACTTTTACAGGGGTGACCACGACGAAAAATAACCGTCATGAATTTTAAATATGACAGTTTTTAAATGTTATGGTATCACAATATTTTAGTAGCGTAAAAATAAAACAGTTACCAAACAGAACCCAAAAAATAAACATTAAACACGAATTATTTCAATAATAATAATAATGGCCTACCATTTTGGGAGTATGTGAAGAGATGAATGGTGAACATGAAAAGGAAGAAACATATATAGAGTTTCATAGAGCAATCCCAAGTTCCATGCATGGATCATAGAAGCAATGACATAGGGGGCTAAAAATTGAAAGGCATTGAATCTTTTTGGATGAAAAAGAAAGAAAGGACTATTCGAAATAAGTCCTTGAAATAGGTAAAAATAAGGAAAATTTAAAAAAAAAAAAAAAAAAAAAAAAAAAAAAAAANAAAAAAAAAAAAAAAAAAAAAAAAAAAAAACAACAACAACAACAACAAATATGCTTACCCCTTTTCATTAAATTGCCACACACAAGAAATTTCTCACCCCATTTTCTTCCACTTCTTTGCTCTTTCAACTTTTCCCATTGAGACCTCTCTCTCAAAAGAAATATAACAAATTAACAAAAAAAAGAAATGAAAGGGGTTATATTGCAAGTTTATTAACTTTTTCTTTTCCCTATTAACGCCTTTATGACTATTTGATTTTTAGTTTTTAGTTTTTAAAAATCATATTTATTTTAACAGAATCGGTTCATCTCTTCTGAGGAAACAGGAAGCTAAATTTCAATTTTTAGTTTTTGAAACATTGTTTGATTTTTTAAAACACCTATTAGAAAGATCATGTAACAAAAGTAGAAATAGTATTTATAAACTTAAAATTTCAAAAACAAAAAACGAAATGATTATTAAATGAGGTCTAAACTTTTATAAGTGTGTAATATGTTCCTAAACTTTCAATTTTATATTTATTAGGTTTCTAAACTTTAAAAATGTCTAATAGATTCTTGAATTCCAATTTTGTGTCTAATACTGTGTTTGTAATTTTTAAAAATTAATCATCTATTAGATATAAATTTAAAGGTTATGTATAATGAAACGTTAAGTGTTCAATTTTATATCCAGTAGATCTATGAATTTTTTAAAAAAATATCAACTAAGTCAATAATTTATTAGACACAAAACATAAAGCTTAAGAACCTATTAACTATTTTTAAAATTTTAAGGACTAAATAGACATAAACCTCCCAATTTTAGAAACTTGTAATATAACCCCAAAAAATAGGCTTTTTTTAGTTCAAATTTGAATAAAATCCAGTCATTTAAATTTAAATAAAATACAAAATGTTTAAAAAAGAGTTAGTAGGATTAGATGATGCTTTGGGTATTCAAGATGGTATATTTACATTGAAATTGGGGTGAAACGCAATAGGGAATACTTGTATAGCATCTGATCTCATAGGAAGAAATGCATGTCAATTACAAATTAAACTCATTTGACAATATTTGTTTTGATTTATTTTCTACTTTGGAAAACACTTTTTACAACATTGGTCAAATATTCAGGATTATGAGGGAAAAAGTTTCAAACTATCTTTCAATTAAGAATTTTATAAATGGTTGTTGGATGGATAATCCAAATTTTGGGAGAAAATGAAATTTGTCCTTTTTGAAATTGGAAATTTTTAACCTTTTGTTTACGACATAATCAGATGAAATTATCAAAACGAAATCTCATATATGTAGATTGGGTCTCTCGTCCTCTCTCACTTCCATCTCTTTCACGCAAATCGATCTCCTCTCTTTCTTGATCTTCTTTCTCGCTCTGCAACACAAAATAACTTGGTGTAGGTGTGATGAAGCATGATGTCAAGTGTCGAGTGTTGTTTGTTGCTGGGGTTGCAAGTCTTCTATCGTAGGGAAGCACTATCGAGGAGCTGGTCTTTTGGTCTCATAGAAGCTAGAGTGTGGTCAGAGAAGAAAAGCAAAGAATTAGCAGAAACAATGGCCTTGCTTGAAGGCATCTCATAGACCATTTAGGCGAGCTTTACCCACTTCAAACTCATTGAAATATTCTTTGATTTTATATTGCATGTGCATTTTATTAAGACGTAAAGAATGTAGCTTGCGAAAAACAAAACCTACATATGGAGCTTGCCACATACACTCTAATGTTATGCTGAAGTTAAGGACGGATGATTCATGTTACCTTATATGAAGCATAGGGATTAACCTAGATCTTCTCCTATTCCTTCTTGGAATTTGGTTATCTCATAATTTGATAAGATGATATTTAGCATTATTGCGTGTTTGTATGATGATTGTGCTCCTCGACCTACTTTCTTTTTCTCTTACTTATTAGATTCACGTTGGGCTCAAATTTTCTCCAATATACAAGATTATGTATTTTCTAATTTTTTTGTGATATTATTCATATAACAATTTAAGATAATTTTAAACCCACTAATACCTTAGTTTTACGAGTAATTATCTCCTAGAATAGAACAGATTACATTTGTTATAGAAGCATATCTCGTCTATAAGATGCAACAAATTATACTTTGAAAATAAACTCAACTCGAAAGATTTTATAAAGAGAGAGAGAATTGCATGGGAGAAAAGTGCTTTTGAAATGAAATAATGCATTTTTCATAACAATCGTCATTAGCAAATGGTGTAAATTATTCTACTGTAAATCAAACTTGTCTTTTACCAATTTCTTTTTCATTTCTTTCTCCATCAATCTCACAAGTCAATTTCCCCAAAACCCCCTTTCTTTAAAATAAAATTTTAAAAAATAATAAAAATAAAAATAAAAAACCGCCCCTCATTTTTTCTCTCTCGATCCAGAAATTGAATCAATCAATCAATCAACAAGAACAACAAAAAGAAACAGCTTAATCATGCAGCGAAATGCACAAGAAGAAGATAACAAACAGAACAACAACAAGAAATTCAAATTCTCAATCAACGATCACCTCGACATTCTCACCGAAATCCTCAACGACTCGGCGCTCCTTCCCTCTGCGCCGCCGCCTGCGTCTGCCGTCTCTGGTGTGCCCTAGCTCGCAACGACGATTCGCTCTGGGAACATCTCTGCTTCCGCCACCTCTCTTCTCCGCCGCCTTCCTCCCTCCGCCCTCTCGTCCTCGCTCTCGGCGGCTACAAGAGACTCTACATGCTCTGCCTCCGTCCTGTCCTCAGCCGATTGAACCGCTCCGGTTTCCTCCCTCGTGTTTGGACTCTCCAAGATCAGGTCCAACGACTCTCCCTCTCATTGTTCTGCTTTGATTATTACGAGAGAAATGGTTGCCTCGGCTGCGATGCGGCCGCCGCGGCTCCGTCGCTGCGCTTCCTCTGCGAACCGCTGAACGTATAATTCGTTTGTTTGTCTGTTTTGTTCTCAAGCGTATTTGATTTGGAATCGTCTCGTTGGAGAAAGTTTGTAAGTGGATTCCTTTTTTCTTTTTCTTTTTTTTTTAGAATTTATTTCAATTTTTTTATTAAATAAAGTAATATTATATATTTATATTACAGTCTCCCTTGAAATAAATTTGGGAGTTGAAATTTTGACTCAATAATTGTTATTTGTTCAACAGTTTCTTTCTTTCTTTCTTTATATCGGATGAAATTCAACCTTTGGAAACCAAATTAAAAAGAAAAATGTTTGATAAGTTTAGGCATAATTAGTTGAAATTAAAAAAAAATTAAAGCCATTTAAGCCATTTGATTTTTAGTTTTCAAAAATTAAGTTAAATTTTGAAAACTAAGATCTTGTTTAATAATCATTTAGATCTCATTTAGTAATCATTTCGTTTTTGTTTTGAGTTTTTGAAAAATTAAGCTTGTTTCTCCTAATTTCTTACCATGATTTGCATCTTTATCAAATACAATGGTTGATTTATTAGCTAAGTTTCAAAAACAAAAATATTTTTTTAAAAGTTACTTTTTTTAGTTTTCAAATTTTGGTTTGGTTTTTTAAATTATTGGTAAAAAATAGATGACTAAGGAAGAAATTTAGAGGTGGAAGTAATATTTATAGGCTTAATTTTCGAAAACAAAAATAAAAAATCAAATGTTTATCGAACGGTAACTTGATTTTTTGTTTTTGTTTTTTAAATGAAGCCTAGACATTACATCCATTTCCAAATTTCTTCATTAAGCCTTGTTTGGTAACCATTTATTTTTTGCTTTTTATTTTTTTAAAATTAAGCATATTTCATCCACATTTCTTACAAGAATTTGCATCTTTCTTAAGTTCAATCGTTGACTTCTTAGCTAAATTCAAAAAACAAAAACAACTTTTTGAGAGCTACTTTTTTTAGTTTTCAAAATTTGGCTTAGTTTTTTAAATCATTGGTGAAAAGTAGATAATAAAAAAGAAATTTGGAGGTGGAACTAGTATCCATAAGCTTAATTTCAAAAACAAAAACAAAAAAAAATAGTTACCAGATAGGGCCTTATTTATCTTCTTGTTACTGTGGTTTAAAAAACCAAACCAAAATTTGAAAATTAAAAAAGAAAAAGTAGTTTTTAAAAATTTGTTTTTATTTTTTAAATTTAGCTAAGAATTCATTCATTGTACTTGATAAACATGCAATCATTATAAGAAATGGAGAGAAAATAGGTTTAATTTTCAAAAATCAAAAACTAAAAACGAAATAGTTATCAAATAGTGTCTAAAAAAATCGTTTATAATTTTTTTTAAAAAAAAAAAGAGGCTAAAAATCTAGCTCTTTAAAAACTTCTAAATGATGATAAGAAATTGAAAGAAGATAAACTTAATTTTTAAAAATAAAAAAGAAATATTTACAAAACGGGCCTAAATGAACATTGAGACATAGTTAAAATTATAAGGTTTTGGAATGATCTATAAAAAGTTGTATAAGCTAATAAAATATAAGTTTTTTATTGCAGATAATTTAAACCAAGAAATACAATAGTACTTAAAAGAAAGAAAGAAAGATAGTATATTTACTTAAAATATTAAGACTTTTATGTTGACCATATTTGAGGCGGAGGATTCAAATCTTTGATCTTGAAATCTATAGTGCACGTTTTATGTAAATTAAGTTAAGCTCGTTTTGAGCAACAATTTAATTTAAAATTTTATTTTTACCTTGAATTTGTCATGCATTTCAATTTAACTATAATTATTTTCATCTAATCAAGTGATAAATTTTAATAAATATTCTAGGAACGAAATACATTTTTGGCTCTTAATTTTTTGTTCTAGTTTATATTTGGTCGTTATGTTTTAAAATGTTACCATTTTAGTAGTGTTTAGTTTGATTTCAATTTAGTTTTTTTGGGCATTTGGAGCAAGGAATTGTTATTATAGTTTGAATATAATAGTTTGTATTTGAGGTGTAGATTATTTTAGTTTTGGTTATAATAGCATGTGTTTGAGGTGTAAACTATTTTAGTTTGTGGAGGGAATAGTAAATACGGTAGTAAAGAATAAAAAAAATGATGAATGTAAAATAGTAAAACATTAGCAAATAGTAAATACGGTAGCAAATTAGAGTTTTGAAATAATGTTGATTGTAGCTAATTGGAGATTATAAAATAACACGTGCTATAGCAAGAGATGGTTATTATAGTTTAGCATAGTCATTGCCCCGAACCCCTAAGTTTTAAAATGTTACAATTTTACCTTTGAAGTTTTAATTTTGTTTCAATTTAGTTATATATTTGAAGATTTATATTTTTAATATTGATCTTTCACTAAATACTCACTTAGTGTTTACAATTTTTCCTTTGAAATTTTAATTTTGTTTCACTTTAGTTATAGGTTTGAAGATTTTTATTTTAATATTGATATTTAACTAAGTACTCACTTTCAATATTTAGTGTAATGTCTATTAATTAATTTTAAACAATTATAATTAATTATGTTTCTTTAAATTTTCATCCATATTAAAATTAATTTTAATATTTCAATTCATAATTATTTATCCAAATTGAAAAGAAGTCTTTAGTAAAAAAATCAAAGTAAAAAAGTATGAAACTTGAAATCTAATGTCAAATTAAAACAAAATTCAAAATTTAAGTACTAAAACGATAAGATTTTGAAACTTAAGAACTAAATAGAAACTAAACTCAAAATCTCGAGACTAAAATTTTTTTTTTTTTTACTTGTTAAAAAAAAAATTGCCACTAAGAAATTTGGTGGCTGTGTGTGACTATGTGACTCAAATAAATATTATATTAAAAAACTAAAATATATATAAATATAGTTGACAATATTTTTGTGAATGTTAATCTTTGGTTGATTTTTGTGGTATTTAATTGTTAGGTTAAACATCTTTATCGTTGGTTGATTATGTGGCTCGTATCGAGTATTTAGCAAAATTTTGATATTTTTTACATATATATTTTGGCTATTTTATTATATAGTTTTTGGTGGTTTATATCATATAACTGTTAAATATTATTATTTAACAATATATTGACATTTTTTTAAAAAAAAAAAGACAAGCAATATATTGACTTATTTTTAGGAAGGGTGTTAATATTATTAATATTTAATAATCAAATTTTGATAAATTTGTTGTTATAAAAAAAAAATTGATAAATTTGAGTTTAATTATTGAACTAAATTTATGTAAATCTTTTACTACAAAATTATAAGTTTCGTTTATCAACCTTTTTACTTTTAATCAATATATTCTAAAATGACCTTTTATATTAATATGGTTGTTTTCAAAACTTATTAGAGAAATATTGTTGTTTTGAAACTTATTAAAAAAATATTGTTGTTTTAGGAGTTCGAGGCTAGAAGTCGAGGGTTGAGGATTCGATTAATGTAGAGGTCGAACGTTGAGAACTCGACAAACAAAGAAAAACTTGGAAACAATATGTATATTAGGGTTGTCGAAGGTTGAAGTTTCGACATACATAAGTCGAAACTTCAACCCTCAACAAAGAGGATAAGTGGGTGAAGGAAATCTCGCTAATTTTGTGATGAAGATCTCGCTCTAGAAGAAAATCTCGCTAATTTTATGATGATGTATATTAGGTTGTCGAAGGTTGAAGTTTCGACATACATAAGTCGAAACTTCAACCCTCGACAAGGAGGATAAGTGGGTGAAGGAAATCTCGCTAATGTTTTGATGAGGATCTCGCTCTAGAAGAAAATCTCGCTAATTTTGTGATGATGTACATTAGGGTTGTCGAAGGTTGAAGTTTCGAGATACATAAGTCGAAACTTCAACCCTCGACAAGGAAGATAAGTGGGTGAAGGAAATCTAGCTAATTTTGTGATGAGGATCTCGCTAATTTTGTGATGGGGATCTCGCTCTATAAGGGAATCTCGCTAGAAATGTGGGCTGAATCTCGCTGGTAAGATGAGCATCGCTAGGAAGACAGTTTGTTAAAGGATTGATCTCGCTCATGAGGTTCTCGCTCATGAGGAGGATCTCGCTCATAATTGTCTTCACTTTATTTACTTTCCATAGAAATGCTTGATCTCACTCATAATTGTCTTCACTTTATTTACTTTCCATAGAAATATATATATACATGACCAATGAGAAAAAAAGTTAATAATCATTAATGAAAAAATAACAACAATAACATAATTTTGTTATAACTAATAACTATAATTGAGTAAGTTTAATGAAAGTGCATATATTAAAATTGACTATAATTGAATAAGTCTGAAAAAATATGGTCAACCTTGATTTTATTATCAAGTAAATTAAAAAAAAGGCGAAATAAATAAATAGAATAGTAGAGTGAGGTCCTATCACCATGCTACCCCTGCTCCGATAACCCTGCGTGATTCCCTGCATGCATTGACTGACTGCATGCATGCTTCCTTTGCCTGCCACTGATCCGATTCCCCTACTTCGATTCCCTGCATGCATTGACGCCTGTATGCCCCTCTGTCATAGCCTTAATGCCCCTTCAACCACCCCAAACCCGTGGGTCGAGTGTTCAACACTCGACCTACATCCTTTTAAACTCCCATCCTCTTCATTTTTGCTCACTCACTCCCTCGATAATTTTTGTCCCCTCTTCATTTTTGCTCACTCACTCCCTTGATAGCTCACTGCCCTTGATTTTGCTCACTCCTCTCCCTTTGATTTGCTCACTGCCCCCTCACTGCCTTCGAAAATAAGCCTTTGAAATCATCTTCCTCTCGTCCCATTTCCATTTCCATTTCTCTTCTTGTATTTCGTTTAATACAAATTATTCTCATACGACTATACTGGTTCGTTACTCTACTAAATTTTTATTTTTTAAGAATAATTATAAATTTTATTTTCGTTCTTATATTATTATTTTTTATAGATTCTATTTTTTTTAATTTTTTGTAGTTGTTGTCAGATAACAAATAACAGGAGAAAATGGTGAACGTTGTCACTTTGAAGGAAAAAAGAACCGTCGAATCTGTGAGTTAAACTTATGATATTTGAAAAGTTTAGTTTATTCTTCTGATATTTGATTTATTTAGTATTAACTTTGATGTTTATAGTGTTAAAATGTTTAGTTTATTGTTATGTTTAAGAAGTTGATATTTATAATTTAATACAAAATTATTGTGATAGTTAACAAGTTTAGTATAGTTTCAAAAGTTTAATATAGTTTGAAAATTTTAGTTTATTCATATGAAACTTATTTGTTGTTATGTTTTATTGTGATAAGTTGATATTCTTCTAGTATTATACTTTGAATTATAATTTAAAATAGTTTGAAAATTTAATTTAATTTGATTTTTTTTTTGTATTAAATTTGAAAAATAGTTTTAAAAAGTTACCTCATTTTAAAATCTATGAAAGTTTAATTTGTGTTTATTTGTAAGAAAAGGTTATAAAAAGTTTTAATTATTGTTATGTCTAAAAATATTACTATAGAAGTTATTATTATTTATTTTAAAAAGTTTGATGTTCCAACAACTTTAAAAAAAGTTTATGTTTATAAACTAAAAAATTTAATATTTTTTAATATACTTCTTATAAAAAGTATAATACAAAAAATTGATGTTTGTCTTTTTTTTTTTCTTTTAGAAAATCGCAGGCAAATGCTTGGGATTTTTGTTATTTACAAATGATAATATGATTGATGGTATTGATGGGGTTGAGTATGACCAGCCGGAGTTTTACCATAAATGTGAACAGTTGAATTGTATTTGAGCAATTCATTGAAATGGTTGGGATGTTACTTAGTGTAGATATGGGAGCAAATCATATAGATAATATATAGACATCCTAATCTAGAACCATCAGGATCAATAAGGTTTATGTCATTCCCTATTTCGAATGCACAAGCTATGAACTTGATGTTTTCAATGGCAATGCCACTGCCAAATCTAGTGCATTTTTATGTAAATGTAAATACGATAGGGGTGGATCCTGATACATCATTTAACCAGTTTGAAGATCCAACTCAATGTATCGATCCTGATCCCGAGTCAGTTGCATCGCCATGTGATAATGAAGATATGACGGCTAACAACCTATACAGAGACTTCAGAACAAAAACGGATGACGAATTTAAAGAGTTGGATTTCGATGGTCGTGAACATGAGATGCTTTCAGATACATTTAATGATTTGGATATGAATGTACTGAATAGCACTCGGGAACATGACCCAATTGTAGCTCATGTGGACATTGACAATACTCAATTGTATAAAGGATGATTTGTCAAGACAAGGAAATGCTACAACACGCGGTCAAATATTTTGCAATAAAGTGTCAAGCACCATATGAGGTTGTTGAATCTACACCGACGATTTGGACAATCTGGTGTAAGAAGTGGGAGGAAGGTTGTTAGTGGAGACTTTGTGCAATAAAGAAAAAATCGCATGGCTTGTTCGAGATCACTAGGTATGATGAGCAGCATACATGTTTTTATTTAGAACTAAGTCAAAGTCACGTGCAATTGGATTCATCAATGATTGCATTGGAGTTCTATGACGCTGTAAGAGAAAAACCATCTATCAGTGTGGCACAACTGCAGTCCGACATCAAATCAAAGTTTGGATATCATGTTCCTTACCATAGGGTATGGGAGGGAAAAAAAAGCATTGGCTAAAGTGTTCGGTGATTGGAAGAAGTCTTACAAATTGTTGCCCAGATGGTTATATGTGGTTAAGCAGATCAATTCCGGAACACGTGTAGGGTGGAGAGTTAAAGAAACGCTTACTGAAGGCCATGTTATCCTAACTTCTGTATTTTGGGCATTTGGTCCTTGTATAGAAGCTTTTAATAAATGTCGGCCGATAATTCAGATAGATGGTACACACTTGTATGGCAAATATAGAGGAAAACTGTTGATTGCTACATCAGTTGACTCGAATGGTCATCTTCTTCCACTTGCGTTTGTCGTTGCTGATGAAGGGTCCGCAGACTCATGGGGATGGTTCCTGAAACACCTGAGAGAAATTGTAACACACGAATCAGTGAACAACCCAGCAAATGGTTGGACGGGACTGAAATGTCACAATCGTTTCTGCTTACGACATATCGTCAGCAACTTCAATAAAAAGTATAAATTTAATTCATTGAAAAATTATGTTTATCGTGCCGGGTGTCAGTTTCAAATTCGAAAGTTCAACAAAGCAATTGAAGATATCAAAGGAATAAATCGGAGTTGTCTGAGTTTTTTTTACAACATTAGTTTAGAGCACTGGACGATCAAATACATTGTGGAGGATTCAGATATGGTGGATGAACGAAATCTATCAGAGTGCATAAATGGAGTCCTCAAAGGAGCTCGAATGTTCCTTATAAATGCTCGCTCAGATAACATTCTTCAAATGCGTGAACTATTTCGAGAAAGAAGAGAGAAATTAGGGATGCATTGGAGCGTCAGATAACACTCGGTAATATTATTTTATATATATATAATATATTATTAATAATTTATTTCAAACCTATTTTTATAATACTAAGTGGAGCAGGTACGCACACGACAATAAATAAATGGGTGCACGATCTAGTAAACATGAGAGTACAATCATAAGATCGGTTGAAGTGTGTTTCATGTGAAACCGGACGTAATTCTTAATGCCAAAGGAAGAAACGTTCAATATATTGAGGCTAAACAAGTCGGCGGTACTGTTCATGTAATAGATGTAAGCATTCGACTTCCATGCTCGCATTTTATGGCCGTTTACTCACATTTTTAACATGAACTACGAAGATTTTATTGAGGACTACTACAAATTGTCAACCGTATGCTGATGTATACTTCCTCAATTTCAACCTGTACCGATGAAGATTACTGGATCAATACACCCTAATTTTTCACAAACGAGATGGATTGGACAGAATCGCACTCAACAATGATGTGGATTTTGTAACGACATAATCGAAGGAGTGTCCTTCGTTCTATTACGGGCTTGATAGTTAGTGATTATTTGTATTTTTTTTTAAATAGTTTTGGGATTGAATATATTTTATTATTATTCTTTATTGTTATTCAATTTTTTTATTTATAATTTATTGTATTTCAATTTTTTATTAATAATTTATTGTATATTCAATTTTTTATTGTAATCAATAAAGTTTTACATATTCTTTACCCCATATTCTGAGTGAATTTACCTCACTTTTTCTACTATTCTATTTATTATTTCGCCTTTATTTTATTTACTTTGATAATAAATCAAGGTTGACCATATTTTTGAGACTTTATTTCAATTATAGTCAATTTAATAATATTGCACTTTCATTAAAACTTACTCAATATAGTTATTAGTTGTAACAAATTCTGTTATTGTTGTTATTTTTTCATTAATGATTATTAGCTTTTTTTCTATTGATCATATAATATATATATTTCTATGAAGTATATAAAGTGAAGACAATTATGAGCGAGATCCTCCTCATGAGTGAAATCAAGCATTTCTTTAACAAACTATTTTCCTACCGATTACTCACCTTACTAGCGAGATTCAGCCCATATTTCTAGCGAGATTCCTTTTAGAACGAGATCGTTATCACAAAATTAGCGAGATTTTTTCTAGAGCGAGATCCTCATCACAAAATTAGCGAGATTTCTTCACCCACTTACTTATTTTTATTGTAATATTCAATTTTTTTATTATAAAGTTGTACATTATTCTTTTAATTAAGTTGTACATTATTTTTTTAATTATTGTACATTATTTTTTAATTAAAGTTGTACATTTTCTTTTAATTAAGTTGTAATTATTTCTTCATAAGTTGTACATTTTCTTTTATATTAAGTTGGTACATTATTCTTCTAATTGAGAAACAATAATTTTTTAATTGAGAAAAAATATTTTTTTTTTTCAGATCATGGCTTTAAACCCAGGACCTGTTATCCTGATGTTTTGTACGACCAGTCCATTCATCGTATTGTTGATGGCGAGATCGTACTACTGGAGAAATATCTTGAGGGCATCGAGAGACGTTCTCCCGCGCACTATCCCACTTACCCTCGAATACTATTCGCTTTGCGCAACATCTGATTTATGGGGTTGCCAGATTAGGATTTATTCAGTTGGACTGGCATCTAATCAAGCCTTGGCGAGAGATAAACCCGAGACGCATACATATTATATGTAGAGTGCACTATCAATCATACAAGATATAGAGTGTTTGATTGAGCCGTTACGCTGTGATGATGGCTGAGGCGGTCACCGGTGATGTACATGACTGTCAGAAGATTTGTCTAACTGTACTCGGTGCGACCCACCCTCGACAGTTAAGGGATTCAAGGTTAAGTTTAATATGGTTAGGAATACAATTTCGTGAGCTCACAGATGATGCAGACGAGGAAACCGTCATAAGATATGCGCGAGCATATATACTACAAATGATGGGTGGAAGTCTATTTTCAGATAAATCAAGTCATTTTATTCACTTGATGTTCCTGCCACTGTTAGCTAACCTCTATGATGCGGGGTAGTATTCGTGGGGTGAAGCATGCTTGGCATGGTTGTATAGACAACTATGCAAAGCAACAAGACCTGAGGTTCTAGAGATAGTTGGGCCTCTCATACTTTTGCAACTATGAGCTTGGGAGCGATTTCCATCAATGGCTCCACAGCTACAACATGTTAATGACGCTCAGTTAGTTGGACGAGCCTATGGTTATCGGTATGTTATTTTAATTCAATTTAATTTTTATATCACTAATCTAGTTAATTTAAATTCTAAATTATCAATTTAAAAATTTAGGTGGAAAGATAAATTTTGTGTGACTAGGACAACCACATGTAGTCAGCCAGTATAGATATATGTTTGATCTGCTTCAACCTGAACAGATACATTACACTGAACCTAATTGATTATTTTACACACATTTTTATTGTATTTGTCTTTAATATTCTCTAATATAATATTTTGTATTTCAGGTTATTTGGGAGTCGTACAAAATTATTATGCATACTTTGTCTAATTTTTGTATGAATGGTCAAAACATATGGCGGACAATGAGTTCTTTCATATGCTTTCACATTGGTGAGTGGCATCTTCCTGACAGGGTGATGAGACAATTCGGTTTTCAGCAGGATGTCCCATCGCCTTGTAATACTGAACCTGTACTGCATGATATTGATCTAAGGACTGGAGATTGGTCCGAAAAAGTTGCACATTTGGTAGTGCGATGGCACTATCGTGCAAGGTTTATTGCAATGGGGGTTTCTCTTGAACAGTTTGACACATATGTCACTCCAGAATATATTCATTGGTATAATAATATCACAAGGCGCTACGTCACTCGTTCGGGAGCAGCTGTGGGTCATCTGGTAAATGAATGAATATTATCTAATTATTTTTAATTTAAATTTTTTTTGAATATTGTCTAATTGTTTTATAATTCACAGAGATCGAACAACAGTAGATTCCATGAGGTTGTGAATGATCCGAACCAGGTTTTTGCTATATGTAGTGACAACCAAAGCTATATGGAGGAAATTCATTATATGTACGATATACCTATTGTTCCTCCACCAGCTATTAGACGTAGAGGACCTGTTCGGGAAGAGGATGAATTTGATGAGGTTGCACATAATGTGGAAGAGTTGTCCCCTATGATGCAGATGCAAAGTCAAACTGATTATGTTAGTCCGATGATGATGATGCCAATATTTGGTTCAGGACATTATGACTCAAAGGCTGGTCTTTCGTCTTTATACGTGTATAGACATGGTCGGGGTCGTGGAGAGCATAATGAATATTTATATTATGAAGCGCCTGCAGAGGTACCAAAACAACATCAAGAAAAACCCAAGCAATCTCAAGTTCGAAGTCGACGACGACAACGAGCTCGAAATCACAACGTCCGCCTTGTGGGACACATTGATTTTTGTAATTATTTTATATAAATGAGATATTTAATTTACATTTTTTTATTTTTATGATATATTATTTTTTTTAATTTATTCTTTTTAGAGTTTAAATAAAAATAAAAAAATATTTTAGAAAATTATTTTCATTAAAAATGAAAAATTTTAAAAAAAGGAAGAAAGAAAAAAGAAGGTGAAATGTGTAATAATTAAAAAAGAAAAAAAAAGGGCAAGATCGAGGATTTAAAATTCGATCTACCTTGGTGAGGGATTTTAAAAGGCATTATTTAAGTTTTTTTTTTCTCCAAAGGTATTGAATTAAATACATAGGTGAGGGATTCAAATTTCCGACCTCGAAATTAATAGTACAAATACTATGTCAATTGAGTTATGCTTATTTTGGTTTTATTTAAATTATTAAACTTACATCGTGTGTATTGCCAAAATAATGACAATAATAATAATGATAAAAACCAACACAAACATAGTTCGACTAACGTGAACTTGTATAAATATTTTTATTATATCTTAAAAATCCATAAAAAATAAAACTAAGCAAAAATATCACCAATGTGAATATGATACAAATAAGATTAAAATACTATATTGGTTTGAAGTTTTGTTCAATTTTAGTTCATATACTTTCAATAAATCATAAATATAGTCTCTCAAAATTAGTTTTTTTTACCAAAAATTGGTTAAATCACGATAATAATTTCCATGCAATAAAATATAATATGTGAATATATTTTCAAAGTTTATAGTAAAAAGGCTAATAGACAGCAAAAAGATATTTAAAATAATCAAGTAGCATAAAATTGAACAAACCTCAAAGTATTTTAATCTATAAATAGTAAACAATTTAATTCAATTAAAAACATATAATGTTTATTTAATAAGTTACCAGAATATTTTCAAATAATAAAAAATGAGCCAACTTATTTACAAATATTAAAAAAAAAATTACTATCTATTAGCGATAGACAGTTTTCGAGCAGTTTTATCATTTAAAACAATTATCAAGTTTTTAAATTTCTTTATAAAATTTGTTGTTCGTATAATTTTTTTAGATGATGAATTTGAGGTCGATATTTTTATTGATATCAACATCGACGATTCAAAGGGCTAAATTTGTAAATCTAAAAGTTTAGTGGGAGAGAGAGAGAAAAGGAGGGGGGCAGTGACAGTGAGGGTTGAAGAAGGAAGCCGTGAAAGAAGAAAGAAAGGATGCGTTTTTTTGCAGAGAATCCGACGGTTGTATTCGGACTTTGGTGGTCGCTAAGAATATTTGCTCTTCTCTCTCTATTTTACCATAGCCCTATATTCTATTCCAAGGCCCATCTCTTTCTTGGCCCATTGCGTTTCTCCTTCAAACACATAATTTCACGACCAATAATTAGGTATATAACAATAATTATACTATCACTTGAAAAAATAGTAAAAGGTCGGATACTTTTGAATTATAGCAAAACACGTGAATGTCACGTGAGATTTTTTGAAATTCTAAAATACCCTCATTGTCCCTTTTAATTATATTATAATTAATTCCACATCTTTATTATTAATGAGACTCTAATTAATTGTTCAACGTCAACTAAGATCATCATTTCAAGCGGATAATTTGTTATAAATCTAGCGATTTAATAGTTGTTTTGAATTTTTGAATTATATTTAATAGTTGTTTTGAATTTTCAAATCTTGTATCTCAACTAATTTTCAAATCTTGTTTTGAAATTTAAAATATTACATTATATTAATTATCCTAACTGAGATTTGTAATTTTTATTATACTTTCTATTAATCTTAATCAAAATTCGTGGGTTTTAAATTATTTTGAATGTTATATTTATTATCCTTTGTTTCAAACATAAAATATTAGAATACTCTAGTTTTCTTCATCCTCTGTACTAAACGCTTTTCTTGTTATGGATATTCAATGATTAGAATTTTATTCAATGGTAAGTGGGATGAAAATAACCACTATAATGACTTCTGATTTATTGAAGTTTCTATTGCTTCAAACACATCTTTTTCGATTTTTTATTTTTTTTACTGATTTTTTTTTTGTTCTCAATCGACGACAAGTCTACTTTGGAGGCTTCACTTAATCGATCAAATCCACTGAGCATAGATGAAAGGCTCGACCTAATTGACCATCAACCAAAAGTTCAAGTGGCAAAATCTCTTTTATCCAAAGTGATTCCTGCCATTGTGAAAAGGTAGGTCAAGTAGGACAATGTTGGTATTAACCAGTTTGCCTTGGGGTCTCTTAAACCCACCTTAAGGTTTCCACGATTGAAAATTTTAGAACGAAGAATGAAGACAGACCAATCGCATCTAAAGTAGTGGGATGAAAGAAATTATGATTGCGATAATAGATTCAGAGACAGTGATCTATTCACGACAACATCATTGTTAAGAGTTGAGTTCGGCAATGGAGCTTGTGTCGGAGGAGTTGAGATAGAAGAAAATGGAATTGGGGTGATCACTAGTGTCTCCAAAGGAGTAGTAAATGAAGCCGATGGAGAAGGAGCTAAAGTCGAAGCTAATGATGAAGTATTCGTGGAAGGAGAGAGAGCCATGCTCGATGGAGAAAGGGATGAAAACAAAATTCAAGTCGAAGGTGTCGTCGTTGTTGGTGGAAGAGCCGATTTCAGAAAGGAAAATGACGGTAACTTGGTTAGAGAAAGGTTAGTGTAGTGCTCAGAGCATGACCAACCGATAGTCTCTAGTTGTGTGTTTTAATTACAATGTAATTATAAATATTTTTTAATAAGTCAATTGCAATCTAATAGGTCTCCAATTATGTTAATATCAAAAAAGAAAGAATAAAAGGGAAAAAGGGAAGTCGGTGGTTGAATCGGTTAAGACTTATGGTCAATTCTGTGGGGAGAAGTTGAGGTTTAAAAAGAGGGAAGAAACCGAAAAGGAGGGTAGCGAAGTCTGAATATCATGTGAGGAAGGAGAGCTCTCGAGAGTGGGAGTTTAGAAGTCTCTATCTATGCCGTTCATCGTCTACTTCTACCAGGCGATCGTGTATTTGATAGGTGATCGTATAGCAATTGATAAGCAGTCGTATTGAAACTAATAAGTGATCGTGTAATAGTTTGTAAGCGCTCGCGTAGGAGTTTGTGAGTGATCACAGAGTATTTTGTAAGCGATCGTTTAGTAATACTTAGCGATTGTGTAGAATTTGTAAACGATTGTTTAGTGTTTGGTAAGCAATCGAGTAACATGTAAGCGACCATTTAACCTTTGACTCTTATCGTTTAATAAAGAGTTTGTTCATCATTTAATCGCTATTCCAGAAGATTGTACCAACTTGTTACGTTAATAAAGAATTTCAAGAATCAGTTTCCTAACACAATCTCATTTGTATGGTCAGGGGTAGTTTAAACTTTTATAATTTTTTTTTTAATTTGTTTTATCGTTTTTACAAAATGAAATGTTGATTTGCTATTTTTACAAATGAAAAGTTAAAATCTGTCATTCTTCTTGTTAGCCCCAATTTCACAACCGTTTTGAAGCAAAGAGTGGAGTTATTTGAAGTTAATAACTTATGAAATCGATGATGTTTAATTATGAGACTACTTAACCCATCTGTGTTTAGTTTTAATCTATTTTCTTGATTTTACTCGATGGCTCTAAAAGAAATTATTTAGTAAGACTACAGTTCTTAAGGACGGTTAGCAATAGTAGAGTTACAATAGGGCCACAACTTCATACAACGATTATATAGTAGTACTATATGTTTCATGTTAAATTATAAAAGAAGCATAGGGCTTTGTGGCCTCAAGAGATGTTCAAGCGGTGAGATAGGGATGACGAAGCCTTTCCCATTCCCGTCTCTGTCCTCAATACTATATGTTTCATATTTCTTTTGTTTTTTCTTAAATTTATTGATCTTTTTACAATTTTTTAAATTTATTCTCAATCAAATAAAAATTTTCAATTTTTATATATTAAATTATTCATTTCCAATAAATTTTTATTCAAAGAAAACACTATAAAATTTCTTAATAAAAACAATAATATTTTGTTGGGAATGCAATCCAAGTCTCCCACTTGTTAAATAAAAAAAATGGTCATGGATTTATAAATGAAGACAACTATCTATCTTTTACGGTATAAGGCCTTTGGGACGAAACCAAAAGCAAATCCATATGGTGTATCCCAAAGTAGACAATATAATATTATGGCGATATCTAGAGAATTGTTGTTCTTGACTAGGAACTAAATTCAAGTTCTCTTATGCTTATTTTGCTTCACTTTTCATCTTTTTTAATTCTTGAACTTTGTTATGTATTATTTTATACTCTCGATTAAAACTTAATAATATTTAAGTTAACCGATAATGAGAAGGAAATACTATACATTATTATAAAGAGAAATTTGAAATAATAGTACTATAGTTAATTGTAAGTTAATGACAACTATTATAATAGGAGCCTCAAACATGGAGCATTCATTTGAAATTGGGGTCCAAGTACCCCTTAAGTTATTAAACAATTAAAAAAATGACATTTTTAATTTAGGTGTTTTTTTTACGATATTAAATTGTTATAAATTTTAAAGTTCAAGAATTAAATGGTTTAAAACGCTCAAATTGCAAGTACTAGATTGTTATTAATTTTAAAGTGTGAAAACTAAAATTGTTATAGTCCACGGTTTGTAGACTAAATTGTCATTTTTATGAAAGCATGTGGACTAATAGTATTTTTTAACTTATAAAAAACTAATTGTATATTTTTTATTAAATTTTTTAACTTATAGAAAACTAATTGTATATTTTTTATTAAACAAACTAATATTAAAATATATCCAAAATCCACAGAAGTTTTAGACCCACTATTGACCATTGTATGTGGATTTGAAAAATATGCATATTATTGGGTGTTAAATTTTTATATTATAGAATAAATAGAGTACTTCATAACACATAATGACATTTTACTTGGGAAAATAAATAGGCCTTAGAAAAGCCATTAGAGAACAAAAAAATTTAATGGAAAATACCAAAATAATAATAATAATAATTAGCCATAAATCCTAATTTTCCTTTAACATTAGGGACATTCAAATAACCCGACAATCCGAACAACCCGGACTATCCAACCCAAAATATAAGAGTTGGGTTGGGTTAGTTTTGTTCTTGGGTTGGGTTTGGTTAAATGGGTTGGGTCAACCTAATTTTTTTTTTTTTTTTTTTAATTTCTCTTGGTTTAAAGTTTGATTATTTTGTATGGATTAATTTGTGAATTTTTAATATTTTTCTTTTAACATTGTTATGATATTTGTCTTTGTTTAAAGTTTGCAATAAATATCATAGATATTTGGTATTTAGAATTTGGATTTTATGAGATTTTAGTTATTAGTCATGTGTTGTATATAAATTTACATATTTTTAATTATAAAAAAAAAACAAGTTATAACCAACAACCCAACCCAACCCAACCCAACCCGAATTTTAAGGGTTGGGGACTTTATTTTGGTCATTTGGGTTGCCAACCCCAACCAATCCAAATTTTCGGGTTAGTCCTGAAAACACCTCAACCTAACCCATGTACACCACTATTTAATACCCTCCCTCAAACTTAAGGTGGTAGAATGACGAACAACTTGAGTTTGCAAAGAAAATTTGCTAATCAAATCATCAAATTTGGGATAGAATCAGAAACTCATGAAGAATCAAAACACGAAGAACTTCTAGGTTGAAACAGAAATCAATGAAGGGCAAAACTAAGAACCTTCTGGACTAGAAACATAGATCCTCATATAGAGATCTATAACAAAACCTATGAAAAACGAACAACAATTTCTGGGCTAGGACAAAGTTCTCATTGATAGATCTAAAACAAAACCCTCGAAAAACTAATTTGAAAATCGGAATAGAAATCCACAAATGCAAAGATGAACCAACGCAATCAGCCAACCAAATCAAATGAACCAAATCAAATCTGACTGGTCTAACCAAACTGAACTGAACCACACTGAAACTGAAACCGAGCCAATTTGATTGAACCAAACGAGTATTAAACTGAACCAAATGGCCTCAACTAAACCGAACCAAATTGACTAAACCAAACCAAGAAACTAGACCACACTTGGTTCATTAAACTGAATTTTTTAATCTCAAAATACAATTTGGAACATTCCAAAGACAACAGGAACCACGAATGTAAGAAGGGCAAGACATCAGGTGGGCGACATATTTGTGCACAACAGGACAGAGTGGATATGGACTACGAGCAACGGGTTTAAGTAACAGTGTGTGTTTGAGCAATAGATTGGAGCTCACGAGTGACGAAGATACATGCAACAACACTGATGATCGGATCTGGGAGCAGATGCAACAACTCGGATGACTTGACCGGAGAGCAAGTACAGTGGAACGAATTTGAGTACACGAACGTGAATGGAAAAGAGCGAAGCAAACAACACAATGCGGAAAGAAGTAGGACAACATGGGCTGGGCACCGAATGGCTGGGTGGTCGCTGAATAGATCTGGACTGCACCACACACCGCCCACCATGGCAAGGTGACTTCCGAGTTCCGACAGAGAGTGGACTAAGAGAGGTGTCACGGATTTGGGCAAGTGAGATACTCGCGACGGCTGATCTGCGGCTGAGATTGAGTGGCGGCAAGGTGAGATCCAGTTGAGCTTGGAATGGTACTCGCGATCTAGGATGCACAGAGGAGTTGAGGGTTGTGGCAGACAGACTTGTGGTGAAGTAGATCTAGAACCCACGAAAGGAACATACACCGGACAATGACGACGCATGGTTGGAATAACTACACTCAAACTCTAATACTCTAATAGGCGATGGGTCTACCTCCGTTGATCAATCGACGAAGACAAAGAATGAATATGACAGTAGCGACTTAACCAAATAAAACCTTAATAAACCTGATACTCTGATATCATGTTAAATTTGTATGTTATTGAATAAATTAGAGTACTTCATAATACATAATGTCCTTTTACATAGGAGAAAAAATAGACCTCAAAGAAATCACTAAAGAAAAAATACATAAATAAGAAATATTAATTTATTTAAAATACTCGGTGCTCGATGAGATGATACTCGAGGGTGATTATCAGAAGTTTTTCAAATACTCGATGCTCGATGAGATCATACTCGATGGTCAGCAGTTCTTAAAATACTCGATGCAATACTTGATGACTCGATGAGATGATACTCAATGGGTCTAATCAGTTTGTTAAATCCCATCTCTGTGTATATATACTTATAATTCCTTTAATAAAGTATGTGAAGATATTCACTCTTTTGAATGCTGGTTGTTAATAAGAAATGCCAAAAAGAAAAATAATAATGAAAAATAAAATACTTAGCTTTAACATTGGGAATGACCAGTCAATTAGTCATTTGTTGGAATTACTCGTCATAAAATTAGCCAAAGGTTTCTAAATATATTTTCATATCTAATTTAAGTTTAAAAACAACTTTCTGTATTTAATTAGATATGAAATGTTTTTCTATTTAATTTAGATATGAAACGTTGTTATATCTAGTTTAGATCTGAAACATTTTCTATATTTAATTTAGAAAAAAACGTTTTTATTGGATTCTTATAAAAAGAAAAAATGGTTATTTTATTCCTTAAGGTGAAATTTGAGTCCTTGCTTATTTCTCTCTATTTCAATGATTTAGAGCAAAGTTTTCATTTGATTCCAATCCTTCTTCGAGCGCATGTCTAAGAAGGGTGTTGTATTAATCTTTGGGAGCAATCGCCTTTTGACGATTTAGCACTGAGGTCGTGCCGATTTTGCTTTCAAGGCAATGTTCCCATGACACAACAATTGAGATCCAGAATTGTTTTCTTTTTCGACCCACAATTTATAACAATTTGAAAGCAAGACTGCCTACATTGTAATGTTTGTAAATTTATGCATTGCAATGGTCAACAATGAAGTTTTGAGATTTGTGATGTAGAGGAAGAAGAAGAAGTTGAAAGAAAATTTTTTATTTGAAGGCGAGAAAAAAAAGAAAAAAAAAAGAAAAAAAGGAAGGTTCATTAAGATCAAGTTCAATTGCACTATAAATCTAAAGAGAAGCCGTTTTTGCAGCACGCAAGGTGTTTGTGGAAATGCCTTAGAGAAATCGATCACCAAAACAACCAAGAGGCATTTTCTTGGTGGGTTTGCCAAAGCTGCTTTTGTTTTGTTATTGATTTTTCCTTTGGGGCTACCAACTTCTGGGCAAAGGAAAAACCCATGAACCAAATGGGATTTTGGCTCCCAAAATGTCGGGCTGTGACAACGATTTTATTTGTTCTCTTTCTTATTTCGATTTTGAAATCTTTATTGAAAAGTAGAATCAGAATTTTTTTTGTAAGCCGTCAAGACACGACGATCAAGTAAAGAGCAAAACCTACAAAACAGAAACGTGTTATAAGCTGAGTCGCGGAGCTCGCTTTCTTTAAGACGTTTCACGGCTTTGTCCAACTGTGCAAATACAACAGCCAAATGAAAACCGATCGAAAATGCACCGTTACCGATCGGAACGTACACCCTTTTTAAACTCATTGTTCGGAAAGCTAAGACGTTTTAAAAATAATCGATGGACCGTTTTAAAAAATAATAATAATAATAATAAATAATAAATAAAACAGTATTTTTTATTAAAATTAATCATTACACACGCGTGGCGAGGTGTCCAATCCATATTGGTGGATCTCCTCACGCCATTCAAAACATGAGTACCCTTGGGACCTAAACCCAAAACACAAGTTTGGAGTACATAAATAAGCGACTTCCAATACCAAATTTTCCAATGTGGATTCTCCAATCAATAAAGTTGGTTTTTTTCTGTTTTGAAAGTTAAATTTTCACCCAACAAAAAATGTTGGTACAAAGAACGGCTATATTACGAGGTGAGTTTCTTTATTTTTATTTTTATTATTGTTATTGATTTGCATCATGTGTGACTTCTTTGTGGTTCTTTCCCTTTGAGTAAATAGTCGCGGTTGAGTGAACAAAGTATATGTTCCATAGGATAATCTGAAATTAATTTTATAAAGAAAAATGGTTGGATAGTATAATTATATTTACCATTTGTTTGTTGATTCAAGATTGTAGTTGAAATTAATTTACTGTTGGGAAAGAAACTTTGAGAGATATTTTTTATTTTAACTTTGAGAGTAAATAGTCCCGGTTGGGTGATAAAAATATATATATTGACAATCAATTATACACTGTCCAACTTAAGTCATTTAAGTCATTTCCTTTGAGCAAATTCAGAATCAACAAAAGGAAAACTAAATTAGAGTTTAATATTATTATTATTGATTTTGTTGATTAATCTGATTTTTTTTTTTAGAGAAATGGTCTAATTTTGGTGGATTCGAACCTTGTGTTTCAAATCGATTGATTTCGTATTTTCTTATTTAATTTAAATTTGAAAATGATTTTCTGTATTTAATTTAATTTAGATATGGAAAGTTTTTATATTTAATTTAAAATTGAAATGTTTTCTATATTTAATTTAGAAAAAAAAAACGTTTTGGTTGGATTCTTACCAAACTAAAAAAAATGGTTGTGTTAGTCCTTGAGGTGAATTTTGAGTTTTGACTTATTTCTCTTTATTTTAATGATTTAATTTTGAGCAAAGTTTTCACTTGATTACTATCCTTCTTCGACGAGTGTACATCTGAGAAGGGTGTTGTGTTAACCTTGTGGAGCAATCAGATTTTGGTGATTTAGCATCGAGTTCGTGCCAATTTTGCTTTCAAGACTGTGATTTCTACGACACAACAATTGAGAGCCATAATTGATTTTTTTTCTTGACATTCCATTTATTACACCCATATGCCTCCAACTTCCTAATAATCTTTGAATACAATTTTGAGGTAATTTTACAATATCTTTTTCATACATCAAATGGTATAAATCTATAAACCACACTGTAGTGATCTAGTGCCAAAGCGAGTATAACTCAACTGACATAAAAATACACTAGCGACTAAGAGGTCTATGATTTGAATTCTCTTATCCTTATGGTACTCGAAAAAAAACATCATTAATAGTTGGTGAATATAGTAATGTTTTGTAAACTATAGGCTAAATTGAAATCAAATGTGGATTATATGGATTGGATATGGTGATATGTGACTCATTTGATAATGATTTTGGTCGTAATATTATGTTTGTTTTTCTAACTATTTATTGATATATTTTTCATATTTTAACGTATTCAAGTTTTTAGTCCAAGTTCCAAAACATTGTTTTTTTAATTAAAAATAGGGGTATACATAGGTTGAAGGGATTTTTTGGACCAACCCGAATTCGGGTTGGTCGGATTGCCTTCGGTAATGACCCGAATAAGGTCTCTAATCCAATCTAACCCGAGTTGGGTTAGGTTGTTGGATTATTTATTTTTTCTTTTCTTTATTATTACATTTTTTAACTTAAAATACTTAAATTTGTGTAAACACATATAAATAATTAAACTTTCATAAAACTCAAATGTTAAATATCAAAATCAAGATATCTATCGCAAACTTTATACAAACATCATAAAAATATATATGAGTTATAATATTTATAAATTTAATATATATATATATATATATATTAATAATATAAAAAATTTAAGTTGAGTTGGGTCAACCCGAATTTTTAAAAGTGTAATTCGAACCCAACTCAACCTGAAAAAAAAAAAAATCAATCCAATCAAACCCAACTCAATCCTTACAATTTGGGTTGAGTAATCTGGATTGTTCGGGTCATTCAAGCATCCCTAATTAAAAATATATTTTTTTTTCAATGGCAAATTTGATCTTATATTTTGAAAATGTTAAAAAAAAAAAAGTACTTCTAAACTATAGAAAGAGAATAGTAAATCTAGAGGTGTGTTTCACAATAATGATATTAATGATTAATAATTAAATAAAATTGAAATGTTGGGTTTTGGGATACAGTTGAAATTTTTTAAAATAATACATAATGGTATGAACTAAATTCATAATTTAGTATTTTATTACTTATTACAAGAATCTCAAATAGGGTAAGGCTCTCATTGGTGACCTATTTGAGGCATTCTCATTGTTTGTGTCATAGGAGGCATTAATGATGATACACAAGACCACAAATGTGGGTTAAAAAGCTCTCCATAGTTTCAAGCTTATCTTATAACAAATTCTATTTTTCTATTTTTAGGAAAATATATCACATACTTAAAATTTCATTTGTATTATTCTTAGTCTAGTGTCATCCTTATTTCTAGATGAAAATGTAATGTACGTTTTCTATCAAATTGATATATGATTGGAGACATCGAGAAGAGGTGAAAGATAGATTTTTCAAGTCTGCAGGTTTGCAAGAAACAAAAGATAAAGGTCGGTGATTCTACAACTCCCAAGCAGAAAGTCGTCGGTTTCACGCTTCACAAAGTGTTTAATGATGCATTTGTAATAACTTACAAATAGGACAAAAAAACATGCTCACTAGTTAAATTATTATAGGAAGAGTCTCCTCGAGACTATCACTAATTTTAGTTGTAGAATCTCATGGAAGTTCCTCATCCTCTCTTTTTATAAAATCTTAATCAAATAACGTATTAAAACTCAATTTAACTCATGTTTTTCATTCAATGTAACTTGGCTCATATCATAAACACATTCACTAGAATCATTACACAAATAACAAATAACTTGTTCATGTTAGATTTTGTTACACGTTATTTAACGGAAAAAAAAAGCCTAGTTATAAATTTTAATACGAAACATTGGTCAAAACTTAAACTTTTAAAAGAATAGAGATTAATTTAAAATGGAGGTTAAATATTATAGTGTTTAAAGTTATAATTTAACTTAATATCAAATAAAGTTGGTAGCTTGATATATTATATGTGATCATATTAACTAACAAAGTATGGATATAAAATGCATGAAATCAAAAGATCAAACATTTGAAAATTGACTGTTGAATAAATTTAAACAAGAAAAAGTTTATGTTTAATTCCAAAAGAAAGCAAATTTCTACCAAGGTGAATTCCAAAACATATCAAAAACCTAATTATTTCTCAAAGATTCAAATGGTAAAAATCTGATATGATTTTAATACAGACAAAAAAGGTAAAAAGTAATATTCTTTATAATTATCTATAAAAGAATTAAAATTGTCAATACAATTTAGGTAATATAAATCTATAATTAATTTATAGTTAATAAAATGAAAAAATTAAAAAGGGAAATAATTAGTGACCTACATTATTGATTTTTAGTTTAAAGAAAAAATAAAACCCCTAGCAATAAATTAATCTTGAATTATCTGTTTTCCACTGTTTATTATAAATTATAACTTGGAAAATACAAAAATAAATATTATAAATAATTAAAAAAAAATGGAAAGGTGAAAATTAAATTATTATACATTAAATAAAAATGGCGCACGTTAGCAGGACGCACCATTAAATAGCATATTACAATCCCATTTTACAAGATTATATTTCATTTTTATTATTATTACATTACACTAATTTTTTTCTCCTCCTAATTTTTCCGACCGGCGATCGAGGGCCTCCATATCCAAATTCCTCGCCGCCGCATCTTCGGAGCCAGAGCCGGCTCCGGCCCGGATCTAATTCTTCCATGTCCGACCTTCAGATTTCCCCAATTTTATGAACCCTAATTTACTCTTCTGTTCACTTCCAGTTACATTTTCCCCTCTTTTTTGAAAAAGGGGGAAATTCCTTTTTTTAGGGAAATTTCTTCGGTTTTCGCGGGAGGAAGTTCGTTTGAGTGGGTTAGTGTCTCTGGTACAGTGAGATTTGCCTACAGGTGAGCTTAATTTTGCTCGATGTTCTAAGTACACGTGGCGATCTGGATAGTTACCACCTCCATTTTGCTTGCTCGGATTTCAGTGAGCTTTTTTTAGGTATTTCATTTTTTGTCTTTAATTTTTTCTTTTTTGAGTGATATAGTATTCGTAGCGTATGGATTCTTTACATGTGCTGTTTGGTATTTTGAATGTATTTCTTTTTTGGGTTTGAATTTAGGAAGAGTGGGTATTGATTTGAAAATTAAGCTGAATTTTGTGTTCTTGAATGGATATGGATTTGTTGCGATATGGGGTTTCTGGTTTTGGTGTGAAGTGTTTGAATGCTGAGGAAAATGAAGATGTTGATGGGATTTTGGGTTTTGTAGTTGCGAGTGTACTCTGGTTACTGAGAAATGAAAATGTCGATATTGTGAAATTATTTGAGATAAGGACTGGTTGATTCTTTTACTTCAAAGATCGAGATTCTCGAGGCTTTGATTTTTAAATTCCAGTATACTGTAGCTAGCTGCTAAAATATCAAATATGCTTGAATTTCCAGTTCAAGATCTTGTGTTTTATTTTCCCTACTTCTTGTTAATTACCATAATGAGAATTCTCGAATATATTGACTCTGATATGTTGCCTTTTTTTTGCATTGAAAAAAAAAAGCTGTACAGGAAGTGTTGGTTGAGAACGTTGACATTTGTGCCAATTATTAAGGAACGTGGAAATGTGGATATGTTTGAGAATGTGGCTTCATGAGCTGTTAAGAACAACTCACTGGTCATAGTCTTTCTTTGTCTCCCAGTTTTTGGTATTTCACTGATTTGGATTTGTAAATGGAAGTAAACAGAGAGGAGGCCCTTAAAGCAAAAGAAGTTGCTGAGAAGCGTTTTGGCAAGCGAGATTTCAATGGGGCAAAGAATTATGCGTTGAAGGCCAAAACTTTGTTTCCAGAGATGGACGGGATATCTCAAATGGTGGCAACTTTTGATGTTTACGTTGCTTCTGAGATTAGATGTAATGGGGAGGTGGATTATTATTCCATTCTTGGATTGAAGCCTTCTGCAAACAAAGACGCTATTAAAAAACAATACAAGAAGATGGCTGTGTTGCTACATCCTGACAAGAATAAGACCGTAGGGGCTGATGGAGCATTTAAGCTTGTTTCTGAAGCATGGGCTCTACTTTCAGATAATTCCAAGAGAAATGCTTATGATATCAAGAGAACCACACAATTGGCATCCGGAGTCAACCACCAGCCAAACTTATCTTCAGCTCATGCTTCTGCGGCTACAAGTTTTAACAACTATACCAATCTGTCCATGTCCCACGGTAGACTTGATACCTTTTGGACTGTTTGCACCTCCTGTAAAGTTCAGTACGAGTATCTTCGGAAATACGTGAACAAGAAACTCCGATGCAAGAATTGTCGCGGCGTTTTCATTGCCGTCGAAACTGGAGCTGCCCCAGTGAATGGTTCTTTTCCTTACTGCTCCTGGTCAAATGTTGCTGGTAATCGATATGGAAGTCATGGGTTTGAGGGAGTTACGTATATCCCCGGAGATACTAGCTTTTTTACCGGGCATGGGTATGAATATGTTTCAAATGTGTCATTTCAGTGGAACTCATCATCTGGAGTTTACACTCAAACCTTGGGCCCAAATGGACCGTCTTCGGTACCTATTGATAATGTTGGTCAAACTAATGGACATTTCAGTACGTCAGGAGTCAAAGACAAGGCAAGACTCAACGGAAAGCGTGGTACAAAAAACAAGTTAGCCAATATGAATGCAACTAGCTGTATCGAGATTTTGGGATGTGATATCAATGGAGCTGATAAGAGAAGGAAGGTTGTCGCAGAAGCCAGTTTGAGAAACGGTTATGTGGAGAAGGGACCACTGCCTGCTTCAGATTCAAGATTAGCTAATGGAAATGCTGCTATTAAGCATGAGCCTGTAGTTTCTTCTCCAACTGAGCTTTCAGCTAAGCGCAACCCTGTTCCTCCTGCATTTGACGCCAGAAAGCTGTTAATTGAGAAGGCAAGGACTGTAATTCGTAAGAAATTGGAAGAGATAAGGATTTCTTCAGCCAATGCTGCTGCACAAGAGAAATCAAAGATGGCGCCTCAAGTTGGTCTGGTTGGAAAGACTGGCCGGGCACCTAAAACAACTAATTCCGATGTATCCGGCCGTTGGTTAGAGAAAGACAGAGCTGGACCAGTCTCAATAAATGTACCTGATTCTGACTTCCACGATTTTGACAAAGATCGGTCTGAGGAATGCTTCAAGGCAAAGCAAATATGGGCTCTGTACGATGAAGAAGATGGTATGCCTCGCTTGTACTGTCTGATTCGCGAGATTATCTCAGTTAAACCATTTAAGATTCTTATTAGTTACTTAAACTCCAAAACTGATACGGAATTTGGATCAGTCAACTGGTTGGAATATGGGTTCACAAAATCCTGTGGAAATTTCCGTGCTTGGAACTCTGATATTGTTGAACATATCAACATCTTCTCTCATCTCTTAAGCCGTGAAAAAGCCGGTAGGGGAGGCTGCATTCGGATATATCCTAGAAGTGGAGACATTTGGGCTGTTTATCGAAACTGGTCATCAAACTGGGACAGATCAACTCCCGATGAAGTGAGGCATCGATATGAAATGGTGGAAGTTCTTGATGATTACTCTGAAGAGCTTGGTGTCTGCATCTGCCCTCTTGTCAAACTAACTGGATTCAAGACGGTATATCAAAGAAATGCAGACAAAGATGCCATTCGTTGGATTCCCAGGAAAGAGATGCTACGGTTTTCCCACCAGGTTCCCTCTTATTTACTGAAGGGAGAAGCTAATAACTTGCCTGAACATTGTTGGGATCTCGATCCGGCCGCTACTCCTGATGAACTGCTCCACACTGCAACAGAAAATGAAGGGTTGACTGAAACCCAGTTGAGCTAAGCAGGAGAAAGAAGATGATAATGGGTTGGAGTCAATCTGAGCAGTCTTAACCAAAGTTAGGTCTAACTGTACAAATATGTCTCAAGAGTTTGGCCAAATGCCATTACAGACAAGACGAGAAATCTACAGTTGATTTGGATAATGTCTGCTGAGTCGCTTCTACGACGATGAATTTAGTTTCAAGTAAATGCACTTTTACAGAAGAAGAACTACCTCTTATCTGGACTTAATCTTAAAGGAGCACTTGAAAAATTTTCATTGGCGAGCAACTTTGAGGCTTATTATCCTGAACTGCAGCACCACAAATACAATTATTATGCTACGTTCCCTGCCTTGTTAATCAGAAGAGCTTTGTTTTTTTCTTTTCCTTTTTCCAGATTAGTTTTACTTTGTTCTAATGGAAATGATCAAGAACTTGGATGTTTAATCTCTTGATTTTGTTGTAAAATTTGAAGCTTCAATGCTTGCTTTGAGGCCTCATTTCATACGACAAACTGCTGTTCATCTCATTTCCTTTATGCTCCATGATTCTCATTCACGTACCTGAAACATCGACTTATCAAAGTCGGCTTAGATTAAATTTACCGTAATCTATCAACTTTTAGAGATTAATATACCCGGCTTGGTATGCAATCTGAATTCTCTTTTTACGATTCGAGGTAGATTACTCAGAATCTCTGTTCTTCCTTGGCTCCAAGATTTCATTTAAAATGGACCTTTGGATCTTTTGCTGCTAAGTACCATTTATTTCCTTTCATTGTACGGCCATTATGAAGCCGCCGAAATAAGAAAAGTCAACGCATTGACCGGTCAGATGAACAGCGCCGGTCAAGTCTTCAGGTTCTGCAGATAAGTAAAAAGGAATGAAATCAACAAGCAGGAGAAGGAGACCCTTTTACTTTTTCTTTTCCTTTTCCATTGTCTTCTCTTGTTGGGCCGATATGTCGGCTGTGGACTTCAAACCAACGTCAAGGAGAGCGACGGGTCGTTTTAACTTCAAACCAACGTCATCATTTGGGGGCAAAAGGGAAAGAAAAAGAACCTTTCACAAAACCCTCCTCGAAGCAAACCCAGAAACCAAAGAACAAGATGAACATGAACCCACTTCTCTGGCACAAAGTCGCTGCGATTTCTGGTAATTTTCCCCTTCGATTCTCGTGTTATAGCTTCGCGATTATGAATTTGAATTGTGATTTGCTTTAAACAGGCGTTGCAGCTCTTGGATTGGGCACGTACGGCGCTCACGGTTTCAAACCCAAAAATCCAGCTTATAAAGAGGTTGATTTGCTTCATCTTTCGTTTCTTTGATTCGATGTGTTCTTCGATTTGATTTTGATTGTTTTTTTTCAACGTTGTGAAGGTTTGGCAAACGGCGTCTCTGTATCATTTGGTTCACACAGCGGCTCTGCTTGCTGCCCCTTCAACCAAGAACCCTAATATTGTAAGTTTTCCTTTCATTCCTCGAATTTGCAGCACCGTTTTTGTATGCAAATTTCTTCTTCTGATCATTTTGGGCAAAGTTTATTGATATCCAAACTTCTATCAATCGATTATTCAACTTGACCTTACCTGAAAGTAAAGCCCTAATCTTAAAAAGTTTTGGGTATGGTGGAATTCAAAGCACGAGATGATGTTAGGTTTCTTGGAATGTTCAAACCCACAAATAAAACTAGTTATATGTCTATTCCTCAACTTTTTGGTTCTTTTTTATTTTTTTGTTTTTGAAAAGGGTTATTTTCTCACCATATTTTTACGATAAATTTGAATTCTTAATCAAGTTGCATAAACATAAACAAGTTCTTAAAAACTATTTGGTTTGGTTTTCAAAACTTTGCATCCGTAGAAGTACGATTAGTTATTAAATGAGGCCTTAAGTTTTAGTTTTCAAATTATAATATTTAGGCTTAACTTATAAGTCTAGGTTCTTTCAAAAAGAAAAGGAAATAGAAATATAGAAAAATTAGTACAAACACAATTATACCTAGGTCAATGTAACTGAATGAGTACCACTATCACATAATATTTTAAAAGATAAAGTTATCCAAAATTCTCCTACTATTTACTTTGATGGGTCCTTTGATTTTTATTTATGTTTTTTTTCCTTTTTTCTTTTGGGACAGTTTGGAGGCCTTTTGACTGCTGGAATCCTTGCATTTTCTGGCACGTAAGATACCTTTTTCTTTTTATTTGATGTATGTTAGGATCTCTCCTTTTTATTTCTATTTGATTTTGGATTCATGTGTCCAAGTTTCTATGAAAGGTAACATTTCATATTTGTCATTTAAATTGATAAGCTCAACATTTTATTGAAATGATGAATTATATACAAAGGAGAGAATAGAAATCCCCAAGAATACTTGATCGACCAAGGGGTTACAAAAGAAAAGCTCTTCAATTGGCTGAGAAAAATTGGGCAAGAGAGGGAGATTAGTGAGAGAAAGTATACGTGTGAAGAGAAGCGATCGGGAGAAATGCGTATCGGCAAGAGAAGTTTATGAGGGAAAACAGTTACATTGAGAACAAGTATGTACAGAGAGAAGTTAATGAGAGTCTGAAATTAGATGAAGAAAATATGTCATAAGAGATCGGTAATGAAGTTAAGCCAAAAGCATTTGATAAACCATCTATTAGTTACTTCTTTGCAAGGTACTCAGTAAAGAGTTTTGATTCTTGAAATATCATATTTCATATTCGAGTCCATTTGAAATGATTTTCAAAGTGCTTAAAAGATATTTGAAAAGTAAATATGTCTTAGATTTGTATCATGATAGACTAACAATTATTGATCTTTCTGATTAAGATGAATAGACACCTCAAACTATAATGGATTGACCTAATGATAAATAAGTGAACATCGTCTTGTTAAAGAGTTAAGATGTCATGTATTCAATCTATGGTAGCCACCTACTTAGGATTTAATAGAATCCAAATATTGTAGGGTGAGGTGGGTTGTTCTATGAACTTAGTCGAGATGTGCGTAAGTTGATCCAAACACTTACGGATATTTTAACAAAAAATAAAAAATAAAAAATTAGACACCTCATATTTGATTTCTGTTATTTTGTTGTCAACCTGATGAAAAAGCCATGAATAAGCAATGATTGTGCACAGATAGCTTTGGATTCAATTTGAGATCTCCTCCAGTTTCCTTTTAGCAATTCTCCATATATTATTGAACTCATCTTTCTGTTTAAGAGGTGAATAAGAATGAGTGGTTGCATTGCAGGTGCTATACTGTGGCCCTTCTTGAAGATAGAAAATATTCTTCTTTAGCTCCATTTGGTGGCTTTGCTTTCATTGGTGCATGGGCTAGCTTGCTCTTCTAAATTTTCCCAGTTTCGATATGTTTACGATTACTTATCGCATCGATGTTTTTCGATAAAGGTATCTGATTCTTGATTCAACCCATATGTTGTGTTAAAGCATATGAGGACTGTACAAATTGGAAATAATCAGAGTTAGCTTATGCCCTTTTTTCTTTTCTTTTTTTAAAGGTTCAGAATATATTTAGTAATTTGATAAAATCTAGCTCATTGAGTATACTTTCTTTTTGGACAATCTATACTTTATGTAAGAGAATAATACTTTTGTTTTTTTAAATATGGCAATTAAACTTTTGGCACATGTGTGTGGGAAGCTTGTTTTCTGATCAATTTTATTTTTAATAAGTAGAATCACATATTTGTGTAGAATAGACTAATGTTATTGTGTGTAATGTTAAATTAAAATCATAAATTTATATTTTGTACTATCAATTTATTGTTTAGGGCTTTAATTGATACAATTTTAAAGTTTAGGAGTATTAACCTTTTGACATCAAAGTTGATAGAACAAACATTATGCTAGATGAGTTAAGCTGATTAGCTTTGATCTACTACTAGAGAAAATGGTTTAACTTATCTTTGGTCTACTAAAGAAAAGGATTTAACTTAAATCGATAATCGAACGTGAAAAGTGAAACAAGCATATAAAAGTTTTATTAAAAAAATCCAAAACCATTCTTTTCTTTTTTTTTCTTTTTGTTAGTTTTTACTTGTTTTTTTAGTACAATAAAGATTCGAAATTCAAACTACAAATTTCTTTGTTAAATAATTGTGAGAAGATGATGGATTAAGGGTTAGTTTCGATTGACTTGAGAAAAGAATGTTTTTTTTTTAAAATAATTATTTTTATTTAAATATTTTTTATAAAAATAGATTGAATTACACGAAAAACTATTTTGAGTGGTTGCAAATGTTTCAATTTGTTTTGAAATGGTTTATTTTTTTAAATTAAATATTTAAAAATGTATTTCAAATATACCTTAAATTATCTACTTTTAGAGGTATGGTAAACATGTTACTAAGCTAAATTGATGATTTTGTAACCATTTTTGTAGGTTGAAATCAAAGTTTTTGTTCCAAAATAAAAAGTTAAATGGCAAATATAGTATTGGATTTATAGGTTTGATCCTTAAATTTTAATATTGATCAACCAAACTCTTTTTTTTTTTTTTAAAAATATATTTTGTGTCCATTGGACTCCTAAATTGTAATATGTTCATTAACTATCAATTTGATTTTCAGAAAAATAAATCTTTTTTAATAGGTCATCAACCTATTCAACTTTTTTAAATTTTACCAAACTACTAAACCAAAAATAGATAGTTTAGGATCCTATTAGAAATAAAATCCAAATTTAATCTAATGAATCAATTTTTTTAAAAAAATGTACCTAATGGACTATTTTATTATTCTTATTCTTATTATTAATCACATCTATTATTATTATATAAAAATTTAAAGTTTTAGAAACTTATTTGATATAAATTATTTATAATATATTCAAATTAGTGACATTTTTTCTGTGTATCATAGAGTTTTTTGCTTTTTTTTTTTTATTTACCATAGAAGTGTAGAAACATTTAGGTAAATGTCAATATTTCGATCAAAATTTAATATCAAGACTAAATCAAAGTGAGGATAACTCAATCATAATTTACATATATTACCTTTCTTAAGTCGACAATTTGAATCTATTACTTCATTTATTCTACTAAAAAATAATGACAAATTGAGAAAACTACCTTAAAGTATGGTATAGTTGCAATTATATCCTAATTTTTTTTAATTGTAAACATTAAATCCTCAATGCCAACATGAACGTAGCTCAACTGGCATAGTGCTCGTACGATCGACCTTGAGATTAGAGGTCCGATTTTCCTACCCTACACTTTAATTATAATATCTTTGCAAAAAAAAAACAAAAAAACCCCTCAAACGTACATAATTATAAAACTGATATTTATCGTATAAGTTCGAGAGTTCAATTTTCATCCTTTGATGTTTCAATTTCTACCATTATTATGAGTTTGATGGTCTAATTTTAATACTTATATAAGTATGATAACTTAATTTTTACCATTCAAAATTTAGAGGTGTAATTGTAATTATGATGCGGGTAATTTTTGCAATTTAAGGAAAAAGAAAATTAAGGGTAAACTTGGAATTAAAATAACAAGGGATTGCTAGTGGTCCGTACGCTTGATCACACTGGATCACTCCCATCTCCCGCCCGCCGGAGCCCCCCGCTCTCAGATTTCATTTCTTTCACACTCCAAGCTTTAAACCCTAAACCCCCGATTCCAATCCTTCTTCTTCTATTGTTCTGTGTATTATGCAGCGATGTTCTCTCCCGGGACGAAGAGACGCAATTTAAGCTCTCGAACAGACCGAAGTTCGGCTCCAGCCCTGTCTGATTCTCCGATTACACCACTCTCAGCCGTCCGTAAGCCAGTTCTCGATAATCTGGTTCCCAACCGCCCCGGCACCGGCACTCCGGCTCCTTGGGCTCCTCGCTTATCCGTGCTTGCAAGGTATTACTACCACCATTGCTGTATATATCTATCATTATAGTTTGTCAGAGCGCTAATTTTACTCATTTCAGTGTACCCACTAAGTTTTTATATGCGATTCATATCCATAGTGGTAATTAAGTTCGTTTGTGCGAGTTATTGGTAACAAGGTGATGAAATCTAATGGCTATTCATTATAATGGGATTGCCCTTTTTTCTGGTGATTGTTGTGGGCTGATGGCTTTTTTTAGTGGCATTTCGAAAATTGTTAGAACAGGAATAATCTGACCAAGTATAAATTATAATGTGCCATTTTTTTTTCCCTGTTGATTTGTGTGAATTGAGAGTGCTTGTAAAATATGTGTTAAGACTAAGAGTTGGTTTAATAGTCCCCTTTGGCTGGTACTAGTATGGGCAGCACTTTTAGGACTAATTATTGAGTGTATAACAACATTTTTAAAGAATTGTAAATATAGAGCAAAATCTATCAGTGATAGATAGACTCCTATGACCGATATAATTTATTATTGATAGACCTCGAGAGCTGGATCTAAATTTTGCTATATAGGCAAATTCTTTTGTATTGTGCTATTTTTGCTATTACTTTGGATTTGATTGCTATATTTGCAATTGTCCCTTTAACTTATCTTTCCCGATTTAACTCTACCCACAATTTCTGTTTTTATGGAAAGGTGTGTTCATTCATTTGCTCATCTATAGCTTCTTGCTTCATAACTTGCTCCCATATGGAGAATGTTTAATTAAATATTTTTATCTTCCTAGAATTTCACCAGCTAATAGATGTGATAAGGAAGACGAGACAGATCCAGTTAAGCCTGTATATGTTGGAGAGTTTCCCCAAGTGGTTCGTGATGAGCAGGCCAGTCTTGTACAGCAGTTTGTCACATGTAACAATGTTCATTGCAGTAAAAGGTAGTTTATAGTTCTTGATGCTACTATTTTCTTGAAATCATGATTGGTTTTTTTCATTGCAGGTGGTGCAAGCATGTCAGGTGGAATGGATGCCAAAACATCCCTTGCTTGGATTATATGCCGAGACAAGCTTTTTCTTTGGACATACTTGTTACCTGTAGCCACCATGAAGTGTGTTGTTTGTGAACTTCCAAAAAGAATTGTAGATAGCAAAGATATTGGCAGAAATAACAACGATAATTGGTTGCTCAGCGTTGTTAGTTGGGATAGCCAAAATCAAAGTTCAAGAAAGTCAGTCAAACACCAGCATTCTGTTGGCATTATAATATGTAATAAAAAAACAGGAGCTGTTGTGTATTGGCCTGATATCTTCTCAGATGAAGGAACTGCTCCAGTTACCTGTCTAACATCTTCGCATGAGCCAGCAGCAATTTCTTCATTTTCTGATGGGAAGAGCACTTCCCATAGAAATCAAAGTCTGAATAGACCGAGGACATTCAACTCTTTGATTGCCTCAATGGTTCCTGATTCCCAGAACGTTTGTGTTGCCCTTGCATGTAGTTCCAATGGCCAGCTTTGGCAGTACCACTGCTGTCCTATGGGAATTCAATGTACTAAAGTTTCTCAGGATATATGTGGTCTTCACAGCCAAGAGGATGGTAGCTCTCAATATCTTGTGAATGATGGGTACCCAAGGTCTCTATCTTGGTCTCATTCTCATCTTCAACTAGATAAATTTAACAGGAAGTTCTTGCTTCTGACAGATCATGAGATACAGTGTTTTTGTCTTAAACTTTTTCCTGATGTACAAGTGTCCAAGCTCTGGTCATATGAAATTGTTGGTACAGATAATGATTTGTGCATTAAAAAAGATCTAGCTGGTCAGAAAAGGATCTGGCCTCTTGATTTGCAGGAAGATGAAGGCGGCGCAGTTATCACTATTTTAGTTGCTACACTCTGTAAGGATCGCATTAGTAGTTCCAGTTATATACAATATTCCCTTCTTACCTTGCAATACAAATATGGGGCAGAAATAGATGCTAATGGTGATAAGAGGATATTGGAGAAAAAAGCCCCGATACAAGTAATAATTCCAAAAGCAAGAGTAGAAAATGACGACTTTTTGTTCTCCATGAGACTTAGGGTTGGGGGCAAGCCTTCGGGATCAGCCCTCATTCTTTCAGGTGATGGGACAGCAACTGTCTCCCATTACTATAGAAGCTCCACACTGTTGTATCAATTTGACTTACCTTATGATGCGGGGAAAGTATTAGATGCTTCAGTCCTTCCTTCTACAGAGCATGGTGAAGGAGCCTGGGTCGTACTAACTGAAAAAGCAGGAATATGGGCAATACCTGTAAAAGCTATTGTCCTTGGTGGAGTTGAACCTCCTGAACGAAGTTTGTCACGCAGGGGAAGTTCAAATGAACGATCTGTGCAAGATGACACTAGAAGCCTCAATTTTTCTGGCAACATTGCTAGTACAAGGGGAACTTTTGATGTGCAGGATGTTGTAGATAGAAAAAAGGCTACTATGGCTGGAATTTCACATCGAACAGCTCGAGATGAAGAATCGGAAGCTTTGCTGCGTCAACTTTTCCATGATTTTCTATCATCTAGTCAAGTAAATAACTCTTTTGAGAAGCTGAAGAATTCTGGTGCATTTGATAGGGAGGATGAAACAAATGTTTTTACACGGATGAGCAAGTCAATTGTTGATACTTTAGCTAAACATTGGACTACAACAAGAGGTGCTGAGATTGTGTCGATGACTGTTGTTTCTACTCAGCTGATGGAAAAACAGCAGAAGCATGAAAAGTTTCTCCAATTTCTTGCTTTATCGAAGTGCCATGAAGAGTTGTGTTCAAGGCAAAGTATGTTTCAACTCATTTTCAATTTGAATTCTCTGTGTTATAGCGGTAGATATTTACTTTTATATGCAGAACCTTTGTTAATTTTTTTTACCTCATATGTGTTTCTTGTCAGTATGTTTTTTATACTGGCATAAATGGTCTAGATGCTTTTTGTCTTCAGATGTTTATTCTAGGGCAATAAATTTCTATTTTCTGATTATTCCTGATATTGGTTTGAAGTCAGATTGGAATTGGTCTGATTAGGTACTCAAATTTTTATTCTTGGATTGGGAAGGTAATTTGTGGAGGTGAAATATCAAATTCAAATTAATGAACTTGAACTGTGGTCTCGATACGTGTAGGAAATTCTTTGCAAATTATCCTGGAGCATGGAGAAAAGCTTGCTGCTATGATTCAATTAAGGGAACTGCAGAACACTATTTGCCAAAACCGTTCAACTGGACTTGGCTTCTTGAGTTCTAATTCAGAAACTCCTATGTCAGGTGCTCTATGGGATCTTATTCAGTTTGTTGGTGAGCGAGCTCGTCGAAACACTGTTCTTCTAATGGACAGAGACAATACTGAAGTGTTCTACAGTAAAGTCTCTGAGCTAGAAGAAGTGTTTCATTGTTTAGAAAAGCAGCTAGATTATTTGGTAAGTGCAGACGAATCATATGTGATCCAGAACCAGAGAGCTTCTGAGCTCTCTAAAGCATGTGTTACTATCATGCATGCAGCTGTGCATTATAGAAATGAGCATCAGTTATGGTATCCACCGTCTGAAGGCTTAACACCTTGGTATAGTCAACTGGTTGTGCGGAATGGGCTATGGCGCATTGCTTCTCTCATGCTTCAACTTTTAAATGAAGTTTCTGAGCTTGATACGTCTGCAAAATCCGATTTATATTGCTACTTGGAACTATTGACTGAAGTTCTTCTTGAGGCACATGCTGGAGCTGTCACTGCAAAGGCAGAGCGTGGAGAAAAAACTGATAGTCTTTTACATGAATTTTGGAGTAGAAGGGATTCACTCCTCAGCTCTCTTTATCAAAGAATAAAAAAATCTGTGGAAGCTGAGCATAAGGTTATTTTCTTACATGATGTGTGCTTGTGACCAAGATTCTAGATCTGAGTTCATATTGAAACACATGGTTTTGCAGGATTTTAGGGGAGATTTGGTGGAGCAAAAGGTAGAAAGCCTCAGGAAACATTCTTCACGTCTGTTATCTGTTGCAAAACAGCATGAATGCTACAGTATTTTATGGGAAATCTGCTGTGACCTTAACGATCCAGAGCTACTCAGGAAACATATGGTATGTAGTTCTGTTATTTCAATGCTTCATTTGATTTTTGCAAATTTATATATTATTATCATTTTATATTAGTTGGTGCTTGCATTTGATTGTTTATCATGGATGGTGATGCAGCATGAAAGCATGGGACCTAAAGGAGGGTTTAGCTACTTTGTTTTTAAAAAACTTCATGAAAATAAACAGTTCTCCAAGCTTTTAAGACTAGGAGAAGAGTTTCATGAAGAACTGTTGATATTTCTGAAGGAGCATCCGGATCTTTTGTGGCTTCACGAGCTGTTCCTCCATCAATTTTTCTCCGCATCAGACACTCTCCATGCATTAGCTCTGTCTGAAGGTGATGGTCCTGTGTCGTCCCTTGAACTTGGGACAGAAGTTGAATCTGACCATTGTAATTTGGAATTAAGATTGGCAGATCGAAAACGGATTTTATACCTCTCGAAGATATCTTTAATGGCAGGTATTACTCAACATTGATCCTATCCTTTCCATTATTTGTGTCCTTCCTCAAGCTCTTGACATATTTATTTGTGCATTGCTAGAGGACATTTTTTCAATTTTAAATAAGAAAACTTCGTTAAACCTGAAAAGAGGAGGGGTCTCTCATGTGCTAGTCAACTTTTGGTCGTCTAGCTGGCTTCATTAAATATCATAGTTCCTATCACAAAAAACATTAAATATCAGAGTCGATCTTTCCAGGATTCGTCATTAGATATTTTACCTACCTACATGCTCTTAGGAATGTACTTCCTATCTTAAATGCATGTGTATTGCCAAAGTGATTCAATAGTTTATCTCTATGCATTTAAATGTTTATCTATAGTATTTCCATCACTTGAGATATATCCTCTATATATGTTAGTAACGGTCTTCTCTGATATGCAATGGTGATTGCCGGCTTTTAAACCCAATTATTTTTATTAATATTGTTTTTTATTTAGCAGCAGCAGGTAAAAATGCTGAGTATGAGAGTAAGTTGATGCGCATTGAGGCTGATGCAAAGATACTTAAGTTACAGGTTGGTTTTCTTTTTGAAATGGTGAACTTGATTGAACCTGCTTAAATCTTTACATCTTTATCAGCTCTGAGTTATGAATGATTTCATCTCATCTTATTCATATGATATATATACTCATATAACTTCCGTTGAATTATTGACTTTTGTCTTATTCCGATCTTAAAACTAAGGGACTAATGATATTTTGTTGACGTCATACTTTAGAGCACCAATGACAGTCTATAAATATCTACTCAATCTTAAATGAGGAACTAATGCTTTAATTACTTCACTTAACTAATAGACATCGAAGAAGAGAAGGATTCATTTAGAATTACTTGTCGTTCTGGAAATAGTATATAGGATTGAGATGGAAGCTACCCTAAAGATTTGAATGTGATCGGTGTTGCTGTGTTAGACATGTTAGCTCTTTTTTTCTTTTGTTCTTACTACCACTGCATTAGTTTTTCGGTTACTGCATTAGTTTTTCGGCTTCAATGTAATGACATAATCTTGTTTATTGACCGGTGGTTCCACCTGATCCCTTGTTTCTTGTAGGAAGCCATTTTAGATCTCTATCATGCCGTTGAAACAGAGCAGCAGCTTGACCGCGAGCTCCTCCATCCTGACCGCCTTATTCAACTGTGTCTCAAAGCTGAAAACCCAACCCTCTTGTTGATGGCTTTCGATATATTTGCCTGGACCAGTACTTCATTTCGCGAAACCCACCGAAAGCTTTTGGAAGAATGCTGGAAAAATGTTGCAGATCAGGACGATTGGAATCGACTTTATCAAGTGTCTGTAGCTGAAGGATGGAGTGATGAAGAAACAATAAAAAACCTGAGAGAAACAACTTTGTTCAAGGCTTCAAGTAGGTGTTATGGACATGGAGCAGCAGAAATGTTTGGAGAAGGATTTGATGTAGTATTGCCACTAAGACAAGAGAATCTTGAAGGAGGTTCTATACTGAAAGATTCTATAGGTTCTGTTGAGGCAATTCTGATGCAACACAAACATTTTCCTGAAGCAGGAAAGTTAATGGTGACTGCCATTATGTTGGGAGTGGATGATTATGATAATACATTGGAAGATGATCCTATTTTGATGGATTAACACAGTTTAGGCCATTGTTCATTGATGAAATTGGTAGGCCAATTGTGTTTGTATAAACTCCATCTAAGTTTTGGCCGTTACATTTTCCCTTTGGCATCCTCCAAATTTTGTATATTTTTAGGTTTCTATGAGAAAATATCATTGATTGGGATTTTTCTTTCCCCACTTTTACTTTTATTTTGTTGTGCATCTTTAAATGATCCATGGCAATTTTGAGACATGTTCAGATTAAATGACTCGTAAAAGGTTGACACTAATTACTAGATTATTGGTTAATTGTTGTATTAAAAAAAAGTGAAAATCAAATGGGAAAATGCAAATGATGATCAACCGACCATATAATGACGTGCATCTATACAAAAAGATTAAATTAATAAATTTTGTTTCTGAACTTAGGAATCTGTATTTATTTTGTTTATGAATTTTCAGTGTCTAATACATATTTAAACTTTCTGTCTAATGGATCTTTTAACAAATTCAAAATTTTTAAGTCTTAATTGATTTATTAGATACGCATTTCTTAGATTTTCAATTTTAATTTTATGTTTATATGTAAATTTTTAAAGCTAAATTATATAAAATACATTAAACTTTGCATTTTAGGTAAAAAATACCTTGAGCTTTCAAAAGTTAAAAAAATATCTTTAAACTTCCAACAAGAGGAGAAAGAGGAGCGTCGGGATTCTAGTTGCCCCTCATCCTATGGTTAAGTGTGGAGATCATTTCTTTGTCGGATGAAATTGATTCGACTGTTTGCTCGGTAGCTTTTCCTTTCAAAAATCAGTATACCATTAACCTCGATTTTTTTTTTTAGAATGGCGATATTCGTGGTGTGCTTCCGAAGGGAAGAGACTCACGATGTAGTTATTGGCAACTTCTTCAGGTAGATCGTTGTCGGGATCATCTCCAATCTGGGTCTCACATCTCTTTCCTCCCTCAAGAGGTTTTGATTCTCGGCCTTTGTTTGGCTCGGCCTTCACAAACCACTTTCTGCCCGACCGTTTCTTTGAGGTAGCCTGCTTTTGCTCAGGTGCCTTGAGTGCTGCGGATGGTGCTCGTAATGCTGGCGATTCCTGTATAGCCGGTGGAGTTGAAACTGTAAACTCTGATGTTGTCGTTTCAGCTTATGACTCTTGAACGCAGATGTGAGCGAGCTGGTTGAGTTTGGCAGGCCCTCATACTTCGAGTCACCATCCATTGAGCCGAGAACGGTGCTGAAGAAATGATGGGACTGATTCTTTCCTCCCTGATGGGGGATGCATGCTGGCTGACGGGTGCTGAACCTCCCTTTTCGTAAGGCTGGGCTGGTGACCTTTCCGATGTTGCGATGATTTAGGTGGCTACCCCTGCTCGGGAATGGGTCCATATGTGGGTTCAGGAGAAGGAGGACTTCGACTCTCAACTCTTTCTTGATTAGGGAGTTCCAAAATCGAAGAGTTTAAAAATATCCTTACCGTTAGTTTTGGATGGAAACCGTTAGTGCTTAATGTCAAAGAAACCCCTAAACTTTCAAGTTTAAAAAATATCCTTAAATATTTTAAAAAGTTCAAAAATACCCTTACTGTCATATGAACAAACCGTCATATAGTCCTACTTTTTTACTACTTTTCTATTTGTAGTCTTTTTTCCCTCCTCTCTTCTTCAATACCCTCCTACTTCCCTTTTTGTTAATCATTTGACTTTTTTTTTTTTATAAAAAATAAGTAAATAAATAAAATTGTGCACTTCAGTTAAGGTATATGGACTATAATAAGAAGAAAGAGAATAAAGAAAGCACCATAGGATTTTAGGACTTAAATGTTTTTAACAAAGTTGTACATTGGTAGTTAAGTGTGTGTTAATAGCCAAAAATATATATTTTTTGTTTGACTATTTATCGTTTTGGTATGTTTTAAGGGGGATTTTGATTTTGAAATTTTGTGTGATTTTTTGGTATTTCATGTCTTATTTTTAAAATTTTGGTTGATGAAAAAATTGGTGAAAGTTAAGAATTAGAAAGTTAAAATCAAGAGAAAAATGAAATTATCTATATGAAAAAAAATGAGGATATCTATATAATTTGCTTTAAAATTAGAATTTTTAAACTTAAGAAAACTTCAAACAAATTGATCACCATATTAATTGTAGGAGCATTTTTTTAATTTTTTTTTTATTTTAAAAAATTGAAGTTATTTTGCAACAAGATATTAATATAGTTTTTGTTTGTATACTAATGGTGAAGGTATTTTTTTAAACATTTTTTAGTTAAGGGTATTTTTGAAACTTTGAAAGTTCAAGGTATTTTTGAAACAAAACTTTAACAAATTTTATCTAAAACTAACGGAACGATAAAGGCATTTTTGAACTCTTTCTGAAAGTTTGTAAGTATTTTTGAAACTTTTGAAAGTTTAGGGGTATTTTTTTGTACACAAAGCACAACGTTCATGGGTATTTTTTTTTAAATTTAGCCATTCTTTTAAAATTCGAAAGCTTATACCTCATTTGGTAATAATTTTTGTTTTTGAAAATTAAGTATATTCCCTCTCAATTTCTTAACATGGTATGCATATTTATTAAGTAACTGAGTTGGATTCTTAGCCAAAATTTAAAAAACAAAGACAACTTTGAAAAACTACTTGTTTTCAAACTTTGCTTGATTTTTGAAAACATTGATAAAAAGTAGTAAGGAAAAAAAAAGGTAAGGTGAAATGAGTGACTATAGACTTATTTTTCAAAAGCTCAAAATCAAATACTTATCAAACAAGACTTTAGAGACTTAATTGTATAATTTTGAAAGTTCATGAACCAAATAGATACAAACATCAAAGTGTAGAAAGTAAATATGTAATTTAAAAATAAATGATAATAATAAAAATGAAAAAGTCAAGATATACTTAATGATGTATATACATATATATATAAAATAATACTTTGGTGCATCCCAAGGTGCATCAATCTTTATACATAATCTCTCATCACTCCCACATACAAAATAAATAAATAAAATATTTTAAAAAAAATAAGAATTTGCCAAATGACATATTATGATTAGATAATTGGGTGAGATGCACAAATATAGGTATTTTCATATATTTATTTTCTTTTAATTATTGTTATTATTTACGTTTAGACTGTTTTCTTATGTTTATTTTTTTATTTACTAATTATTTTTTAATTAAACGTATACATAGAAAATTATACGTTTTATTAAAGAAAATAATGGAAGATTTTATTAATATAATTTCATTGGTAAATCACATTTTCTTTAAATATTCTATTATAAGCATTTACCATTTAGCAAATATAAAAAAAACAATATATATTTAGGTTGTGAGTGTGTTCTTCGAGAACCCCAAAGAGAGTTCTGTGTGAAACTAGAAGAAGATCAAATCTTCTCAACTCCCACCAACACACATAAGAGAAAACATGAAAGGAAGTTATAACTCTCCCAAATTAAATTCAAAATTTAATTTAACAAATAATAATAAAAATTTAATATATATTTATGTGATAACTAACTTATCATATAATATATATTAAACCATATGTTATATTATATATAACATATAACCTATAGTTTTTATATTGTATTAAATAGAATATAACCTATAGTTTTTATTTCTCTTAATAATGTATGACATTTAATATAAATAACTGGCTTGACTGGCATAATGTTCATACTATCAATCTCATGGTTTGAGGTTCGATTCCTCCACTCCAAATTCTATTCCGAATTCGAATTAAATTAAATTTGCAATTAAAGTGGAACATAAATTCTACTTTAGTTCAAATTAAAGTTTACTTAGCGAAAGTGTGTCAAACGAACAAGATTTCAAATCAAAATTTTGAGCTAAATTCTCATATTTTGATCATGATGATGCATCAAATTAAAAGAGTCAAAAAATCATACTTTGATCTCAAATTACATTTTTTTCAAGATTCATCCACCCATATACGTGCATAAATCTCGAAAAGGGGGCATTTGTTGAATGAGAAATTTTGGACCAATCACAAGTCACCACGTTGTTGCTAAATTAACGACGAATTTCTAAATCATTGACTTTGGGTCCAATTAGAAGTTGACACATGTCCCGAATTGAATTGAAGACAAGTTTCGATGACGTTACGCGGATGAATCAGATGAGATTAAAATGGTCCAATTTGATATTACTATTTGAGCTTAAAGTCCAAACTATAAAAAAGTTGAATTGGATCCAAATTCCAGATCAGACCCAAGGGTAGGTCCATGGACAACCAAGCCCACCTGAGAACTCTATAAATAGAGAAGTTCTCTTCATTTGTAAAGGCAACATTTTATACACTCAGAAGTCCCAAAGAGAATTCACTAACAAGCAGAGGACTCCCAAGACTCCTGAAGCTGCACTCCTATAAGGCAGAAGACCTTTGAAGACACAAATACTCTTCCAAGAACTCTACTTCAAGCTTCCAAGACTCCTATAAGGCAGAAGACCTTTGAAGATACAAATACTCTTCCAAAGACTCTTACTTCAAGCTTCCAAGACTCTTGAAGCTGCACTCCTATAAGGCAGAAGACCTTTGAAGATACAAATACTCTTTCCAAGACTTTTACTTCAAGCTTCTTAAGACTCCTAAAGCCTTACTCCTATAAGGCAGAAGATCTCTGAAGATACAAATACTCTTCCAAGACTTCTACTTCAAACTTCAAACTCCTTGAAGCTGCACTCCTATAAGGCAGAAGACCTTTGAAGACACAAATACTCTTCCAAGACTTCTACTCCAAGCTTCCAAGACTTCTACTTCAAAAACGTTCGGTACTTTCCTTCTCGAAGTCAAGCATATTCACCCAACTAAGAGAGAATTAGAGGATCAAATATTAGAGATCGAACCACATCGCATCAAATCAACTCCAACATTAACACCAACTCAAGTTCAACTCCATGAAACACGTTTCTCCGGAAACCTCGTGTGAACAATAACATTTATACTAAATATAATTATATGAATCCCATCCATATAATTAATATTTTAATCATATTCAAATACTTAATTCATCTCAAAATAAACTTTATACTACAATATATCAAATACATTATATTAATTATATCACACATAATTAATTCAAGTTAATTATATCACATATAATCAATTCTCAATTAATTTGAACAATTCAAATTAATCCAAAATTAATTCTCGATAATCCATGTTGAGTTACAAAAGGGACCTTATGGACCTATAGGTTGAAGTTCCAATGGTACTCGAATAATTAATTAAGCCCCTTTAATTAAATTATTCGACATTCATTAACTGCCGATAACTCCATTAAAGACCGACAGATGCACTCTTTGCACTACAGATACATTTTTGTGTCCATTGAATATAATCAGTCAACAATGCGATGACCCTTCACAAATTGCTCGCAAGTACAGTTGGGCCAAAATTACCGTTTTGCCCTTGTAGTTACATCTAACTTCTTAAATACCACTGATTCCTCTAATGAATAATAAGTCATAGTCCAACTTTGACCAAATCCCTCTCGAGCCAAGAGAAGGTGTGGTGCCACATTGTTCGAGCCTCGAAATCAGCCCTTAAGGGAACAATTTATCTACTTACCTCGATGGGGAAGGAGTGAATTTCGTCTTGTGTACCTGTGTTCCCAGCTCCCCAATCAGATGCATCCAAAAAATGGTAGACTTATTGAGTCGACGATCTAGCCACTCTCACCCATATAAATCAAAGGATCGCCCTCATAGGTAGGAGTTCACAACTCACTCAGGATTCAGGTCATGTCACCTATGGTCATCCTAGTGAAATATAAGTCTTTACTATTAACAGCGTTATATAAAGAGATTATTCATTTTGTGATATGGTCTTATACAAACCCTTTTGTATAGAATACCCTCGCCCACATATCTCTACACGAATGATTAGGAACATATCATTTGTAGCATTTTACAACAGTTGTAACATCTACAAAGTGGGCCATATTCATAGTGTCACCATGATAAGGTATCCAGCCTTATCCATCTGCTATAGACCATTTAGGTTATCACTTAAACATGATCCACCTGTATGTCTTTACATACATGATTAAGCTACAGAAGATAACTTTGGATGTTAGTTTATTGATTTTGTGGGTTAATGCTACTAAATGTCGAATAAAATATATCATATTTTATTAAATAAACAAATCGTTTGTACATTACAATTACAAACTATAGAACCCACGAGATTTAGGGCATCAACCCCAACACTATTGGAGTTGATGCCCTAAATCTCGTAGGGTTCTATAGTTTGTAAACTTTGTATGAACAAACTTGTATGTGATCAATAATATTTGATATTTTATTCACCATGTCTATGAAATATGTGATATATTAGTTGCATTAACCACAAACCAATAAACTAACATCCAAGATTATCGTTGTAACTTAAACATGTATGTTGAGATATACAAGTGGATCGTGTTTAAGTGATAACCTAAATGGTCTGTAGTATATGGATAAGACTGGGTACCTTATCCTGATGACACTACGAGTATGACCCGCTTTGTAGATGTTACAAATGTTGTAAAGTGCTACAAATGATTTGATCCTAATCATTCATGTATTAGACATGCAAGCGAAGATATTCTATACAAAGGAGTTTGTATAAGACTGGACCACGAAATGTTTAGTCTCATTATATAACATCGTTCATAATAGAGACTTTCATTTCACTAGGATGACCATACGTAACATGACCTTAATCCTGAATGAGTTGTGAACTCATGCCTATGAGGGCGGTCCTTTGATTTGTATGGATGAGAGTGGCCAGATAGTCGACTCAACAAGCCTACCATTTTGGGGATTCGTCTGATTAGGGAGTTGTGAACTTAGCTACACAAGATGGAATTCACTCCTTCCCCGAAGTAAGGGTAAGTAGATCAATTGCTCTCTTAAGGGCTGATTTCGGGTCTTGAACAATGTGGCACCACACCCTCTCTTGACCTGAGAGCGGTTTAGTCATAGTGGGACTATGATTTATTGTTCATTAGAGGGATCAGTGGTACTTAAGAAGTTAGATGTAACTACAGGGGCAAAACGGTAATTTGGCCCAGCTTTGCTTATGAGCAATTTGTGAAGGATCATCGTACTGTTGATTGGTTATATTCAATGGATACAGAAATATATCTGTAGTGCGAAGAGCTTAACTGTCAATCTTTAGTGGAGTGCTTGACAGTTAACGGATGGTGGATAATGTAGTTAAAGAGTTTAATTAATTATCCACGTACCGTTGGAGCTTCAAGCTACAGGTCCATAAGATCCCCTTAGTAGCTCAAAAGGATTTAGTTGAGAATCAGTTTTTGGGTTAATTTGAAGTGTTCAAATTAATAAGAGAAAATTTAATTGTATATGATATAATTAAATTAATTAAATTATATATGATATAATTGACATAATGTATTTGATACATTATATTTTAATTTGAGGAAATAAATCTATGAATGAGATTCATAGTTGTTAAATTTAATATAAATATGATTTATATTAAATGCCATAAAATAGAGAAAAATAACTATAGTTTATATTGTACATGATGTAATATTAAAACTATAAGTTATAAATATAATATGATAAGTTGGTTATCATATTTATTATTTTAAATAATAAATCTTTTTTCTCTCTAACCACCTTAGTGGGTGGTTAAGCCGGTTTTTATGAAAAATGGAATAAATAAAATATGATTTTATTATTCCAAATCTAAGCTACACGACTTCTAAGAGAATCAACACGATTTCAACGGAGCCTATATGATAGACTTTGTTCTCTACACGATTGGAGTATCTTGTTATATGATAGTGTATCCTTCTTCAATTGTCTTCCTCCTCTAAACTCCCTCCTAACCAAAATAGTCAGAGCCCACCATTTCTGGGTTCTCACCCTAATAATACCGAGGTCACCAAGTGGTAGTGTCTTCACATTTTTGGTTCGTTCTTGTTGTTGTTTGAAGAGTTCGTGACTGTTTGAAGAGTTCGTGAAACTTCAGGGATTTATGTGAAGAAGTGTTCTTCAAAAGTATAATCTCTGAACTCTTTTTGTAGTTTAAAAGCATGTTGTAATTTTTATTAAGATGCATAATTTGTATGTTTTCTATAAATGTTTGTTTTCAATCTAAATGGAATTTAGACGATCCGCTTCCGCTCATGTATCTTGTAAATCGAGTTCCTTCAAACACTACCTAGGTCACTCACCCTACGACTACCTGGGTCACTCATCTCACCTCTACCTCGGTCACCCATCCAGCCTCTACCTAGGTCACCCACCCCACCATTACCTTGGTCACTTACCTCACCTTTCCCTTCAGATACCATCACCTCACGTGTTTCACTTCCATTTCAGGATCTTGATATCACCAGCTTACCTATTTCTCACCCACTCGTAGAGTCTGATACCAGAACCTCACCTACCCTATTTCCACCTCTAGTACGAGATATCGCTGCTTACCCATTATCCTTCCATATCCAGATCTTGATTCGAAGGACACTGAACCTCCACTTTCTGAGACACAATGTTTGCTAGAGCTAGCGCCTATTGCACAGTTTGACACCACGCATCTCGATCCACTGGTATGATCCTTCTGTGATTGGAAAATCTCCTTATTCATATTTGTTATTTGACATGTTCACCATTTTGTTATATTTATGAAGGTTACGGTCGAAAGTCAAAAAGTTGCTCGTAAGAGGAAGAATGTTGACAAGTACACACCTTCAGCCTGAAGGGTGTGTGTCAACACGTCATACGGTCTCTGTCATTGGTTCACACCGTGAGATCATTCTGTACTTTCTCGTGGCGCCTTAGGAGCGTCCCCCTTCGGATGGGTTTTGTGCAATTGGTCAAGATCAAGGTGAACTCCATAAATGGATAGGGTCGCTTTAGGTTTTGTCCCAATCGCATTTTTTCCCTTTGGACTGGCTGCTTGGGGCGAATCTCTAGAACCTAAAATGATGAGTCACACTTACGGGAGGTTGTTAAGTAAGTTAATGATCTCTTGACCAAATCAATGATGTCTAGTCGTTATAGGAGCAAGAGTTGTTCTGGTATTAATGACTGTTTGAGAACTTCTCAATTCAGAGGAGGGATAATTGACCTCCCTTCAGCGACTTTTGTCCTAAACCTTTGAAGCATCATTGTGAAACTAGATGTCACACGGGGTTCGTGTTAGTTTTACTAAACCTTATTGGATGTTGTGTTTTTTCAACGGGTATTTGCTTAAAATCATATGGTCAATGTGTTTTTCTTTTCAATAACTCGTTAGTATTTCCATTTAGTGCTGTTAATATGATCAATTACATACAGTGGAAAGATTCGTGTAAAACGTATTTTGTGGTAAACGACCTCGAATTTTTCATGATTGAGGAATTTCCTCAAGTCCCAACCTTTGATGCACCGCGAAGTGTTCACAATGCATATGAGTTGTAGATGAAGGCTAATTCATTGGCCCAACTTCACATTTTGGCTAGCTTACCTGACGTTTTGGCCAAAAGGGTTGAGAACATGGTCATTGCACGCGAGATCATGGACTCATTGCAAGATTTGTTTGAACGTCAGTTCTTACTTTTTGAGCACAAAGGGATGGATGACAAAACCAGTAGTGTTAGTTGTTCTGATACTGATCCCACTACTCTTCAAAAGAGGAGGAAAGACAGTAAATATTATTTTTTGGTCTTGGAGATGTGTTTGGTAGAGAATGATGATTCTACCTTGATCCTAGATTCGGGTGCTACCAACCATGTCAGTTCCTCTTACCAAGGATTCAGTTCATAGCAAACGTTGCCATAGGGAGAGATGGCTCTTAGAGTCGATACTGGTGAGGTTGTTTCAGCTGTTACTGTAGGTAGGCTGAAGTTATTTATTGAGAAGAAACGTTATCTGTTACTGGATAATGTTTTCATAGTTTCTCATATTAAGAGGAACTCAATCTCGGTTTCTTGACTCATTGAAAAAGGGTATACCGTCTCCTTTTCTGAGAATAAAGTGTTTATTTTCAAGAATGGAATGGAGATTGGTTTTGGTTCGATGGAAAGTAACTTATATGTACTAAGGTCGTTAGTCATAAAAGCCTTGTTTAATACTGAAATGTTTAGTACGACAACAATAACTAAAAGACCAAAGGTTTCTCCTAAGGAAAACACCCATCTTTGGCATCTAAGGTTAGGTCACATCAACCTCAATAGGATTGAGCAGTTGGTGAAAAGTGGACTTCTAAAGATTTTAGAAGAAAACTCTTTGTCGGTGTGTGAATCATGCCTCGAAAGCAAGATAACCAAACGACCTTTTACTGGAAAAGGTTACAGAGCCAAGGAAGTCGTGGAGCTTGTACATTTTGACCTATATGGTCTGATGAGTGTTAGAGTTCAAGGTGGGTATGAATATTTCATCTCTTTCATAGATGATTATTCAAGGTACGAGTATCTCTACCTAATGCAACGTAAGTTTGTAGCCCTTGACAAGTTCAAGGAGTATAAGGCTGAAGTTGAAAACTTGTTAGGTAAGAAGATAAAAACACTACGATCTGATCGTGGTGAAGAGTATACGGATCTCCAATTCTAGAACTATATGATAGAACATGGGATTGCGTCCTAACTCTCGGCCCCAGGTACACCTCAGCAGAATGATGTATCAGAAAGGAGAAACAGAACCTTGTTGAACATGGTTCGATCTATGATGAGTTATGCTCATCTTCTAAATTCGTTTTGGGGTTTTTTAGTGGAGATTGCATGTTATATCCTGAACAATATTCCCTCGAAAAGTGTTTATGAAACACCTTTTGAGTTGTGGAGAGGCCGCAAAGGTAGTTTATGCCACTTTAGGATTTGGGGTTGTCCGACACATGTGCTTGTGATTAACCCAAAGAAGTCGAAACCGCGTTCGAAAGTTTGCCTCTTTGTAGGCTACCCTAAGGAAACGAGAAGTGGATACTTCTATGATCCAAGCGAGAACAAAGTGTTTGTTTCTACAAATTCTATCTTCTTGGAAGAAGACCATGTGAGGGATCATAAACCACGAAGTAAACTCGTTTTACGTGAGATTTCTCGTGAGACTGAGGTTGCTGAGGGTTCAACAAGAGTTGTTGAACAAGCCGACAGATCAACAAGAGTTGTTGAGGTCGGTACATCTAGTCAACCAGCTCAAGAGTTGAGACTGCCTCAAAGTAGTGGGAGGGTTATAAACCCATTGGATCGCTACATGGGTTTAATTGAAGCCCAAAATGTCATTTTTAATGATGGGTTGAGGCCGTTGTCTTTTAAGAAAGCAATGGAGGCTGTTGACAAGGATGAATGGATTAAAGCCATGAACCAGGAGATGGAGTCAATGTACTTCAATAACGTCTAGGAGCTTGTGGATCCGCCTGATCGGGTAAAACCTATTGGGTTAAGTGGATCTATAAGCGAAAGAGAGGTGTGATGGAAATGTGCAAACCTTTAAGGCTTGACTCGTGGCAAAGGGGTATACCCAGGTCGAGGGAGTTGACTATGAGGAAACTTTCTCACCTGTTGTCATGCTCAAGTCTACAGGTGTTGGGGTTGATGCCCTAAAGTCTCGTGTCTTGTAGTTTGTAAACAGTTTGTACGAATGCTTATGTTGTTAATATATGATATTTACTTCAAATCTCTTATTTTTTCTCGGTTACTTGTTTTATTTGCTTTACCACAAACCAAAAAACATAAAATCCCTGGTTATCTGTATGTGACTCAAGCATGTATGTGGTGACATACAAGTGGATCATGTCTTGAGTGATAACCAAAATGGTCTGTAGTATGGATATAGAAGGGAAACCTTATTCTGGTAATGCTATGGATGCGGCCCGCTTTGTGGAATGGTCACAAGTGTTGTGACTTGTCACAGATGGTCTGATCCTGATCATTCGTGTTGGGGACATGCGAGGGAGGCCATCCTATACAAAGAGTTTGTATAAGACCTGACCACGATGTGTTAACGTCTCATTATATAACACCGTTCATGACAGAGACTTCACTTCACTAGGATGACCATAGGTAACATGACCTCAATCCTGAGTGAGTTGGGAACTCTTACCATTAAGGGTGGTCCTTTGATTTGTATGGGTGCGAGTGGCCAGGTCGCCGATTCAAACCTACCATTTTGGGGACTCGTCTGATTTGGGAGCTAGAAACTCAGCTACACAAGATGAAATTCACTTCTTCCCCGAAGCAGGGGTAAGTAGATAGATAGCTCCTTTAAGGGTTGATTTCGGGGCTTGAACGATGTGGCGCTGTGCACCTTCTCTTGGCCCGAGAGGTGTTCACACATAGTTGGACTATGTTGTATTGTTCATTAGAGGAATCAGTGGTACTTAAGGAGTGAGATGTAACTACAGGTGCATAACGGTAATTTGGTCCAGTTGTACTTACGAGCATCTGTGAAGGGTCATCGTACTCATGATTGGTTATATCCGATGGACACAGAAATATATTTGTGGTAAGAAGAGTTCAGCTGTTGGTCTTTAGTGGAATGCCTGACAGTTAACGAATGGTGGATCTTGTGACTAAAGAGTTTAGTCAGCTATTCATGGACCGTTGGAGCTTTGAGCCACAGGTCCATTAGGTCCCCTGGGTAGTTTGGATGAAGTCGAGAACCAGTGTTTGGGTTAATTTGAAATGTTCAAATTGACAAGAGGAAGTTCGATTATATATGACATAATTGGACTGGTTAGTTATATATGATATAATTGGCTAAATGTATAAGATACATTATTTTGGAGGAAATTAGATATAAATATGATTTATATCAAGTAGAGGAGAAAATACTATAGTAGATATGTGATATCAAGCTATAGGATAAAAATATAATATGATTATATTTATTAATTAATTAGTTGGTTAATTATATGATAATTAATCCAAAATTCATGTTCGAATGTGGGTTAGTGAGGCAACATCGGTTATTGTAACTAATGAGTTAAAATGAAAATAGTTTTCATTTTGATCGATCACCTAATAGATTTCATAAGTGTGCGTTGGAGAAAAGAAAACGATCGCTTAAATTTTTTCGAGAGCCTATACGATTGCTCCTCTCCACCTAAAGATCGTCTACCTCATGCCTAAACGGTCGTACACTGTCGCCTACACGATCACATAGCTTCTCTAAATGATTGTATAGTATACCAATTTTGCTAAACGATCATATACCTTTTCCTAAACGATCGTTCAGTAAAACCTACACGATTGTGTATCTTCTCCTAAACAATAAGCAGTCTACTATGCGATAGCATCTTTTTCCCTCTCACTTGCTTATCGCCTACATGATTCGTGTTTCCTCATTCCTCTACCAAATTCACCGAAGACCACCCTTTGGGTTTTCACTCCGAGAATACCTGGGGCTCTTTAATGGTGGTGTCGTTCCAGTGGTGTTCGTGTTCATACGTTGTTCGTGCTGCTGTTGTCGACGCTGCTGCTGGGTGTTGGTAGATCGCATGGAGGTTTCCGATGCGTTGGAGATCTGAAGTGTGAAGAACGTCTTCAACTGGTATAGAACTTTTCCCTTGTTATTTATCTTGTTCTTAGCATGTCGATAATTAGTGTTTGTTTGCATAACTGTATGATTTGAATGTATAATATGTATTTCGGTCACTGTGAGATCGGAGCGATCCGAATGCACTCATGAAACTCTTAGATATGAGATCCTTCAATTGGTATTAGAGCCAGGTTCTGTTACTCTAATTTCATCTGTTGCAACGAAATGAGATTTACATTCATGGTGGGTGCATTTCTACACTGATTTAATGGTTAAATTTGCTGGGGATGTGCGGATTAATAGATGTTTTCAGGATGATTAGCCTCAGTTTTATTTAAATCCTAAAACATTTGCGATTGTTTGTAAAGGCCCCTGCGTTTTTAGGCAGTAATAATCATTATCAAGTCTATATTCAAAGTTTGTTTGAAGTTTTGAGTCGTTCGTCGAAGAAGTAGATCTTTGCAAGCGTTGCATAAGAGTGGTACGCGATCTGGGCAAGCGTTGCAGTTCTTCATAGAAGGAGGCGATCAAGGGTTGATCGCATCGTGTAGAAGATGTTTTACGCGATCACTGTTGATCGCATCGTAAAGATGAAGGAATACGCGATCGCGGTTGAACGCATCGGTTAAACGATGGGGTATGCGATCAAGAGTTGGTCGTATCGGGTTGACGATCGGGCACGCGATCGCTGAGTATCGTTTAACGCGCGCGCGCTAGACGATCGTTTAGGTCAGCAAGCTTCATCGCTTAGTAACTGACTAAATGATCGCTTAGCATCGCAAAGTAAATCGTTTACATGGTTGCACACATCAGTTAGATGATGAGAAGTACGCGTATCGTTTAAAGCGCGCATGCTAGACGATCATTTAGCAAACTTCATCGCTTAGTAACTGACTAAATGATCGCTTAGTAACGGAAGGTAAATTGTTTATAGGCTAATGCATTGCTTGTCTATGAGTAAAGTCAGAAATAACCAACCTAAAATGAATGCGGTAATGTGCATGCGGTGATTGAATAAAAGAATGTTGGAAGGGTTGTTAAGCTAACACTACTCCTACTCCTAGCTAACAGACAACGCAATGAGAATATGCATGAGAGGTAGAGACACGACAACTCTTGACATGAAATAAATTAATGGGAAAAATAGATAAAATGTGGAGATGTTTTCATTGCAATACTTAAGAGTGATCGCAAGGGTAACCTTAGTCAATGCAAGCCATGCGATCATGCAACCCACATACAATAGTAAACCACCTCTCGGTGCGAATCCTATGACTTCTAATGCTAGAACGCATGTGATATATGTGTTAAGTCTATAGGGCCGACACATAAGCCTCTATTCCTATTTATACGATGACAAAATGACATCCACACAAATATGCGACCACATAATATCATTCCTATTCCTAGGGTGCATGCGATGCAGGTTAACAAACGGAGCTTATCTCTAAATTCCTTGTTCTTGTCTATGCGTCCCAATCCGCTCTCTCAAGTCTTAGATTTAGGTTTTAGGCTACTCTCCCAAGTATGCCTAAATTATGAATGATGCGCTTATAGGACAAGGTAACCGCATGAACTTGGCTGACCGAAGATTATTCCTATCTCTAGTGAACAATGCATATATTGCTTAATGCAACCAACCACTTACCCTCCCGGGCAGCTGGTTATTGCTGACTTTACTCGTAGACAAGCATTGCGTTAACCTATAGACAGGCATTGTCGTAGCTTCACACTAAGAAAATAAGGTTACTCACACACTCACGCAACGCACACCTCTCGGTGGGTTGCTACATGTTTCATATCCCTAATCCACATGACTAAGTATGCGATACCTAAGCAATCTCACTAAGTGTTGCAATGAAAGTAAAGATGCTACGTAAAGAAGATGGAGATGGAATCGAAGGAAACATAAAAATGTATTGAACACAAAATGTATTAATTCCTTAATCACAAAATGTATACAATACAATATAAGAAAATAAAGGAAAATGAAATGACAGGCTGGAAGCAAAGACTTGCTTCTAGCAGATGTGCGTCAAGGCTGTCGGTGATGCCATGGATGGGCGGTGGAGCTGACTCTTTCGAGTTCTAACTCCGGTCGTCACTTGAAATGGATGAACGAGGTGAAGAACTCTCAAGCATCTTCTCACGCATTTGTCTGGATCACAAAGATCCGCCCTAGGCGAACCTTAGGCGAAAACCTTGGATAACCTGAATTTCTGCTCATCAGCTTCTATTTATAGAACTTGGATCACCGACAACATTAATGGACTGCTCTAAGTCAAACGGCTGCTAACCACAACAACCAGATAAAGAAGATATGGCGGAGCAGCCTGAAAACGGAGCACCAAATGAAAACAACGTTATGGCGAATCCAATCCTCCTGGAAAACGATCGTAATAGGCCCATTAGGGACTATGCATCACTAAACCTCTATGATTTCTCTCCAGGAATCATGAGGCCTACCCTTGATGGAAGCCAATTCGAAATGAAACTGGTGATGCTGCAGATGATCCAGACTACAGGATAATTCGGAAGGACGGCGTGCGAGGACCCGCACGCCCACAACTGTAGCTGTAACGACCCGACCCCCTAGGACCTAGGTAAGGTTTTACTAAAATAAAATGCATGCAAAGAATTTTAAAACGACGCTCAGTTATTTGAAATAAATGCTAATTAAAAACAAGAGAGTTCAAAAGACATTTAATAAATGCCATTGTTAAAACAATAGTAGGTACCCATAATCATCAAAGTTTATAAGTGCATATGAAAAACAATTCTTAATAATAAGTTTCAAACATCAAAACTAAACATTAAGGGAAACATGAAAGGAACTCTAAATCTCATGATGCGGAAGCGTAAAAACTAATCCCAGTGGCTCGATCACGAATTTCGCTGCGCCCATTGCCGGTGTATCTCTACCCTTACCTGAAACATCAACATAAGAAAGAATGAGTATGAAATACTCAGTAAGTAACCCACCACTGGGTGTTAGGCTAGGCATCTATGTCCTTTAAATACCCACATATGGCACATAAATACATGTAACATATAAGAGACTGAGTCCTATCCTATTGTAGTTAAGTATGCCCACAAAACTGGTGAATCGAATGGTAAACACAAATGGTGAATCCCGAAAGGAAACACAAAACTGGTGAATCCCGAAGGAAACACAAAACTGGTGAATCCCGAAGGAAACACAAAACTGGTGAATTCCGAAAGGAACAAACTGGTGAATCCCGGAAGGAAACACAAAACTGGTGAATCCCGAAGGAAACACAAAACTGGTGAAATCCGCGAAGGAAACACAAACTGGTGAATCCCGAAGGAAACACAAAACTGGTGAATCCCAAAGGAAACACAAACTGGTGAATCCCAAAGGAAACACAAAACTGGTGAGCATCTAACTAATCAATAAGGATATTCACACAGTCCTAACGTGCTAAAATTCAACATGGTACGGTTCTAAAGCATACATAAAAATCCTTAATACCATGGCTGTATCACATACCCATAATTCTTAACAACATATTATACATCGTCCATGTATAACTTATATCATAAATCCACAACATACAAGTATGCCTCAACGCCAGTAGATTAGACATCGACATATGAAAACACATACTATCACATACTAACGATCAAGCACTCAGGTGTGCATGTAAATAAATCAGAATTTGTGCCAGAACATACTTTGATTAAGTTATACTGTCAATCAACATGCTAACATTTACCATAACATACACTTATCTTGCTAGCATACAACTAGAGCCTGGCCCGTGGGCAGTTCCAGTGATAAGATTACTTACCTCGAAATCAAATTTCGATTTTTAATCCAAGCTAATGATCTCCAACCAAAAACCCCCGAACTAAGTCCTCTAATACAGAACATAACACAAATTTTAAATTCTTGGAACCAAGATCCATACATACAAATTAATTTTTTTTCTTTTTGGGATCACCAATGAACTTACCCAACGAAACTTGATCAACAACCACTCCAAAATCTCCTTCTAACAAGGTCTAATTCCAACGAACGACAACTTAAAACCTTCAAAACATGAATTAAATGATTATTAAATCCAATAATCAATGGGTGTCAAAAATCCTTCAAGAAATCTATCTCATAACATTGACCTTACCTAAATCCAAGATCTGTTCAAAACCAAGAGTCGAAGGCGGAAACTGGAGTTGAATGGCGGCCTCGATACAGAAACTTGAGCAGCCCATTGGACAGATCTATGGTGGCGGACCAGCGGCACGTCAGGCTGGGCGGAGGAGTGGCATGCGACTGCGAACGGCAGCTCCTCCGATTTGGGCTCGAAGCAGGTGGCAGCGACTCGGATGGACGGATCCTCTTCGGCTGGGCGAGATAGGTGCGATCCGAACGACTCTTCGGCTGGGCGAGATTAGTGCGACTCCGAACGGACGGACAGAGGAGGGTACGGGGTAGTCACACGGCGCGGTCTGTGGGGCTGATGACGTTGGGTGACTGAGGCAGCGGCGGAGCAATGGAGGTTGGGGAGTGAGGGAGAGCCGCGTGAAGGAGATTGGGGGGGGGCCCTTTTTATTTAAAAAAACTAATAATAATAATAAAAGGAAAATAGTATATTTTTAATGAAATCCTTTCCTTAACCCACTTTATACTATTTAATCCCTTTCCTTTTTCCAAACAAACAATTAATTCCTGCCATAACTTTTTTAAATTGCATTTGAAAATTGAAAAGTTTGTAAATAAATTCCATGATAACACTTAAATTCTCGCATTCATACTTTAAATTCAGAATTCCAAACATGCTCTTCAACCTAGGACAAATACTGAAAAGGGGAAAAGTTTTACATTAATAATAAATAAATAAAAAGGTGTGGGGTGTTACATTCTTCCCCCCTCAAAGAACTTTCGTCCTCAAAAGTTCATCCTTGAAATAGCTCCGGGTACTGGGCCTTCATCACATCCTCTCGCTCCCAGGTGACTTTCCTGAACTGGTGGTTCTACCACAGAACTTTCACAAAAGAAATTTTCCGGTGCAATGTCTTTACTTCTCTGGCAAGAATCTCTATGGGCCTCTCCTTGTAGCTCAAGTTATCATTCAACTGCAAGGGCTAGTAGTCAACTACATGGGATGGGTCTGCTACGTACTTCCTTATCATCGAAACATGGAAGACATTATGAACCGAAGACAATGCTGGGGGCAAGGCCAAACGGTAACTACAGGGCCAACTCGTTCCAGGACCTCGAAAGGTCCAATGAATCTCGGACTCAACTTTCCTTTCCTGCCAAACCTCAGAATACCCTTCATGGGTGCCACCTTTAAAAACACTTTCACCCCAGTCTCAAATTCCAGGTCCTTACGTCTTACATCGGCATAGCTCTTCTGTCTACTCTGGGCTGTCTGCATACGAGTCCTGATCTTCTGTATGGCCTCATTTGTGGTCTGCACCAATTCAGGTCCTAACAATCTCCTCTCTCCTACCTCATCCCAACACACAGGGGACCTGCAACTCTTTCCATATAGTGCCTCAAAGGGTGACATCCCAATAATGGACTGGTAGCTGTTATTGTACGCAAACTCCATTAACTGCAAGTGAGCATCCCAGCTTCCGGAAAACTCTATGGCACAGGCACACAACATGTCTTCCAGTATCTGATTCAATCTTCTGTCTGCCCATCAGTTTGAGGGTGAAACGCTGTACTGAAGTTTAACTGGGTCCCCAATGTCGCCTGGAGACTCTTCCAGAAGTTAGACGTGAAACGAGGGTCTCTGTCCGACACAATGGACACGGGTACTCCATGCAATCTAACCACTTCCTTCATGTATATCTGTGCCCACTTATTCACTGAAAAGGTGGACTTTCTAGGTATGAAATGTGCTAGCTTTGTAAGTATTTCTACAACGACCCATATCACAGTGAAACCTTTAACTGTCCGAGGCAACCCACGATGAAGTCCATAGACACATGCTCCCACTTCCATTCTGGTACATTTAATGGTTGTAACAAGCCTGCTGGCCTCTGCCTTGGGGCTTTCACCTGCTGGCACACCAAACACTTACTGACGAACTCTGAAACCTCTCTTTTCATATCATTCCACCAGTAGTAACGTTTCAGATCCTGGTACATCTTTGTGCTGTCGGGGTGGACCGAGAATAGGGAACTATGAGCCTCTGACAACAGCTCTTCCTTAATGTCACTAACCGTCGGCACGTACAGACGCCCTTGATAAAGGAGGCCACCTTCTGCTGACACAGAGAATACGCTATCATGGCCTGACTCCACTCTACGAACTCTCTCCTCCAAATAAGGGTCATCTCGCTACGCATCAATAATCTTCTGCCTTAGGCTTGGTTGCACCGACAACTATGCTAACTTTGCCACGACCTATTTTTTTGTATATACTAGAGTCAACTTAATTTTAGGACAAGTCACCTTATGAAATATTTCTAGAAGTTAGTGGTTTGCTAGCTTTCTTTCAAACTGACCCTTTACCAAACTTCCTAAGAACATTGCATGACTTCTTTCAGTCTTTTGGCAATGGGGACATTGCCGTATTTTAAATTTGGGGGTGATGTATTTATTTTTGTCCTTGCTATTTTTAGCTTTATCTAAAAAAAAAGAGGAAAATTTTGAGAATAACAACTCCACTGTCAATGCTATGGGGAAACCCATGTTGATAAGAGTTAAGATGTGAAGGGCACTTACCCATAGTTGGATGTCCGCATGACACACGTGGGGGCAAGCCAAAACGAAAGTAAGTCACCAAGATCAATGCATAAATAAATGACCGCAACTCCGCTGCCAAGTAGGTATGAGTTTAGTCTGAGAAAGAGTGTCTGGCTCGTAGTTGGATGTCTGCATGACACACGTGGGGGCAGGCTAAAACGAAGGCAAGGCACTTGGATTAGTGCAAGGTCAGAAAAAAATAATAATGTAAAAAATATGCAAGTATAAAAATCATTTGATACACCGGTGGAAAAGTTTTTTGAAATAAATCATGCGATGTCCCGAAATTTAGTAAAGCCCTTTTGAAGGTTAAACTTGCGGTCCCTAGGTTTTAGAAATATTTTAAGAAGAGGCTTGAATAAAAATTAAGGAAATTTTGGTGTATAAGATTTGAATGAAATATCCTTGAGAAATCTAGGAAAAGAAATTTGTGGTCGACTTGCTAAAGGAAATCTTTAGCTTATGCTTGAGGACAAGTATTGTTAACATTTGGGGGTGTGATAACGGGCAGAAATGCACGTTATTACAGTGCTAAGTTATTAAACAATGAAGGTTTGCGTTGATAAAATATGTTAGATTGCGTCCAAAAAGCATTAAGTTCATAACATTGCGGTTACATGCGTTCATCGCATAGAAACAGTTATTTTTTTTAATTTTTATGTAGAATATGCGTTGATGCAAGGCGAAAAGCGCGATCACAAGAAATCAAGGGTCGAGCGCAGCATTACTGCAAGGCTTTTCAGTGATTTGTGCTTGCAAACATCTGCTCAAGAAGGATTGCCGCATAGAGCCGGCGCAACTTGGTGGATGCATCTGGGTGAAAGGCATAATTAATCACGATGGGACAGAAAGCTGATGACGGTTAAATCCGAATTAAGTTGACAAGTCGCTAACGATAACAAGTACATTCAGCTTTTTGGTGACAAATATTCGGCGCATCAGTCAGAGAATTAAAGTCATCCCACCTGTGCAATCATAAGAGAGAAGCCATTTTTCACTCCGAAGCTCTATAAATACCGAAGGAAACCTTTAGAAAAGGGATTCAGCTGGTTCAGCAAGTTCGAAGAGTTAGAGAGTTTTGCCTTAGATAGATTAGCTTTGTTCTTAGATTTTCTTTTATTTTAAGGTGGAAGCGAGAGAAGAAGATTGTGCCGATAGATCGTTTCGGTGAACTTGGGAGAGTGCCGGAAGCTTCAAGATCAGAAAGAGAGCCAGCTCCTGCGGAAGCAGAAATATCTTTTGAACCGAATAGAGTTGACAGTGTAAAAGCCTTGGGAAGCAAAGGATTGCTACCAGGCTCTTTATCCTTATCTTCCATTGTTGTTTTGTACTCAAACTCATTTATAGAAATGGAATTTACTTCTCTATATCTGTTCACTCTCTGTTTATTACGCATGAGTAGCTAAATCTGTTGAATGGGCTGAGAAGCACTTAGCTAGCATAATGATAACGGGCATAAATACATATTATCATAGTACTAAGTTCTTAAACAATGTTCGCCTACGTTGATAAAACATGTTAAATTGCGTCCAAAAAGCATTAAGTTTATTATATTGTGGTCGCATGCGTTCATTGCATAGGAATAGTTGATTTTTTTATTTTTATGCAGAATATGCATTGACGCAAGGTGGAAATTGTGATCATAGGAAATCATTGGTCGAGCGCAGCATTACCGCAAGGCTTTGCGGTGATCGTGTTCGCAAATATTTGCCCGAGAAGGATTGCCGCAACTTGGTCAGCACAACATGGTGGGAGCATCTGGGTGAAAGGCTAATTAAACGCGATAGGACAGAAAGCTGATGATAGTCGAATCTGAATTAAGTTGACAGCCAATAACGATCACAAGTACATTCAGTTTTTCAGTGACAAATATTCGACGTATCAGTTAGGAATTAAAGCTGCCCCATCTGTACAATCATGAGAGAGAAACCGCCTTTCACCCTGGATGTTCTATAAATACCAAGGGCATCCTTCAGAAAAGGGGTTGACCAGTTAATCAGTTCACCAGTTTATGAATTTGAGAGCTCAGCTCATCTTTTTCTTACTTTTCCTTTCATTTTAAGGCGAAGAAGAGAAAAGTGGTGATGCCGGAGATCGCTCAGGGAAACTCGAGAGAGAACCTTGAGGCGTAGAAGCAGAGAGCGGGCTGACTCTCGCGAGAGCAAGATTATATTTTGAACACGAGTAGAAAAATAGTGTAAAAGCCTGGGCAGCAAGAGATTGCTACCAGGCCCTTTATTCTATACTTGCATTGTTATTTTGTACTTCATCTTTATATTTATACAATGAAAGTTCTATTTCTACATCTTTTCACTCTCTTAGCACGTATGAGTAGCTAAACTAGTCGAATGGGTTGAGAAGAACTAAGCTAACATGACCTAGGAAGTTCATTGCTTGCGATTGTCTTGTTTTATGTCGTGTCAAATACCTTTAGAGGTACTTGAGAGAGAGTCTAAAGAAAGAACCTAATGACTCAAGAGAGCTAGGTTAGAATCTGGACTCGAGAGAGAAAGATTAGAACTGCATAAACAAGAGATAGGGACTTAGAGATAAGCTCTGTTTGTTAACCTGCATCGCATGCATCTTAGAGATGGGAATGATATTATGTAGTCGCCTTATTTTTATGTGTGTCATTTTATCATCGCATAAATAAGAATAGAGGCTTATATATAGGTCCTATAGACTTAGCGCATATATTGCATGCGTTCTAGCTTTAGAAGCTGTGGCATTCGCACCGAGAGGTGGTTTACTATTATATGCATGTTGCATGGTCGCATAGCATGAACGCATCCTAGGAAGTGTTAGCCAAAACTTTTCTCAACTCGTTCACTGCATACTCATCACATTTCTCGTTTAATCAGGGGTATCCTATACAAAGAGTTTGTATAAGTCCGTACCACGAGATGATTCGTCTTTATATATAACACCGTTGATACTAGAGACTTACATCTCACCTAAACAACCATAGGTGACATGACCTCAATCCTGATTGTTTTGGGAACTCTTGCCTTTGAGGGCGGTCCTTTGATTAGTGTAAGGTGATGAAATGATGATTCGTTCTTTGATTGTGTGAATAGTCAAACAACTTATGAGGTTGCGGACGTATGCGCTTTGCAATAATGATAATATGCGATACTACGTTCTAAATGATGTATGTGGTGATGCTTGGATGCTTTCGTAGTATGCGTTCGTTTAGTGTGCGCATGTCACAAGTTTTCTTACACTGGAACCAAGTATATTCCAACGCAAGTTTCTCAGAGTGATCTGAGGTCGAACATAGGGATTACGGTGATTAGTGCGATACTAATGTGATATATGCGACTGGGAAAACAAAAAAGAATAATAAATTGGATTTAAAAAGTAAAATGCGATGAAAAGTAAAACGCGATAATAAAAGTAAATGCGATGATGAAATAAAAAGTGATGATAAAATAAATTGCGGTGATAAGTAAATTGCGGTGATAAATAATGTGCGATAATAAACAAATGAATAAACAAATAAGTATACAATTTGAGGACTAGCTGTGAAGATATGCAAAAGTATCTGATGAATGCGGTGGCAAGTCTTGTGAAATGAGTCAGAAAGAGAATGGGTTGAGGGAAGGGACATCGCAAGTTCGTTAATCTTGTGGAGGATGCAACTAAGGTTCCGCTTTCCATTGGTTTACACCTTTCAGTGATCAGCCACGTTCCCATATGTCTATGGTGAAACAGAGATGAACATGGTGAACACAAGGTTGTTTCCATCTCTGGAAATACTTCTCGGTTTAGTTAACGCATTCTTCCAACTTTCTTTCGAGAGGCAGAATAACATCTTCACTTCTGCTCTCATAGGTGAAGATGCCGTTGAGCATGCTTTAGCTAAACTCAGTCGATTTCTTCAACAACGATTAACTTACTCGCTTAATCCTTCCCCCTTACCCCGAGGGATTAGTTACACATGGTGAAGGAAATGGATGATGAATGTATGGTGAAGAATAGAGAGATGATGATGAATACGATAATGATATTAAAATCTAGATAAGCGTTTGTTACAAATTAGAGATGAACACAGTTGATGAATAGAATAGAAAGTAAGAATAGATAAGGAAAGCATGTCAATGTCTTGACACGGATCCCGATCGGAGATGATGTACTTTCCGGCGTGTGGGAGGAATGGAGTGGAGAACTTCCCTCTCAGGCTTGTTTTCCAGGTAGAAGTGATCTTTGCACAGAGCTTCTTCTTCGGGAATGGGAAAGAATTGCTTGCTCTAGAGACTTACCTTTCGGTCTTGTCTCATCTTTCTCCCCATATTTTCTCTAAGTTTTCTCTTCAAACCAGCCTTGTTTCTTTGAATTTGATGTAGCTATTTATAGACCTTGGCATCTTCTGCATCAGTGGTCCTGCTCTGAAAAGCTGATTTTTCCTGCCATGGCTTTGGAAACGTCCGCTCTGCTCCACATTTAATTTGTCAGAATCATACAACAGAAAAGCTGTACAATTTCAAAAGTCCTTGCGAATGCAGCGCTCTTTCCATCTACGATCGATCGTCGCATGTGGTGTAATTTCTTTGATCATTCTATCGATTGCTGCATGTGGTATAAATGTGTTGATCATTTACGTCCATGATCGATCGCTGCATGTAATGCAAATGTGTTGTTCTTTTTGTCCTCGAGCGATTATCGCATGCTATGACCTGTTTCCTGCAAAACAAAGACTTGGACATTCCATTTTGCCATCGCAATGGGGTTAGTGGGTGTGCTTACGATACTTTACAATTTTCCGTTTTTAAGCCAATTCTATACGGTCGACGCTACTTTTCCTTCTTTTTGTTGCATAATCTAAATAAAATAGTATAAATAACCTGTATTTCTACAAGTTATCAATTAGTATGGGTGAGAATGGCCAGATTGTCAACTCAACATACTACCTTTTTGGGGACTTGTCCGATTTGGGAGCTGGGAACTCAGTTACACAAGATGGAATCCACTTTTTCCCTGAAGTAGGGGTAAGCAGATAGATTGCTTCCTTAAGGGCTGATTTCGGGGCTTGAACATAGTGGCCACAACTTCTTTTTGGAAGAGAGGACTCAGTCATAATAGGACTATGACTTATGTTCATTAGAGGGATCCGTGGTACTTAAAGAGTTAGATATAATTACAAGGGCATAACGGATATTGGCTGAACTGTACTTACGAGCGATCTGTAAAAGGTTGTCGCACTGTTGATTGGTTAAGATGGAGACATAATATATCTGTAGTAAGAAGAGTTCAGCTGTCGGTCTTTAGTGGAGTGCCTGATAGTTAACAGATGGTGGATCTCGTGACTAAAGAGTTTAGTCAGTTATTCACGTACCATTGGAGCTTTAAGCTACAGGTCCATAAGGTCCCTTTGGTAGCTCAATGGATTCAAGTTGAGAATCAGTTCTTGGTGTTGATTTGAATTGTTCAAATTGACAAGAGATAATTTATTTATATATGATATGATCGGTATGGTGTATGAGATACATCAAGTGGAGGGTTAATGTAAATGAGATTTACATTAAGTACCATGGAATAGAAAAAGAGCTATGGTTTGTAGGTTTCATGAGATGAAATATTAAAACTATAGGTTATAAATATAGTATGATAAGTTGGTTATCATTTGTATTTATAATAATATTAATTATTGGATAATTATCTCTTTTTCTCTAATAATCAATTGAGTGAGAGGTTATTGGTAGTTTCATGGTAACCGTGAGATAAAAAGAAAAATGTTTTCCTAATTTTAGTAAGATTTGCAAAAATTGTTAATTTGAGATTTCCAATCTTAGAAAGTTCTCACGGAAAAGACTGTCAAGTAAATCAGATTTACTAAACAACAGATTGAAGAGACTAGATGATCGTGGAGTGTTCCTACATGATAGACACTCAACTAGACGATTAGTTAAACGATCGCATAGCTTTTGATAAATGATTGGGCATTGACCTATACGATAGGCTTTATCATCTCCCACTTGCTCAATCGTTTACACGATTGTTCTCCTCCGGTCTCATCCTCTAACCAAGTCCATACAGAGCCTATACTCTAGATTCTCACATCGAGAATACCAAGGTAACCTTTTTTGGTGGTGTCATACTCAACTCGACATAGTCGACGTTCTATGGAGGCCGTTTGTGGTGTTCGGAGTGTTTGTGACCTTGGTGATCGCTTTGTTCGAGTTTGATGTGATTGTGCAGTATAGCGATCATGTTGTACGAGCATTCAAGTGTTGCAGTGTTGTCGATTGTTCAAGCGTTCGTGATCGAGGGATCTTGAAAATGAGTCTTCAAAGGTATGTGAATTCTTCCCTTGATCGTGTAGTAAAGCATGTTGTAATTTCTGTTTTGCGCATAGCCTGTTGTTTCCGTTTGAGATTGTAATTGTGTATGTTCATATACGATTGAAATTTAGAACGATCATTCCGTTGCTCATTAAAATTCTCATGTCCGATTTCCTTCACAGCCCCACCAAAGGAAAAAAAATAACGAAACAGAAGGAAAGTAGGGTACAACTTCCTTTGGACAGACCAACAATTAAGTACCCTCTCTCTGGAATACATACGACATTATTTAGAGCGACGATCCAATACAACTTAGCACATGAGGTTCCACCTGCCATCTTTACAGAAATGGTGAATTTTATTTTCAATAAGAATACAGATCATGAGGTTTGGGGAAATGCACTTAGGCCATTATTCAAGTCATTTTTTCAAAAATTGATTGAACCTAGTTCATGGGTTGAGTGCGATGTAAGTTTAGATTCCTTGTTTTCTTACAATTGGATATAATGAAATCCTCTCTCCTAACTTTTACCATATTCTGGATGCAGACCATAAATATTTTGTCTCAGTTCATAAAAAATAAATTTTATAGCCGAACGGACATGTGCATGAATAAGCTCACCATCCTGCCAATTGGAATAACAGTAACTATTTACTACACTAGTGAAAAGGACTATGTTGGTTGTTTATTATGTGCTATTAATATTAAATTCGTTGTGTAGAGCCACCTTAATGCTCGAGATGGTTAAACGAATTAAAAACAAGTCGACGCTGCACGTTAAATCTTTTATTGGATAGTTAAATCTTTTATAATAATATTAATTATTCTATAATTAATTTTTTTCTCTAATAACCAATTGAGTAGGAGGTTATTGGTGGTTTCATGGTAACCGTGAGATAAAAGGAAATTTTTTTTCCTAATTTTAGAAAGTTTTGCAAAAGTGAATTTGAGATTTTCTCTCTCGGAAAAAGAATCTCACGGAAGTTGTCAAGCAAATAAGATTTACTAAGCGACAGCTTGACTAAAGTAAACGATCGTGTAGTGTTTTGTAAGCGACAGACACGGAACTAAGCGATGAGCTAAACGATCGCTTAGCTTTTGCTAGACGATCGCTTAGCTTTTGCTATACGATTGGGCATCGACCTATACGATAGGTTTCAGCCATCTCCCACTTGCTTAATCGTTTACACGATTATTGTATCCTCCGTCTTCTGCCTCAAACGAAGTCCACATAGAGCCCACCCTCTGGATTCTCACACCGATACCAAGGTAGCCTTCTTGGTGGTGTCATACTCAATGTGACATCGTCGCGGTTCTGTGGAGGTTCTTCGTGCTGTTGGGGTGTTCGTGACCGAGGCGATCACTGAGTTTGGGTGCGCGATGTTCGTGCTATGTAGCGGTCGTGTTGTTCAAGCGTTCGAGGTTGCTGTGTTCGAGCGGTTGTGATCAAGGAGCATTGGCGATGAGTCTACCAATGTGTGTAGATTTCTCCTTGATTTTTGTTTTATCATGATGTAATCTCTGTAATGAATGCATAACCATTTGTATCTATTTATGACTATAATTTGTAAAGTTCATACATGATTGTAATTTGGAATGATCTTTCCACGGTTCATGGAAATCCTCGTGATCGATTTCCTTCAATTGATATCAGAGCTAGGTTGTTCTGATATTCCAAATTACAAGTCTGTTTTGAACTTCATTTTATAGTCGTGGTGGGTTTCTGCGTTTGTGTTTAACTGTTAAGTGCATTTGTGGATGAAGTTGATGAATGTTTTGGGTTTAATTGCCTTTAGTTAAAGCTTTCTTCAATTACAAAATGTTCATTTGTAAGGGCCCCTGTGTTTTTTGGCGTAATTAATTTGAAATCGAGTATGTAATTCAAAGTGTTTGAGTCAGTCGAGTCATTCGTGATGAAGTTTCGAAGCTGGAGATGCGGTTCTCAACGAGGAAGAAGACCAAGTGTTGGTCGTATCATGTAGCCTAAAGTAAACGATCGTTGGGATTTAACTAAGTGATTGTTTAGATTTTTCTAAACGATCGTGTAGTATTTACTAAATGATCGTTTAGCTAATGCTAAGTGTTGGGGTGAATCGTTTACTCTATCGCATAATGTTGGTTTCCCGATCGCGTAGGCGTTGGAGGTAGACGAACGTAGTGGGAGCATGTGATGATCATGGTCTGTCTCTTATACACATCTAGATGTGTATAAGAGACAGAACGTAGTGGGAGCATGTGATGCTCATCGTTTAGTAAAAGGTGAACGCTAGACGGTCGTGTAGTTAGCAAGCCTCATCGCTTAATTACTACCTACACGATTGCGCGTATACAATACGGAGGCACTAGTTAAGCGATCACTTAGGCGATGGTGCTTTGCAGCATTGTAGTTGTTTAGACAATCACGGAAGGCAGGTGTTGTACGGAGCACGCTAAGCGATCATGTACCTCAAGCTTCATCGCTTAGTAAAAGGTACACAATCATATAGTATTTGCTAAACGATAGTTTAGCTCTGGGAGCATCGGTAAGCGATAGAATGAAACATTTGTTTTATCGTGTAGACGATCGCGGGGAGTTTGGTACACGATGGTTGGAGACGCATTGCTTTGCCTGAGCGGTTCAAGACCCAGTTCACCTGCTTGAACTTGAGACTCCTCATCTTTGTAATAGTTAGCTTTAATTTTGTGTTTTTAAGACAATTTTACCTGGTTCATCAACTTTTGTTGCTTATACATGTGATGTATGGTACTTATATGCCAAAATGTTTGACATACAGTTTAAAACCCACCTTAGGTTGTGCAATTATTCATACATCATGTATTATAATTGTTATAATCGAGCATGAAGAAGTTACTTGAAAGCATTCATATGCATCATGAAATATAAGAATTATATTTTGCATGTAATGAGCATTATCATGCATCATCTTTTTATTATAAGTGTTATAGTCTAAGGGTAAATGGAAGCATGTTTTGCTTGTTTCATTGCTGTTTTTGTATAAGTGTTATATAAAAGAAGTAGCAATGAATGGAAAATGCATTGAGCATGACACTTAGGCTGTTTATAAACGTTATGAATGCCTTGTATGTGTTAGCTTAGCATTGTGGTTATGGTTGTTTCCGTTTATAAGTTTTATAAAGGAAATTAGACCTAAAATCTATAATTCAGAGTTGCATGCGGACTTAGGGTGAACTTAAGTTTTTTAAAAGGGTTTTAAAATTGGATTGAGATAGATCTAAGTTCAAGTGGTGCTAAAGTGTTTAGCAACCTAGGTTAATCTTTTAAAATCGGTTTAATAGGATTAAATTGGTTGGCATAAAAGATTAAATTTGTTTTAAATCTATCTATAAGGGGCCTTTTGTCTAAGGTGGGTTCTGGCTAGGCTAGCGTTCTTAAGTTGATAGAAACATAACACCCCTACCTGGGAATCTACCTGGAAAGGTGAATTAGATAGATTTTCAACAAGCATGCAACAATTTGATCAAAGACTCTATTAAAGAGTTTAATGGATGATGATCAAAAGTTGTTTCACTATCCAAGGTAAAAGTTACTCTTAGGCAAACCTAGAAGTCACTTAGTTAAAATCCTTAGTCGTGTTTTTTTCTAAGTAAGCTAAACCCTAGGTTATAAAATACTCAGTGGGAGGAATAGATGTATCTGATATATCTATGATTCCACTCATGTTTCTCCCTGTATGGGTTTTATGCAGTTGGTCAAGATCAAGGTGAACTCCAGAAATGGATAGGGTTGCTTTAGGTTTTTCCCCAATCGGATTTTTCCCTTCGGATTGGATTTTTGGGGCGGACCTCTAGGGCCTAAAATGGCAGGTTACACTTACGGGAGATTGTTAAGTAAGTTAATGATCTCTTGGTCAAATCAATGATGACTAATGATTATAGGAGCAAGAGTTTTTCTAGTATTAATTACTGGTTGAGAACTTCTCAGTTCAGAGGAGGGATAACTGACCTCCCTTCGACGGCTTTTGTCCTAAACCTTTGAAGCGTCATTGCGAAACTAAATGTCACATGGGGTTCATATTAGTTTTGCTAAAGCTTTATTGGATGTTGTTTTGTTTTACAACGAGTATTTGCTTAAAACCTAATGTAGGTCAATGTGTTTTTTCTTTTTAACAACTCGTTAGTATTTCTATTTATTACTTTTAATATAACAGACTACATATAGTGGAAAGAATCGTGCAAAACATATTTCGTGGCAAACGACCTCAATCTCACTACTCTTCAAAAGAGGAAACAAGACAGTAAATCTGATTTATTGGTCTTGGAGACGTGTTTGGTAGAGAATGATGATTCTGCCTGGATCCTTGATTCGGGTGCTACCAATCATGTCAGTTCCTCTTACCAAGGATTCAGTTCCTGGAAAACGTTGCTACAAGGAGAGATGACTCTATGAGTCGGTACTAGTGAGGTTGTTTCAGCTGTTGCTGTAGGCAAGCTAAAGTTATTTGTTGACAAGAAATGTTATTTGTTACTGGATAATATTTTTATAGTTCTTCATATTAAGAGGAACTTAATCTTAGTTTCTTGTCTCATTGAACAAGGCTATTTCGTCTCATTTTCTGAGAATAAAGTGTTTATTTTCAAGAATGGAATGGAGATTGGTTATGGTTCAATGGAAAATAACTTATATGTACTAAGGCCGTTAGTCATAAAAGCCTTATTTAACACTGAAATGTTCAGTACGGCAACAACAACTAAAAGGCAAAAGGTTTCTCCTAAAGATAACGCTCATTTTTGGCATCCAAGGTTAGGTCATATCAACCTCAATAGGATTGAGAAGTTGGGAAAAAGTGGACTTTTAAAGAGTTTAAAAGAAAACTCCTTGCCGGCATGTGAATCATGCCTCGAAGGTAAGATGACTAAACGACCTTTTACTAAAAAAGGTTACAGAGCCAAGGAAGCCTTGGAGCTTGTACATTCAGACCTTCGTGGTTCGATGAATGTTAGAGCTCGAAATGGGTATGGATATTTCATCTCTTTCATAGATGATTATTCAAGGTTCAGGTATCTCTACCTAATGTAACGTCTGAAGCCCTTGACAGGTTCAAGGAGTATAAGGCTGAAGTTGAAAACTTGTTAGGTAAAAAGATAAAAACACTACGATCTGATAGTGGTGGAGAGTATATGGACCTCCAATTCCAGAACTATATGATAGAACATGGGATTGCGTCCCAACTTTCAGCCCCTGGTACACCTGAGCAGAATGGTGTATCAGAAAGGAGAAATAGAACCTTGTTGGACATGGTTCGGTCTATGATGAGTTATGCTCATCTTTTAGACTTGTTTTGGGGTTTTGCAGTGGAGACTGCATGTTATATCTTGAACAACGTTCCCTCAAAAAGTGTTTCTGAAACACCTTTTGAGTTATGGAGAGGCCGTAAAGGTAGTTTACACCACTTTAGGATTTGGGGCATTCCGGCACATGACCCAAAGAAGTTGGAACCGCGTTCGAAGGTTTACCTATTTGTAGGCCACCCCAAGGAAACGAGAGGTGGATATTTCTATGATCCGAGTGAGAATAAAGTGTTTTTTTTCTACAAATGCTATCTTATTGGAAGAAGACCACATGAGAGATCATAAGCCATGGAGTAAGCTCGTTTTGCGTGAGATCTCTAATGAGACTGAGACTGTTGAGGGTTCAACAAGAGTTGTTGAATAGGCTGACAGATCAACAAGAGTTGTTGAGGTCGGAACATCTAGTCAACCAGCTCAAGAGTTAAGACTACCTTGACGTAGTGAGAGGGTTATGAACCCACCAGATCGCTACATGGGTTTGACTGAAGCCCAAAACTTCATTACGAATGATGGGGTTGAGGATTTGTTGTCTTTTAAGAAAGTAATGGAAGATGTTGACAATGATGAATGGGTTAAGGCCATGAACCAGGAAATGGAGTCTATGTAGTTTAATAACATCTGAGAGCTTGTTAATTCCCCTGATGGGGTAAGACCTATTGGGTGTAAGTGGATCTTTAAGCGAAAGAGAGGTGTAGATGGAAAGGTGCAAACCTTTAAGGCTAGACTCGTGGCAAAGGGTTATATCCAGGTTGAGGGAGTTGACTATGAGAAAACTTTCTCACCTGTTGTCATGTTCAACTCTATCCGGATTTTCTTGTCCATAACCTCATTTTATGATTATGATTAATGGAAAATGGATGTCAAGACTGCCTTTTTTAATGGTAATCTTGAGGAGACCATCTATATGACTCAACCAGAGGGGTTCATAGTTCCAGATCAAGAGCAAAGAGTTTGCAAGCTTAATAGGTCCATTTATGGGCTCAAACAAGCATCTAGATCTTGGAACATCATATTTGACATTGCTGTTAAGTCGTTTGGCTTTGATTATAACGTTGGTGAGTCTTGTGTATACAAGAAGATCATCAACAGCTTAGTATCTTTCCTGGTAATGTATGTGGATGATATCCTACTTATTGGGAATGATGTAGGGTATCTGACTGACATTAAGAAATGGCTAGCTGCCTAGTTCCAAATGAAAGATTTGGGTGAGGTACAGTATGTTCTAGGGATTGAGATCATTCAGGATTGTAAGAACAAACGGTTAAACCTGTCTCAGGCATCGTACATTGATAAAATATTAATCAGGTACAGGATGTAGGATTCCAAGAGGGGTTTGTTACCCTTCCGGCATGGAATCGTTTTGTCTAAGGATCAATGTCCTAAGACACCTCAAGAGGTTGAGGAAATGAGACGGATTCCCTATGCTTCTGCTGTAGAAAGCTTGATGTATGCAATGTTGTGTACCAGACCCGACATTTTCTATGCAATAGGGATTGTCGGTCGGTATCAGTCCAATCCAGGATTTGATCACTGAAAGGCGGTCAAGACGATACTCAAGTATCTTTGAAGAACGAAGGACTACATGCTCGTGTATGGAGATAAGAATCTGATCCTTATAGGATACATGGACTCTAACTTTCAGACCGATAGAGATTCTCAAAAATCGACATCGGAGTCAGTGTCTACTTTGAATGGAGGGGTTGTAGTCTTGCGAAGCATCAAGCAAGGATGCATCGCTGACTCCACTATGGAAGTCGGATACGTAGCCGCTTGTGAAGCAGCTAAGAAGGCTATTTGGCTAAGAAAATTCCTTTCAGATTTGGAAGTTGTTCCAAATATGAATTTACTATCACTCTGTATTGTGATAACAGCGGGGCTATGGGAAATTCAAAGGAGCCTCGGAGTCATCGTCGGGGTAAGTATATCGAACGAAAATATCATCTGATTAGGGAGATTATGCATTGTGGTGATGTGATAGTCACGAAGATCGCGTCAAAGCACAACATTACTGATCATTTACAAAGGCCCTCACGGCTAAAGTGTTCGAGGGTCACCTGGAGAGTCTGGGTTTGCAGGACATGCGACATCTTGTCTAGGGTAAGTGAGAGATGATACTGGGGTATGCCCTAGTTTATTATATATTGTACATTAGTCTCCAGAGTTATTAGGATAAGTGGGAGATTGTTGGGATTGGTGTCCTAATTCTCCCGAAGTCTCGTTGTTTGTAATGATACACATTATTTGATGAATAAAATAAATGTTATTTCATTCTGGCATTTACTCATATCCAATAAACAAAGTTCCTTGGTTATCTTATATGAACTTAAGTATGTATATGTGATATACAAGTAGATCATGCCTTAAGTGATAACCTAAATAGGTATGTAGTATAAGGATTAAGGTGGGATGCCTGATCCTGGTGACACTACAGATACGGCTTGTTTTGTAGAGGTTTGTAAGTGTTGTAAACTACTACAAATGGTAGATCTTGACCATTCATGTGGAGACGTGCGAGCGGGGGTGTCCTATACAAAGAGTTTGTATAAGACCGGACCACGAGATGACTAAACTCTATATATAACGCTGTTGATACTAGAGACTTACATCTCACCTAAACGACCATAGGTGACACGACCTCAATCCTGAGTGTTTTGGGAACTCTTACCTTTGAGGGTGGTTCTTTGATTAGTATGAGTAAGAGTGGCCAAATTGCCAACTCAACATGCTTACCTTTTTTGGGACTTGTCTGATTTGGGAGTTATGAACTCAATCCACAAGATAGAATTCACTCCTTCCCAAAGCAGGGATAAGTAGAGAGATTGCTCCCTTGAGGGCACATGTAACGACTCGACTCTCTAGGACTCGAGCTAGGCCGTTACTATACACATGCATGCATAGAATTTAAAATGATACATTTTCACAACAAAATAAATGCTAAATAAATAAAGTCAAATAAAATACTTTCATTAAAACTAAATAAAAGTCAAATAACAGGGTACCCATAAATCATAATTAGAAATTTAATGAGTGTAGAAAACTGTAAAAGTTTGGAAACGAATACTAATCAGTAAGTTTCAAACATGAAGACTGAAAGTGGAAAAACATGAAAGGAATCTAAACATCATGAGCAGAAGCATAAAACTGGTCCTAGTGGCTCGATCATGGATTCCACTTGTCATTCACCAGAGCGTCCCTACTCTTACCTGAAACATAAACATGAGAAAGGGTGAGTATAAAAATACTCAGTAAGTAACCCCACTACTAGGGTTAGGCTAGACATCTATGTCCTCTAGATGCCTACCTCTAGTGGAACATATAAACTGCTCTAGTCCTCATGGGACACATACATACATGAAAAACTTATTTCTATCCTACTGTAGTTAAGTATGCCCACTACCTCTAATAAGCCCCATAGGACCCACAACCTCTAGTGAATCCCGAAGGAAACACACCCTCTGGTGAATCCCGAAGGAAACACAATCTCTTACGTACGCATAGTTATGCATGCACCTCTTTCGTATACACATAGCCCATTTTATGTGTACCTCTTTCGTACACATGGTTACATATACACATATCCCACTGAATGTGTACCTCTTTCGTACACCTGGTTAAGTATACACCTAACCCACTAAGTATGTACCTCTTTCGTACACCTAGTTATGTATACACCTCTTTCGTATACACATAACCCATTGAGTATGTACCTCTTTCGTACACCTGGTTATGTATACACCTCTTTCATATACACATAACCCACTGAGTATGTACCTCTTTCGTACACCTGGTTATGTATACACCTCTTTCGTATACACATAACCCACTGAGTATGTACCTCTTTCGTACAACCCAGATCCTCTCTATAAATGTAGGTATGCGTACCTCTTTCATACACATGGTTATGTATACACCTCTTTCGTATACACATAACCCACTGAGCGTGCACCTCTTACGTACACCCCAGTACCCTCTAGGTACATATCACTTTCATACACACCAGCCCTAGTACATCTCTTTCATGTACTAGCGCCCTTGGACGTGCATCACTTTCATGCAGTCACATAGTCTGGAAAGGAAAAGAGATTGCATCTAATTTCATATTACATATAACATTCACATAATCATGAGTCCTCTAAAATATCCTGATCAAGGTCATGTTAATTAACCTCAACATACGTAATTAATCTAGTGTTAATGATCTACACTAGTACATCACTTTCACGCACTAAACTATGTAAACAATCAAGTATTCGAGATTTCATAATATATAGTACGATTTACACATTCTCATAATAAATCGCATAACTATATGAATCAGCAAATGTCGAATCCTCATCTAAACAGTCCATTAATCTCATAACGGTTGAAATTATCCTTGTAACTAGTCTTAAAATCCTCAAAATAAATCATAAATTTATCTCCCGATACAAAGGCGATTCCAGTAGTAAGATTAGTCGAAATCCCACAACTAAATCAAGAAACCAAACACCAATAGCAACTTGAAGCAATTCCCATAATCACAGAAACACAACCTTCAAATTCAAAGCAAAAACATCGATTTTTAAATCTTTAGGCTTAATTCCAAAACACCCAATTTACATCAACCTTTGAGTTTTCCAAATAAATTTCAAACATCCATTTACTCACTTGAATAAACCACACACACCATCAGTTAGTGGGTATTCCAAAATCCTTAAGAAACTGCAACAACACTACTCAAATCTTACCTCAACCAATCAATCTATCCAAATCCGACAACCAAGACAACAGTGGCTATGAAAACGGACTGGGCTTGCACAGAACCGGTGATGCACTGCAACTCCAGCCGAGCGGATACGGCCGATCTGGGACCTGCGGCAGCGGCTCGTCGAATGGAAGCTGCTGGCCTTCGAATCCGTGCTCGATGCGAAGAACGGCGGCGTGCAGGTGAGGGGGTGCGAGGGACGGCAGACGCTCGAGACTGGAAAGGGGCGGTTGGTGGCTTTGGTCAACGGTAGTGGACATATGGTGCGGCTGGGAGAGACGACCGACGCGAGGGCAAGTGAGCAATCAGCTGGATGGCGATGGTCTGGACGAGCGGCTGGCGATGGGTGATGGCGGTGGGAAGGGAAGTTTTTTAGGGGGGCAGACGCGATGAAGGAGAGGGAAATTAGGTTTTATTTTATATAATAATAATAATAATAATAATAACTAAAAAGGAAATAAAATAACTATATTTTATTCTTTTCCTTATTCCACTTTATATTATTAAATTTATTCCCTTCCCAAAATGAAATTAATTTCTGCTATTAGTTTCCAAATTGAATGATTTCAACATCAACAATTAAATTCTCGCAATTACACTTGAAGTCCAAAATTCTAAAAATTCCGTCAAATAATAAAAATTACTAAAATTGTATTATTACTAAAAAAATGCGGGGTGTTACAGCACACACCAATGTGTGTAGATTTCTCCTTGATTTTTGTTTTATCATGTTGTAATCTCTGTAATGAATGCATAACCATTTGTTTCTATTTATGACTGTAATTTGTAAAGTTCATACATGATTGTAATTTGGAATGATCTTTTCACTGCTCATGGAAATCCTCGTGATCAATTTTCTTCAGGTTGTTCGTGTTCGATTCACTCCCATCCAATGGAATATTGTCCTCTTCTCGATTAAACTCATATGGCACCTCGTGTCGTCTATCTTCACCTGTATAATAATCATAACTCATATTCACATTTTCGTCATGGTTCAATTTTAGCGTTACAAATAGTTGAAATCTAGAAAGAACTTCCCTAAAAAGAAGGAAGCGAATATCACCGTCGTTCCGTATATACTATAGAGGGGTTTCATAGTCAAACTTATATTTAACTCTCATGATGACATCAAAATCTGAAGAACTTACATTTGTAACCCTGTAAATGTTAGCTTCAATGTAATAGGCACAATGATTCCTGTCAGCTCACCTCCAATGTACAACCTTTGTTTCTCATCCCAATCACCTGCATATAGAACAAGTACACTTTTCTGTCATCCTACAAAGCAAGAGAACATTTGTCATTAAGTTGTACAAGCAGATGAATATCAGTCCAATACACAATTTCAATGCTACTTCGCTCTCTCACACTCTCACCCTCACTCTCTCTCGTTGTTGCCCTTTCTCGTTGTCGCCTTTACTCACTCTCGCTCTTTCTCATTGTCGCTATAAACCCTTGGTAATGATCTCTCACTCTCACTTTCTCACTCCTTTTATTATGCTATTTACATACCTTTTTTGATAAATCACACAGCTTCAATGAAACAACATTCTAGAAAAAATTCGTTCTGGTTTGAAAAACCCCGTTCTGGAAAACCTCATTCAATAAAACTCCGTTCAACAAAACACTGTTGAAGTGAACCCCGTTCAACAAAAGCACAGTTGAAATGAAGTATAGATTTTAAAGAATTCACCATTGTATGTTTAGGGTATTAACAATTTTAGGTTTCGAACAGATTATTTCATGAAAATTGTCAAATCATTCATACACTGACAAGCAATTGAAGGAACTCTTATCAAAGAGAACCTATGAGCGGAAGCAAGATCGTACCAAATTCATGGTGAAAGAATTACAAGCATTCACAAATATACAAACGAGTGATGCATTTCAGAACAAATTACGGCATGCTTCCATAAATAAATAAAAAGGGACGAGAGATATACCTTTTGAAGAACTCTTCTTCTAACTTTCTCTCGCTCTCATGAAGCCTTGGACCAACACCTCTCGCTGTTGCTACGAACACCAACCCAATCGTCTAGTGTATCGTCGGGTCAATCACGAACAACCTTCTCCACAAACAAGAAGCCTCTCAAACACCACCACTCAACGAGTTTGGTATTCTCAGAGTGAAAATCCAGAAGGCATGGGCTATGTTGGATTTGGTAGAGGGAAGGAGGAATACACGATCGCACTATATGACCAAGCAAGTGGGAAAGGGAAAGTGTCTATCGCATAGACTTGTGCTTGATTGTTTAGTAAAGGTACACAATCGTTTAGTAAAACAGATTTGATCGTTTAGACGATTGTTTAGAGAAGCTCGCTTATGCACGCGATCGCTTAGTAAAATCTTACCCAATCGTTTAGTCAACAGCGCGTGTATACGATCGTTTAGACAAACACTTAAAGCTATCGTGTAGTCTCTCATGAGCTAAACGATAGGTTGTGTACTCAAAAGAAGCGATGCAACGATTCCATTCCAAAATGAAAATGTTTTTCATTTTATCCTTCAGTTATGAAAACTGAATAAAACCTCCCACTTTCACGCACGGTTATGGAGAAACCACCAACAATTATCTCATGATTGTTTTAATTATAAATAAATATAATAACTAACTTATCATATTATATTTATAACCTATAGTTTTAATATCACATCATATGCAACATTTAAACCATAGTTCTTTTCTCCTTTACTTGATATAAATCATATTTACATCAAATTCCTCCAATTAATGTATCTCATACATCACATCAACTATATCATATATAATTGAACCAGTTTAATCATAGCATATATAATCAAACTCCCTCTTGTCAATTTGAACACTTCAAAGTGACCCAAAAACTGATTCTCAACTAGAATCTATTGAGTTACCAAGGGGACCTTATGGACCAGTAGCTTTCAGCTCCAACGGTACATGAATAGCTGACTAAACTCTTTAGCCATGAGATCCACCATCCGTTAACTGTCGGGCACTCCACTAAAGACCGACAGCTGCACTCTTCTCACCACAGATATATTTATGTGTCCATCGGATATAACTAGTCAACAACACGATAACCCTTCACAGATGCTCGTAAGTATAGCTGGGCCAATTTACCATTTTGCCCATGTAGTTACATCTAACTCCTTAAGTACCATTGATCCCTCTAATGAACAATAAATCACAGTTCTATTATAAGTGGACACATCTCGAGCCATGAGAAGGTGCATGGTGCCACATCGTTCAAGCCCCGGAATCAACCCTTAAGAGAGCAATCTATCTACTTGCCCCTGCTTCGAGGAAGGAGTGAATTCCATCTTGTGTAGCTGAGTTTCCAGCTTCACAATCAGACGAATCCCCAAAGTGGTAAGTTTGAGTCGACAATCTGGCCACTCGCACCCATGCAAATCAAAGGATTGCCCTCAAAGGTAGGAGTTCCCAACTCACTAGGATTAAAGTTATGTTACCTATGGTCATCCTAGTGAAGTGAAGTCTCTGTTATGAATGACGTTATATAACGTGACTATACACTTCGTGGTCCGATCTTATACAAAATCCTTTGTATAGGATACCCCCGCTCGCATGTATCCACATGAATGATCAGGATTAGACCATCTGTAGCACGTCACAACATTTGTAACAATCTACAAAGCGAACTGCATCCGTAGTATCACTAGGATAAGGTATCCCTCCTATATCCATATACTATAGACCATTTTGGTTATCACTTAAGACATGATCCACTTGTATGCCTCCACATACATGCTTAAGTTACAACGACAACCAAGGATTTTAGTTTATTGATTTTGTGATAAAGCAAATAAAACATCTCATGCTTCATAGACAACAGTGAAGAAAATATCTCATATTATTACATCACAAGCATTTGTTCAATACAAGTGTTTACAAACTACAGGACCCAACGAGAGTTTAGGGCATCCCCAACAATAATCACATCAAAAAGGAAGAGCGAGAGCGAAACCATATTGTTGAAGGAGTAATATAACATGCAACGGAAGAATTTAGAATCAATAAGCACTTAAACTACACTTAATTTGAGTTTTAAACGTTCTACTCATGAGGTTTTCATAAAAGAATTTGAACAAGACAATACCTTTGTAGTTCTCTCCATGAATTCAGCAGAATTTCCACAAATTTGAGTTTGATTCTTCAGATAGACCACCAACAAGATCTTCTCCACTATGCTCAAGAAGGAATGTGTGGTGGAAACACTCTAATTAAGCTGAATTGAGGATGAACTTGAGAGGGTGTAGTAGGGTTCTTAGTTTTGTGCAACTTAGATAAAGTTCTCAGCCTTTTTTTTTCTCAATTCCATGCATGAAGCTTCATTTTATAGACTGATTTCATGCATTAAACCATGGTTGCATGTAGGGCAGCTCCTACTTAGAATTGATTGAAGATCTAATGGTGGATTTGGGTGCTTAACCACCCAATGTTAGTGGATTTTTTCAATTTTTGGGAAAATTCCACTAACTCTAATCAATTTCCATGAAATTAATTTTTCTTTTAAATAAAACTATTTTATTTAAAATTTAGTTTTATAAAATTAATTTAAATAAAACTAATTTCATTTTTTAATTAATTTAATATCTTAATATTAAATTAATAAAATACCAATTCCACCAATATGATTCAATTTCATGTAATCAATATTTAAATATTAATTGATTCTCCAATCTCATTTTAATTTCAACTAAATTAAACGTTTTAATTGCATCGTATATAATCAATTGAAAACCCTGAAATCGAATTTGATCATTTCAAATTCATAACCCTAAATTCAAAATTCATCGAATAAACACTCAATTCATTATTCCAATTTATGAGCTAGTACAGGGACCTACTGGACCTACAAATCATGAGCTCCAACGATTTGTAATCAATTGGTTAAACTCTTTAAATCGATTTAATTACTTTTCGTTAACAATCAAGGCACACTACTATAGCTCGATAGTTGCAATCTCCTCATTGTAGATGTGTTTCTGTCCATGTTAACCATAATCAGTAAGTCGATCCTTCACAGGTCGTTCGTATTTAAAACTGGATCAAAATTATCGTTTTATCCTTGTAAATACATCTTGTTCCTTAAGCTCTCATTGACCTTATAATGAACAGCTGATTTATAATACCACTTATGAATTATGTCCCTCTTTATCACAAGAGGGCAGGGCCCCGATTGTTTAAGACCAGGAATCAACACTTAAGAGAACAACCTATCTGTTAACCCTAAGACGAGTAGGAGTGAATTTCATCTCGCAAGGCTATGTCCCTAGCTATCTATCTGGTCTTATCCTCAAATGGAAGGCTTATTGAGTAGTGTTGTTGGACTACTCTCACCCATGTAGATCAAAGGATAATCCTGAATATACAGGAGTTCACAGGTAGCTCAGGATTAAGATCGAGTTATCTTAGGTTACTTTAGTATGAAATAGTCAGTTTTAACAGTAAACGGTCGTTATAAAGAAAAGTGACTATTTCGAGATCCAGTCTTTATGCAAACTCATCGCATAGGATGTCTCCACTCACATGTCTCTACATGAATGATCTGTGGATCACATCATTTGTATTACCTATATACAAAATAGGTCGTATCCAATAGTGTTACCAGGATGAGATACCCAGTTTCATCCATATACTTATAGATTATTTAAGCTATATACTATTAATTTGATCTTGTTTATGTCACCACATAGAGTTAAAGTATTCATACTATAGCCATGGATATGTTTATTGGATTTTCATAATAGAATGCAATATCAACAACTTTATCGAATAAGATACTCAATAATATGTTATTGATAAATAGAATGTACACGAAATTTACGAACTGCGAGTTCTAGGACATTTCCAACAATCGTGAGGGAAAAATTCCCGTAATCTAGTATGACGATGATGTCAGCAAAGGGTCATTTGATATATTTTTTTTTTTTTATAAAGAGGTCATTTGTTATTTTGGACCCAAATATCGGGTCATCCGTACAAATTATCCTTTTTCTTAATATCCAATATAAATGAAAGTGAATAAAATGTTTTTAAATATTAGTAAATTAATTTTTTTTAATACATAATCATATAGTAAACTGTAATTATCATAAAAAAATTATAATTATAATAAAAAGAATTGTAACTATAGTGGTTTTATTATTATTATTATTTTGTCTATTTCAAAATTACTTAATTAGTTGGCCTACACTCTTTTTATTGATATTAGAAGTTCGGTCTCACAACTCTAACCCCCATTCTCAATCTCTACTGTTATCATGCTAAAAAAATCTAGAAAAATTATTTAAATGATAAAATTATTGAAAATATTTACACATAATAGCAAAATATCACTGTCTATCTGCGATTGTACGTGATAGACTACTATTTGTGTATATCACGACACAGATAGACACAGACAATAGTCTATCGTGATCAATCTTAGATAGATAGTGAAATTTTGTAATATTTATAAATATTTTAATTCATTTTTCTATTTTAAAAATAGTCTTAAAAAATTATTAATATATATCATCCATTGGCGATTATACGATATCAATAGCTACGTGGAAAAAAGGATAAATAATTCTACTTGATTACTTTTCTCTTAAATGAAATTAACACGTCAAACTAATTAACAATTTACAGCTGACGTGGGGACTAACTATTGCTGACTAAGAATACAACTCGGACTTAGACTTTTTAAGGGAAATATTTCATTCAAATATCCAAAATTAATAAATTAGAGTTAAGTAGCAATCATCCAACTCTTCCTTTGTCATTTTTCCCCTTCTAGTAACTTTTATTTTTTATTATTTTTTTATAAAATACGTGAGATGAGAGGATCAAACCTTTCTAATCTTGAGGTCGTACAAGTTTTATGTCAATTGAGTTATCTTTGTGTTGGCTTCTATTGAACAACTTTGCTAGATTAAAGATTTGAACATTCGACTCAAGAAAACAAAAGTCGACAGAAATGTTGAGAACTCAATACATAAATGTCGATAATATCAATAAAATATCAATGTCGATGAAAAGTTATGAAAGAAAAAATATAAAATTAATTAATAAATAGGAAAATTATTTCAAACGGTAAAACTATTGAAAATATTTACAAAATATAGCAAATTTTTCGAATTATCAATGATAGACGTTGATAGACAATGATAGACTTCTATCTGTGTCTATCAATATCACTGATAGACACTAATAGAAGTCTATCAGTGTCTATCAACGTTTATCATTAATAGTTCTAGAATTTTGTCATATTTAATAAATATTTTAGTTTATTTTTCTATATTTAACAATAGCCCTAATAAATAAACATATTACATTTTTTAAATAAGTTAAATATCTATTAGTTATATTTTATAATTTGCAAAAATGACATTTTTGTTTCTTAGATGTTTTTAAAAATATAACGAAAATATTGATTAACTTTTTATGTTGATATCGAACTTATAAGTATGTAAAAATATCGATAAAAATGTTGACATGTTGATGAAAAATTTAATACCATAATTCTAATTGAGTCTTGTACTTTCAAATATCTAAATTAAATTCATATACTAATTGCAAAAGCTAGTTCCTCCCATTACTTAATCTTAACTTTTTAAAATAAAAGAAAAATTTATTAATCTGTTTATAAATTTTAAGAACATGTGTCAAACAAACCATTTTTTAGATTGGAAAATTAAATAAAAATTAATCTCAAACAAACCATTTTCTAGATTAAAAAGAAAAAGCAGATTAATAATAAGAACTTTTGTTAGTACAATAATAAGAACTTGTATTAATATTTATTGAACTTACGAAAATTATTTTTAAACATTTAGTTACGAAGATAATATTTTATGCCATTTTTATTTAATGGCTATCGTAGAATAAATATATAAATATATGTGTTTCTCAACTAAATAATAATAATAATAATAATAATAATAATAATTTTTTATTATGGCACGTGGTTCACAATCACGTGGGGACCATCGGTCGAGTCCCATTGAAATTGGAATGTCTTAACTATTTAATTAATCATTTCGATATTATGGTTGATTTAATTTCCATAGTCCATGCATGATTTATTTGACGATTTCCAACCCCTATTATTATTATTAGTATTATTACTATTATTTTCTTCTTCTTCTTCTTTTCTTTTTCGCCATATAATATAATCCAACGTCTAAACAAAAGCATCCATTTCTTGAAAGTTTAAATCGTCATTCTACATTTCTCAATTCATTTCCTATTATTTTAATTCTTTAAAATTTTTTCTTTACTAATAATTAATATTTGTATTGTTTGGTGATTATTCTATGCGATATAGTTTTTAGTGAAATATCGTAAATTTTTTAATTGTGTGATTATTAATTTTAGTTTAATAATATATTGTGGTGAAAATTTGAACATCTGACATTTTGATTGGGGTTATCAATAATGTATTTATCAATTAATCTTAATATTTAATTATTTTATCATGTAGTTAAAATTTACAATGATTTAAGACATATCATGTAAACTCTTATTAAGGTTTAAGAAAACACAACACACATCTACTAAAATGAGTATAGCTCAACTACTATACGAATATATTAACTACCAAAATGTTTGAAGTTCAAATCCTCCTATCTCTTATTGTACTAAAAAAACATAAATACATCTATGTGATAAAAAGACAACATTTAAAAAAAAAAAAACTTCATCCTCAAGAAAATTGCATAAATGACCTATTTTAGAGGCCCAACATGAAAAATGACCCACTTTTTTTTAAAAACAATGTTAATCAATCTTCTGCGGATGTGATAGACAAGTGAAGATACGAATTTGTTATTTCTTCAAAATTTCTATCCTTTTTTCTTTTCTATTTCCTTCTTTTCCTTCTTGAATGCGGTCAATTTCGGCAAAACCAAGCACCAATTCCGATAAATCCACATGAATAGTTCTGATCATGGGAGAGGACAATAATTCAACCAATTCCGACGTAACTAGAGTGCAAGAGCGAGAGTGAGACAACGAGAGAAAAGAGAGTGATATGTGAGTGAAGAAAGGAAGCAATAGAGGAAAGAGAATGAGAGTGAGATGCTTTTAGCTTGGTCAACAAAAGGTTAAAATAAAATCATTTTCAAAAAACAGGCAAACCACATTTTTCTCCCAAAATTTGGATCATACTGAAAAAAAAAAAACTAATTTGAAAATTTGAAAGATCAATTTCAAGCTAAATCAGGCAACTAATTTAAAATTTAATGAAATGTAAAAGAGCTAAAGTACATATTAAAAAATATATATAGAAAAAAGGACGGCAGAAGATAGAACTTAGAAGTCAGTCATCACTGAATTAAAAAACAAATGGAGGGAAGAAAGTCAGAAATCTGTAACTTGCAGCGGAAGGAATTAAGTGTAATTGTTTCAACTCTTTTTTTCTATAAATTCAATTGCTTCTCGAAGTATAAACGATCTTGCATTTGGTTAGTTTTCAATCTCTGTTTTATTGTTGTTTTTCGTTCAAGAATTAAGTTTCAAGTAAGTAGCACGATTCTTTAATTTTCTTCGCAATTTTGATCGATACATTTCTTGTTTGATCGTTTGCATTTGATAGTTTTTACCTAATTCTTGTTTTTGTTTTCAGTAGAGTTCAGTACAATGTCTCAGGGAAACAATGACGAAGTTGCTGCTTCTGAATTTGATGATGGATTTCGACCACTTTTGGTTGTTGCTAGAACCTCCTCTACCCAATCATTCACAGCTGTTGAAATAAATGAGGAAGATGAAAGGGAAATGAAGAAGCAGAGACTTAAGTGGATTGTTAAACATAAGGATTTTAAGGCACTATGCGATTTTGGCGGTCTTCACGAGGCGGAGGCCACATTTTTGCCTTCCGAGTCCCAGGTAACTTTGATCAATATCTTGTTCCTGCTTCTTGTTCTCAATTACGATTGCTTGGAATTTGAAGTTTGTTTCTCGTGATTAAAGGGTTCTGTAATTGTAAATGGTAGTGAAGTTGTGAAGTTGTGATTTGTGATTTATATTCATGTGTTTTTGGAATTCAATTTTGTTTCTCATGATTTAAGGGTACTGTGATTGTAAATGATAGTGAAATTGTGACGTGTATTTTTGGACCCAGGCTTTGTTTGGAATTTGAATTATAATTCTTGTGATTAATTTGAATTAAGTTGGTTGCCGGTGGTCGCTAGAGTCGATCATTGGAGGTGGCCGTGAAATTGGAGTGATGGTTGTCGGAGTTGGCCTTTGGTGGTGGCCACTAGTGATGGTCACCAAAGTTGGTCATGTAGGTGACCACCAAAATTGGTGGTGGTCGTCATCAGAGGCCATCAGTGGTGTCCATTTGTTATGGTTGTCAAAATTTTGCTGGACTAGGTTGCCAATGGTGTTCATTGGTGGTGCTTCTTGTAGTTGGCGTCGGTGGTGGCCACTGGTGATGGTCAGTGGAGGTGGATGTCGTTGGAGATGATTGTCTGGAATAGGTTTTCGATGGTGGCTGGTGGAGGGAGGTGCTAAAACACTTCTAAAAATTGATTTCAAGTATTTCTCTTTTTTTAAAAAAAACTACTTTAAATGGTTGTCATATTGTAACTTTTTCCAAACATACAATTGTGGTTTGTGATTTTTGATTCAGTGTTTTTGGAATGAGGCTTTGGCATTTGAATTATGCTTCTCCTAATTAAAGGTTCTTTAATCTAATTGTAAATGATACTGAAATTGTGATTTGTGATTATGTGTTTTGGAGTTTGAATTTAGTTACTTGCGTCTATAGGGAACAGCAAATGATGGCTTAATGGAACTATTAGTTGCCTCAGCTCCTGATCGACGCTTTTGGGATTCTATATTTTTATTTTCAAACGAGTTCTGGCACTCTTTATGGCTGTCCCTGAACAGCTATAGCATAATGCTGCTATTAGTCGCTGCTGGTTTGACTCTTGCAATTGAGTCATTGGAACAAGGTAAACATGGATGGCATGATGGTTTGGGGATACTCATTGCAGTTTTCCTACTTATATTTTTCCCTTCGGTTTTCGACTTTTACCGGGGAAGAGTAGAGGAGAAGGCGCAAAAGATTAAGAGCAAGTTGGAAGTGATTGTGGAAAGAGGCGATTTAAGACATAATGTCTCTGTTTCTGATATCAAGGAGGGAGACATAATACATCTGAAGAAGGGTGATCGTATTCCTGCAGATGGGTTGATGATAAGAGGCAAATATCTGCTCGTAGATGATTTTATAAACCAAAAAATTGACCCTAATCAAAATCCATTCCTATTTTGCGGTTCTGTGGTTGAATATGGTCATGGGGTCATGATTGCTGTATCTACTGGTGCTGATATAGCTTTTGGAAAGGCGTTGATCGATGCGACTTCGCATCCTTCAGAGGAAACGTTCTTTCAATCTCTTATTAACAAACCATATGAATTTGTAGGAATGTTCTCTCTTATGTTGTCTGTAACTATTCTCATTGTAACTCTTTCACGTCTTTTATCTGGAAAACATGACAAATACTACAATGATAAGGTTGCAACCAAGGGGAAAGTCACAGTGGGAATCATAGAGAATGTTTTAGAAGGAATGTTTCTTAAGTTTAGGTGGGAAGTTTCTTTCTTGTTAACGGCTCTCTTGGCCATGGTAATAGGAATACAACATGGGATACCTTTTTCAATCTCAGTTTCCCTCTTTTGGTGGGGAGAAAAGATTAGAAGATCTTATGGAGGGAGGTCTCAGAATCTGTCAGCTTGTGGAACTTTGGGCCTTGTTTCAGTAGTTTGTATTGACATCACTAGTGCTGGTGGGCTATCATGTGACGAGATAGAGGTTGATGAGTTTTGGATTGGGGAAGAAAAGATCTATCCTGGTATGGAATTTCATCCTGATTTTCTTGAAGTTTTTGAGCTAGCAGCCAGAGTTTTACGTTTTTATTCCAACATTTCTGTTGATTTATGGAGTAATCTGGTCTGTTTCTGGGATTATTCAGGATTGAAAATCAATATACAATCTCTTGATCAGAATCTTGACATTGTTGATCCTAAATTTTTCAGTTCAAAAAAGAGTATTGGAGTGTTGATGAGAAAAAGTGGGAACTTTGAAGCAAATCTTCATTTGCACTTCAATGGGGATGCACCAACTGTTTTGAATATGTGTTCTCAGTACTATGATATCAGTGGGAGAATACATGACATGGAAAATCAGAGAGATTTCTTTGTGAAAGTGATCAGTGATATGAAGACTAAAGGATTAAGGCCTATTGCCTTTGCTTGTAAACAGACAACTCACCACCAGCATTTTGAAGGAGGGTTGAAGTTGCTGGGATTTGTGGGTCTCAAGTACTCACTTCAAAAAATAAAAATGACTTTGAAAGATCTCAAAGATGTTGGTGTAAGGATCATATTAACATCAGAAGGTGAACTTTCTGCAGCAACAGCCATGGCAGTTGATTTTGGAATTCAGTGTGGTTCCCACCAGGTGATTGAAGGTGAGGAATTTAGGAAAACAATGAACAGTACTGAAATAGAGAAAGATGAGCTGATAAAATCAATAACTCTCATGGGGAAGGCCACTCCTGAAGACAAGCTTCTCTTACTACAAGAATTGAAAGCTAGTGGTCATGTTGTTGCTTTCTTAGGAGGTTGGACAACAAGTGATGCTCCAACTTTGAGGGAAGCTGATGTAGGGATCACAGATGAAAATTGGAGCACTGAAGTATGTCGAACAGCTTCCGATATCACTATTGCGCCGACTCCATCCTTGAACGAAATACTGAAATGTGGTAGATGCATTTACCTTAATATTAGAAAATTCTACCAGATTCAGTTTACTACCTCAGTCTCTGGGCTGCTAATACTCTTGGTCTGCAACATAGTTTCTGGAAAATCTCCCATAACTGCAATACACCTTATATGGGTGACTTTTATTATATGCCTTCTTGGCAGCCTGATGATGGTAATGAAATTGAATGATGAGGAAGTCCGAAACCGTGTTCGAGGTCGCGATAGGAACCAATCTCTGATATCTAGATTCATTCTGAAGAAGATTGCGATTCATGTCCTATGTCAAGCTCTTGTTTTCTTGGTGCTAGAGTATTTAGGACAGAAGATAATGCCCCAAATGGAGGAGGATGTGAGGCATACAATGATTTTTAATACTTTCATTCTTTGGCAGATCTTCAATTTGATGGCTGCAATGGGATTGGTAACAAAGTGGGTAGAAGTGTTTAAGGCTATGCTGCAAAGCCAATGGTTTGGGATTTCTTTGGTGGGTGTATTGACTGTGCAAGTGATGGTGATTGAGTTTGCTGGAAAGATTGTCAATGGTGTTAAACTAAATGCTGTTAATTGGGGCATTTGTTGCATTTTTGCATCACTGCCTTTGACAGTTGAATGGGCCAAGAACAAATTCTTGCCAGTACTTGCCACTTTGCTCACTGAATTTGAGTATGTTGATTTCAACATTACACTGTTGTTCTTTGCAGCTTTGATGTTTGTATTCTCAATTTCATTTGGTTTCCATTTGTTTTTATAGCATTCAGAAGAAACTGTGCAGTTCAGTTTTTAGTGCAATATGCATAGTTTATGTTTTTTGAGTTGTAAGTTTCATATTTTCATTCCTTTTCCCATTTGTAATGTACAAGAATAATGATCTGTTTTAGCTTAGAAAAACAGAAAAACACCCTTGTACCATCATTTTATTTAATATCCATTTATTCTTTTGTAGTAATAGAAATATTATAATTTATCCGAATCTAAGCTATTTACTACTTTGAGTTCGAAAGTAAAATAGTAAAATAAACCTTTTTTTATACCTTTAATTTGAAGTTGATATTTATTTAGTTTTTAAAATTTCAAAATAAACACTTTTGAGTCTTAAAATAAATAAAATGATTCTAAAAGATTCTTGAAGCCAGTTAACTAATGGGTGTGAAATGATTATTTATTATTGTTATTATTATTATTATTAAATATTGGAGAAAAGAAAAAGATTTATGGAGCATTAATCAACTAACCACACGGACTATTTGCAACTATTTTTAAAACTTTAGAGGCAGAAAATGTCTAAAATTATTTTTTTATGTTTAGAATTACTTCGAAACGAGCATTTAATCACTCAAAATCAATTCAATATTTAATTTTACACTTCCAAATGTATCTTTCATACACTCAAATTGATTTTAAACAATTAAACTCATTTTGAAAATGACAAATATGATTTTAACTATTTTATAATAATTTCTTTTAACCTACCTTAAAATTCTGCCCCACTATCAATTTCACAAAACACAACAATATTTATAGACCACAATCAAATCTGTCCAAAAAAAAATATATATATTACCAAAATTTGCATTAATTACATGCCATATTTAAAATGTCAATGCTGATGTGGATAAATATATCGTGGTCTTAATTTTTATGGAAATCTTGATGGAAATATCAATAAGATATTGATTTTTATGAATATTTTTGGAAAAATTATAAAAAAAACAAATTTAAATTAATAAATAAACATTATATAATTTTCAAATAAGTTAATATATCTATTATTTATATTATATTTATATTTATGGTATTTTGATGATTATTTTTTATGTTTCATGGGTTTTTCTACGATATAATAAAAATATCAATTTATACCTAATGTCGATGTCGAACCCATAGAAATGTAGAAATATCGACATTTCGACGAAAATTTAATACTATGATTATATGAAGGGTTGATTGTTCCATTTATTGGGACTTTAAACTATGAGAAATAACGGGAATGTATATGACCTACATCTACATAGAATTATATAACTTTATCATGAACTCACCAACAATTAGAGAATTTCATCAGCTAGTTAATTATAAAAACTAGTCTATAATCAAGGTTTAAAATGTCGATTTCAATGAAAATATCGAGGTCATAATTTTACAGAAATTTCGATGAAAATATTGATAAAATGACGATGTCAATGGATATTTTAAGAAAAATTATATAAAAAAATTTTTAAAAATGAATTTAAATTAGTAAATAAATATTTTATGATTTTTAAACAAGTTAACATGTCTATTATTTATGTAACGATCCAAATTTTTAGTATGTTTCTAGGACGCATAGGCTTGGCAATACATTTTCTCAAAGAATAAATTAAAAAAATAAAAGAGATAAAATTTTTATTTAATTAAGTTATGCTCAAATAAGCAAAGAAGAGAAAACCTAAAAAAATACTGTCCGGGATACCCCTAATCCAACTTTAAAATAAATAACAATTAAATAAATTAATAAATAAAATCAATGAATATTTCATAAGATTGTAAAATGTCTGACTCCTAAACCAGATTCTAGTACATGAAACCTAAGTGCGGAAGCAATAATCCATCCAAATGACCAGGTCACGGTCATCCAGTCTTTATCCTGAAAAACATGAAAGGAAAATATGAATATAGTCTATTGGGCCCACTCAGTCCTTTCTATTGGGATAGAAGTGCACAAAGGCATCATAGACATAGGCATAGGCATAAGAGGCGAACCCAAAGACATGCTGTCATAAGTAAATGAATCATTTGCAAATGTATTTTACATGATTAAAAAATAAAGTATTGTTTGGTAATCATTTGATTTTTTTATTTTTATTTTTAAAAATTAAGATTACAGACATTACTTATTCCTTTAAATTTCTTCCATAGTTATCTACTTTTTACTATTAGTTTAAAAAGCAAGCCAATATTTGAAAAAAAGACTTTTAAAAACTTATTTTTTATTTTTGAAATTTGGTTGAGAATTCAAAAGAAATAAAAAAAATTTATAATTTTGAAAAATAAAAATAAAAATAAAAATAAAAAAACGAAAACGTAAATAAATAAAAACTATAGTTGGATAAATAATGGTTAAAAAAAAAAAAAAGTGTGGAACCCATAGAGTAAAAGCGTGCTGTCACTGTCACGTGGCTGTGTGTTTTCTCTCTGATCTCGATCTCTCCTCGTGTCCCTTTCGGAAGAGGAAAATTGAAAAATTGAAAAATTAAAAAATTAAAAGAGGAGAGAAAATATCGAAAAAAAGGGGGGCGGGGTGGGGTGGAAAAAGAAAAAAAGAAAAAGAGGACTAAGCGCTGGTTTGCAAGTTACTCGGTTAGTGGGAACTTTTCTCCTTCTCCGCCCACAAATATATATATATTCCAAAATCCCCTCATTGCTTATTATTTATTTTTAAATCAAAAATAAAAAAGAATAAGACGGATTTTATCTTACATCTTTAGAACGTCACAATTTATATTATATCTACATTAATGACATTTTTTTTGCTTAATTTTTTATATTTCACGAATTTTTCTACGATGCAATAGAAATATCGATTCACTCACATGTCGATGTCAAATTTATAGGAACATAAAAATCTCGACGTATCAATAAAAATTTAATACTATAAAGAAAGTTATGGGTGGAGAATTTTCATCATTCTATTTTACCTTTCATTTTCAAAGGCATTCCTATTATAGTCTCACTTTAATGGTTAGTTATTAGTTATTAATGGTTCTATTTAAAGGCAACCAATGAATGAAACCTTTTTTTTTTTTTTTTTTTGAGAATTGAGTTTATCAATTTATTAATAACTTTTTTTTTTTTTTAAAAAAAAGCATACTATTAAATTTAATATACAATTTTTTAAAAGTGAAATTAATATACAATTGTTTTGAAACCTTTTATAAGAATAAAAAAGAGAAAAATATTTTGGTACTTGGGTTTATCTATTTATTAATAACTTTTTATAAGAAAACATACTATTAAATTTAATATACAATTTTTTAAAAGTGAAATTCATATACAATTATTTTGAGGGACCTGTTTCAATATAAAAAATATTTAACATTTTATAGTAAAAAATTCCAAAAGTATAAAATACTTTTAGAACTTTTTGCTATAAAGTGTAAATATTTTTTTTTTATTTTTCTATTTATAAAAATTTCTCTTATTTTTTAAAACCTTTTATAAGAATAAAATTAAAAAATATATTTTTTTTGATACTTGAATTTTAAATAATAGGTATATTTAATCCTTTATATTTTAAATTAGTCAATTTAGTTGTTCTCGATTTTTTAGAACGAGTTTAAAAGGTCATTCCATTGAAAAAAGATCATTAAATTTTAAAAAAAAATGATTAAATGGTGAGGTGACAAGATAAATTAGAAAATAAATTATTTAAAAATATTTTTCTTATCTCTTCTTTCTCTCCCCTCAATTAAGGAGTGTGATTCTAGAGAGAGAAAGAAAAGTGAATTGTGAATTGTTTTCTTTCTGTCTACATTGAAGTAGAGCAAACAATGGAAAAAGAAATACAAATACCTTTTTTTTACTTCTAAAGACATTCCATAAAATATTTATAAATGGTATAGATTTTATAAAAATTTGAAAGATGTTCCTTTCTTTTTTCCAGGTTTTCTATTTAAAAAAAAAACTTTTAATTCTAATAAAAGACAGAAAGAGGGGAACTATTTGAGGGGAGAGGGAGGAGAGAGAATAGAGATGAGAAAAATATTTTTAAGGGAAATTGCACTGTATGATAAATACATTTTAAAAATTTTTGACTTCAACTTTTTTGTAATTACAGGTGTGACAATCACATAGAAATAAGATAACAATAAAATTTTCAAGTAAAAGATTTTTGACATGTTTGTAAAAAAACAAAACCTAGGGATACGTGCTCGATTTTCAATTTTTTTTTTAATTAAAATTGTAATTGTCCCTATTTTAAAATATTTTTTTTTAACTCATCTTGCGAACTCACTATTTAATCAATTTTTTATTTAAATTTAATAATTTTTTAAAATAACGAGGCCTCTTAAATTCATTCTTAAAAATTAAAGGATTAAATTGGTCTATCTAAAATGAATAATTAAATGCACCTATTCTTTAAAATTTATGAAAAAAAAAAGTGGTTTAAAAAAAAAAAAAACCTCGTTTTTTAAATTTATTGGGACAGGAGGAAAAAAAATGATTTTATGTTTGGTGGATGAGGTGTGATTTTCTTTGTTTTGACTAGTGAGTGTCCCTCAAGTCCTTAAGGCGCATTGGCCGTTTTACTTCTCTCACACTTTTTTTTTTTTTTTAATGTTGCTATTTTTTCGTTTCGTTTTGTTTTGTTTTGTTTTTTTTTTTTTTTTTTTTTACATTTTCAAAATAGCATGATTATAATATTTTAATTCTTTTGAAAAGTTGTTATATTGTAATTTATTATAAATAGTTCGAGGAACGCCTATAAATATATTCTTCCATTCGTGAGATTTTCCAGTAGAATCAAAACAATGTTTCAAGGAACTGATGATGGTGGTGCTCAGCCGCTTCTGGTTGTTTCCGACGTCGGCACTTCATACAAACCGGCCGGCGTCAAGTTCAGGCAACTTGTTTTAAGCATACGCTTCGTACTCTGCCTCAACAGAACCAGATCCCCGGCGTCACTTCATACGGTCATTAACATAATCTCTTCAGAATCCGAAAGCGAAATTAAGAAGCAGCGTCTTAAGCGGCTTGTTAAAGAGAAGAATTTAGAAGCACTAAACGATTTCGGCGGTGTACAGGAGGCTGTCTCATTTCTGCAGTCGGAATCGGAACCACCGGTAACCAATTTCTTTTCTTGGAAATTTTTGTACGAATACCCAAACTTTTTGTGACAAAATGAAATTTGATAGTCTTTTCAAAACAAAGCTTTCTAATCTGAACTTGGGTCGTACGACATCTGAAAGAATACCGAGCGTTACCTGAGGAAGAAGAAACAACTCCACTAGATGTGGCCGTTATCATCGCAGAAAGGGGAGGAAGAAAGAGTTGAGAGAGGGGGAAGAAAAGTAAATATTAAACTAAAGTTTGAATAGGGTTATAAAACTTATTTTAAAAACGAGATCAAATATTATTTTGGCTGAATTTTTTAGGTCAATCTATCAAAGTAATCGTTTCTTTTTGCTGCTTTTGTTTGGTTTGGTGATTGAATTTAGTTTCTCTTTAATACAGATTGGTGTGGTTGGGGATTTAGCACAAACAGTTCATGGGCTGGGATTCTGGGGCTCATTCATCCTGTTTGTAAAAGGATTTTGGTCTTGTTTGTACAACTCCTTAAACAGCTGCACAATCTTGGTCTTGGTAATTGCTGCTGATTTGTCTTTTGCCATTGGATCTTTAGAACAGGGACTTGAACATGGATGGCACGATGGTGTTGGGATACTCCTTGCAGTTTTCCTACTTGTAATTGTCCCTTCGGTGTCAAGCTTTTACCAGAAAAAAAGACAGGAGAAGAAGCTTTTGAAGATTAAGAACAACGTGGAAGTGACCGTGAAAAGACATGAAATACTCCAAGGGGTCTCGGTATTTGATGTTAAGGAGGGAGAGATTATCCATTTGAAGAAAGGTGATCGTGTTCCTGCAGATGGGTTGCTAATAAAAGGTGAAAATCTGATTCTGGATGAAGCTATCAACTCCCACATTGACCCTCATCGAAATCCATTTCTGTTTTCTGGTTCTGTGGTTGAATATGGCAAAGGAGAGATGATTGCGGTGTCTATCGATCACGACACGGCTTTTCGAAAAGGGCTGCTTGATGTGATTGTTCATCCTTCACAGGAGACGTTGTTCCAATCTAGGATCAACAAACCGTATGAATTTATTGAAAAGTTCTCTCTTGTAGTGTCTTTGATGCTGCTGCTTGTTGTTCTAACCCGTCTCCTATGTGAAAAGCATAAGCATGATGATTACTACAATGATAAGCCTGAAAGTAAGGGGAAATTAACGGTGGGCTTTGTAGCAAATGCCTTTGAAAGGATGTCCTTTGAGTTTGGGAAGTTCAGAGTTTCCTTAGTGGCAACTGTTCTCTTAACCATGATAATAGGAATACAGCATGGGATGCCTCTTGCAATCACTATTTCCCTCTCTTTATGGAGAGAAAGGATGAGAAGATCTCACAAAGTAAAATGTAGGAATCTCTCAGCTTGTGGAACTTTAGGCCTTGTTTCTGTAATCTGTATTGACGTCACTGCTGAGTTTTCGTTTCACGAGGTAGAGGTTAGAGAGCTTTTTGTTGGAGAAGAGAAGATCAACCCTGGTATGGAATTTCATCCTGATATTCATCAAGGCTTTGAGGTAGCAGCCAGAGTTTTATGCCTTGATCCCAACACTTCTGTTCTTTTAAGGAATAATCTGCTCAATTTCTGGGAAAAATCAGGATTGAAAATCAATAAAGAATCTCCTGATCAGAGGTTTGACTTTATTGATCATAAATTTTTGAGCTCAGAAAAGGGCATTGGAGTGTTGAGGAACAAAAGTATAGGAGATACTGAAGCAAATCTTTTTCATGACCATTTTTATGGGAATGCATCAACTCTTCTGAATATGTGCTCAAATTACTATGATATCAGAGGCAGAATTCATGACATAGAAAACAGAAAAGATGTCTTTCAAAAAATGGTCAGAGAAATGGAAGAAAGGGGTTTAAGACCCATTGCATTTGCTTGTAAACAGACAAATGATCACCAGGTGTTTGAAGGGGAGTTAAAGCTGCTTGGGTTAATGGGTCTTAAGTTCTCGCATGAAAAAATACTACTTGCCTTGAAAGATCTTGAAAATATTGGTGTAAGAATCATATTAACATCAGAAGATGAGCTTTCTGTGGCCATAAACATGACTGATGGTCTTGGAGTTCAATATGACCCCAACAAACAGGAGATTGAAGGTGAAAGATTTAGGGAAATAATGAAGATTGATGGAATGGAGAAAAATGAGCTAATGAAGTCAATTACTGTTATGGGGAAGGCAACCTCTGAAGACAAGCTTCTCTTAGTAAAAGAATTGAAAGCTAAGGGAGAAACTGTTGCTTTATTAGGAGGTTTGACATCAGGAGATGTTCCAACTTTAATAGAAGCTGATATTGGGATTGTACAAGAAAACAGAAGTACTAAAGTATCTAGACTGGTTTCTGATCTCAGTTGTGAAGATGTTACATCCTTGAACCATACACTAAAATATGGCAGAAGCTATTACCTCAACATTCAAAAATTCTATCAAGTTCAACTCACTGCTCTAATCTCTGGGCTTCTAATAAATTTGATCTGCACCATGGTCTCTGGAAAATCTCCCATAACCACATTTCACCTTATATGGGTGACTTTGATTATGTGTCTTCTTGGTAGCCTGATGATGGTAATGGAATTGAATGATGCGGAAGTTCGAAACCGAGTTGGAGGCAGCGATAGGGAGCAATCTTTGATAACTAGAGTTATTCTGAAGAAGATTGTGATCCATGTTCTATGTCAAGCTCTTGTTTTCTTGATGCTGGAGTATTTGGGACAGAAGATTATGCCTCATATGGAGGAAGATGTGAGAAATACAATGATTTTCAATACTTTCATTCTTTGCCAAATAGCAAATCTTCTTGGTGCTATCACTATGGGATTGGTAACAAATGAAGTAGCTGTTTTTCATGTTGTGCTGCACATTCTTTGGGTTATGATTTCTGTGGTGAGTGTATTGGCTGTGCAGGTGATGGTTATTGAGTTTGATGGAACCATTGTTAATGGTGTGAAACTAAGTGCAGTGCAATGGATTATTTGTTTCCTTTTAGCATTGGCACTTGGATGGGCTTCTTACATATTCTTTCACTTTGTCCTTCATTGAACATTATGATGGTTTTGTGTTGTTTTGTTTACCTAGGTTAGTTAAACAAGAGTAGGGTGAGGGATTCTGACAGAAGTCAAGTTGCCATGCTCATGCTGGCCTGTAAATGGAGGGTTTATTTCTTGTATTTTTACACTCTTGAATAAATAAAATAAATTCTTTGGTGTATTTGATGATTTTTTCTTGATGTAGCCTATCTATTTTCACCATGAATTTTCTGTTTCATATAATTGTATTTTATAATTCAATTAGTGGAAGAATTGCAAACCTTATTGGATAAGTTTTGCAATTCATTCACTAATTTTCACAAAAAGTAATGTAGAACTCTATTAAATCAAATTGCTAATATCTAGCTTTAATCTCATTTTTATTTGAAACCCATGTTAATTTTACATTACAATTTTATAATTCATTGAACACGCATCTTTTTCCTTTTTTTTTTTTTTTTTTTTTTTTTTTTTTTTTTTTAAATTCATAAGAAACAAAAAACTATGGTACAAAAGGTAGACATTTTAATAGTTATTTAAGTTTTCTGTAAATTTTAGAACATTTATCCAAGTATAAGATCAAATTACATGAGATTAACGCGCTATTACAAAAACCATATTATTCTAATAGTATAATTTTAATAAATTAAAAAAAAAAGCTTGACAAGCAAATCGTGTCAAGTATTCTTTAAGTTTGCTAGTTTTTAGGTGTTAAAAATAAATTACATTTGACAAGTAAAGACTATCAAGTTATGAAAAACTTGGACCATAATAAATGTCAATAAATGTCAAGAATTTAGATACTCAACACTTAAAATAAATCAAGAACTCCCATATACTTGACGATATCAAGTAAATTACAGCTTGATACTTTTAGCCAATAAAAAAATTTCTCTTATTTTTGACACTGGATTAGTTGACATTTTTAAAAACGTCAAGTAACACTAATACTTGACTATGAAAAAACGTCAAGTAATACAATTTTTGTAGTAGCGTCAAATCACATTTGCATTTTTTCTCACTATGAAAGCTAAAGATTTGTTTAGTTGGCAATCTAGATTTTCTTTTATGTTTTCAGATTCATTAAACTCAACAAATATGTGTTTGGCAAATTTTTTAATAATTGTTCTCGAATTTTGTGACTAAAACAGTACTAATCATTTTCATGTTTTCGTTGTATCCAAATTTTGAAGTTTAAATTTTAAAATACATAATTATATTAAATAACATAAGAACATTTAGAAATACATTATCATATTATAAACTCGATTCATTTTTAAAATTAAAATATATATTCTGCAATGTATTGTAAATTATATAATATTACAAAATAATAATTATCTAAATTTTTTAATATAAAATATGTTCATAAATAAATTAATAATAGTTTATCGTCGACTAATATTTAATGGATAATTGTAACTAATTTTATGATTTATAAATATAATATTAAACGTATTTTAGACCATTGTTTAAATTAAAATCCAATTTTTAAATCTACTACCAAATACATGTATGAAAACATGAAATACAACATTATTTTCTATTTTCAGAATTTTGTAAATCATAAAAATATAAATCAAACAGGCCTTAGATATTTGTTTCTCAATATATAAAACATATTTAAAAGTAATTTTGGAAGAGTTAAAATTACTTATGTATTTACATTACAAAAATATGATAGAATTGTAATTACATGTAACAGAAAGTCTAAAGGTCAGTTGGCCCATTTCAACAGAGTATTGGGCTTTCAAGTCTCATTGGTTCACTCGGCCCATTAAGAGTAGCTGATTTAGTACAACAGAAACTTGTGGCTATGTGGATGACCCCACCAATATCTTGGATGCCACGTGGCTTAACAATAGGCCATAAATAATCTGCATGAAAATCTGGGTTTAAGCAGAAGGACCAATAGGATGCTGCTGACTTGTAGCAATCCTAATCCATTATATCATTCCATCCCCAATATAACCTCCATTTCCACTACTATCATCCTCGTCTAAAACCAGACTTCAGCCCTCTCCTTTGACATTGCATCAAACTTCTAAGAAAGCTTCACACACTTATGGCCACCTCTGCCATCCAACAGTCCGCCTTCACTGGCCAGGCTGCCTTGAAGCAATCCAATGAGCTTGTCCGAAGGGTCGGTGCTGTCGGTGGCGGCCGCTTCACCATGCGGCGGACAGTCAAGAGTGCTCCACAAAGCATATGGTAATGTTCCTTCCATTTTCCCTATAGCAGTTAATTGTGGCTGTTTGTATAGGTCTCTTCTCTGTATCAGGATCAAAGGAAGTTTAGAACTGTTAAAAAATTAGTACCTTGATGGTTTCTTCTGCATTTTCATGCTCTAGGTTGTCTCTTGGACCATTTTTACCTTGTGCAGTAATTGTCTGGTGTTTTCCTGTAGTGGGCATGATGAGTTAAAATAAAAAAGATCAGTTCATTCAGCACAGTCCATTAAAAAGTTGTTTAAACATTTACTGAATCGAATTGTGAGCACATTTAAGTAGGAAGATTCATCCAATTGGGAAGTAAATTTTCATGTATTAGTGATTCTAAGAACACATATTTTAAGTTTCATTTCAAATTGAAATCGCATGTTTTCTTGACATATCAGGTACGGACCAGATCGCCCAAAATACTTGGGACCATTCTCTGAACAAACACCATCTTACCTGACTGGAGAGTTCCCTGGTGACTATGGATGGGACACAGCCGGTCTATCAGCAGATCCCGAGACTTTTGCGAAGAACCGTGAGCTTGAGGTGATCCACTCCCGATGGGCGATGCTTGGTGCATTAGGTTGTGTCTTCCCAGAAATCCTTGCAAAGAATGGCGTCCAGTTTGGTGAATCGGTTTGGTTCAAGGCTGGTTCTCAGATCTTCTCTGAGGGTGGTCTAGATTACCTTGGCAACCCAAACCTCATCCATGCTCAGAGTATCCTTGCAATCTGGGCATGCCAGGTTGTGCTCATGGGCTTTGTTGAAGGTTACCGGGTTGGTGGTGGTCCCCTTGGTGAAGGACTGGACCCAATTTACCCAGGAGGTGCCTTTGACCCACTCGGATTGGCAGATGACCCAGATGCATTTGCTGAGTTGAAGGTGAAGGAACTAAAGAATGGAAGGCTGGCAATGTTCTCCATGTTCGGATTCTTTGTCCAGGCTATCGTCACTGGAAAGGGTCCTATTGAGAATCTCTTTGACCATGTTGCAGATCCTGTTGCCAACAATGCATGGGCTTACGCCACCAACTTCGTCCCCGGAAAATGAAGAAACCTGTAGGAAACAACTCTCTGTTTTACCACACTTAAGCATCTCACTCTTCCTGAAAATCTCATGTTGATGTAATTTCTCTAGTAGAAACTTCCTACAATTAAATTTGTATCATTAAAGTTCAAAGTTCTCTGTGCTTTGTTGTTGTTTTCACATATAGAATTCAGCATGCGTCTCGGCAGATGGCACATACTATTTACAGGTTTCAAAAAATATACAAATTGATTGATCCATAGGAAAGATAAGAGGTTGACGAAGAGTTTCAAAATCACAAGGAAGGATTTTCCTTTGTTTTGTTTGAGACATAAAGAAACTAAAACTATGAAACTTCTATACCAAACTGATAACCTCGTATAGCTTCCAAGAAATATCTACTTGCAATGGTAGAATTTACCTGGAATCATGAGGACAAGGATTAGATGAACACGATGCTAGTTGCTCAAGCAGGAAGAAAAGATTTACCAGCAACTAAGAAGAGATGAAGTCACCAAAAATCTTTACAAGAACAAGATCCACTTTTAAAGTGATGGAATCGACTACCATCTCTGATAATGATCTCACGGTTATAAATATGAGAAACAAGTTTAGTCACAGCATGGCAATCGTTGCAAATACGAAGATTCTTTATGATGCGAATAGGACTTCCATGATTGATATTAAGAAGACCAAAAGCTATAGCCAACCTCTCACTATGGGTTTCAAGTTCTGCTTCTTTCTTATTATCCTCTTCAAGGCATAACAGAACTTGAGTAGTGTCGGGAACATGTCCCGCTGAACTTAATTTCTCTTTCATCTCACACAGTTTGATGTATATCTCTTTGGTTTGAGGATGCGACTTATCTCCCACAATGAATTCATGAACTGAACCTTGATGCTCAATGGAACTGCATCCTGGATCCTTTCTGATTCCTTTTTTCTTCATCATTTCTCTTACTTGACAAACTTTTTCCCACAAGCCAGCTGCGGCATACATGTTCGAAAGAATAACATAACATCCAGTAGTATCCGGTGCTAAATCAATCAGATGATGAGCTGCATATTCCCCCATTCTTATGTTTCCGTGTTTCCTTGAACCACTTAGTAGACTCATCCAAATTACTTTGTTTGCTTTCATGGGCATTCTCTCAATGGTATCCTTTGCCTCTTCAAGATATCCAGCTCGACACAGAACATCGATCAAGCAACCATAGTGTTCGATAGAAGGCTTGATTCCATAATCATCCGTCATCATTTTAAAGTACCGGTGTGCATCTTCTGCAAATCCTGCATGACTGCAAGCATTCAACACTCCAATAAAAGTAATAGCATGAGGCTGCAATCCAGTTCTGCACATTTCATCAAATAGCTCAAGAGTTTGCTCTACCAACCCATGCATTCCCAAGCCTACAATTATAGCCGTCCAATGCCCTAATTTCTTTTCAGGTATAGACTGAAAAACTCCGAGGGCACTCCTAACGCTGCCACACTTGGAGTACATTTCTATCAGCGACGTGCCGAGCACACCCTCTGTTCTGAAACCATTTTTCACTATATAGGAATGAACCCATCTTCCCTTACCAAGACTGACCAATCCTGAAGCTGCAGAGAGAGCTCCGAGGATAGTAACATAATTGGGTGATATATCTTCTCTCAACATGGCCTCCAACAGCTTCAAGGCTTGTGTAAACTGCTTGTTCAGCTCATATCCCGAGATCATTGAATTCCATGTAACGAGGTTTCTCTCTGGCATCTGATCGAATAATTCCCGTGCGGTGTTAAACTCCCCAGCTTTCATGTAGCCATTAATCATAGCATTCCAAGATACAGAATTTCGAGTAGGCATTTGATCAAACACGTCTCTAGCAGCCTCGAGCTTCCCGCTTTTCGAAAGACCATCAACCAGAATAGTCCATGAAATAGAATCTTTCTCTGGCATTTCTTCAATCAACTTCAGTGCCAGTTCAATTTCACCACATCTAGCATATCCATCAATCAAAGAATTCCATGATACTATATCTCTATCTTCCATTCGATCAAACACTTTCCTACACAGCTCAATCTCACCACATTTAGCATACATACTAACTAAACTACTCAAAACAAACTTATCCACACCAAACCCAATTTTCAATACCAACCCATGAATCTGTTTCCCTTCCTGTAGTGCACCCAATCGAGAACAACCCTTTAGGACGCAAGGCAATGTAAAAGAATCAGGCAAGAACTCACAGAGAAATTTGCAGAACAACGCAATGGCATCATTTGAACGTTGGTCCTCGATGTAGCACTTGATGAGCAAATTCCAAGAAACCAAAGTGGGTTTTTGAATCCAGTCGAAAAGGGACTGAGCATATTCGAGATTGTTGATTCTGGGATCTGCATAGAGAGCCAAAAGACGAGAAGATACTGAAGGGTGATTCAAAGAGCCTGCTTTGAGCGAGAGAGCGTGGAGTTGCTTTGCTTCTCGTTCAGTTTCGCAGTTTTGAAGAGGAAAATGAAGGTTGCGAGGGATAAATGGTTGGAGAGAATGTGAAAGTGTAAGAGTTAGCATCAGATTTCGATAGAATCGAACCAGAAATCAAAGAATGGAGTTCGGTTGTGATTTGAGAATACCCAATTGAGATATTGATGAATGAAGTGCTAGATAAGGATCAATGTAAATTAGATTCAACGTTTTATCAAATCCCTTCCAATAATTTGCAGAGCTCTGCTAATCAAGATTCAACTCGCGTTTACGAAGAAAAGAAGACTAAAACAAACAAACGTTTAAAAATGTGAACTTCATGGGGAAATTTATATGGATAATCCAATTTCTGGGTCCAAAATGTCAAACATCCATTTTTTAAAAAATAATGTCAATTGACCCTTTGCTTACGTCATCATGGGATGAGATTACAGAAATTGCCCCTGATAACCGTCTCGCTCTCACTTCTCTAATCTCGCTCTCTCTATCTGTTCATCTTCCATCGTGATGTAATTGTTTGTCACTGTACGATTAATTTGACAATTTTCACGAAATTTTTCTACAACTTAAACACATAGCAAAATGGTGTATTCTTTAAAATTTAAACTTTATTTGAACTGTCATTTTGTTGAACGGAGATTTATTGAACGAGGTTTTCCAGAACGGAGTTTTTCGGAACCAAACGGAGTTTTCAGAACGGGTTTTTCAGAACGGAACATACTTTTCTTAAACTTGGTCTCATTAGTGTTTATAGAAACGTGGTCTCAAAACAGGTACGCAAATAGACATTGTAAAATAGCATAATGAAAGGAGTGTGAGAAAGAGGGACAAAGAGAAAGGTGGAGAGAGCGACATTGAGCGACAGCGAGAGGCACGAGAGCGAGAGCACGTGGGAGCGACAGCGAGAGAGATCCATGTGTATTACTATCTGCTTAATAAAAAATTTTCTATTGCTTTGTAGGATGACACAATGTGTACTAATTCGATACGGAGGTCATTAGGATGAGAACCGAAATTTGTATGTTGGAAGCGAGCTAACAGGAATCGTTGTGCCTATTACCTTGAAGTACGAAGAACTTAAAGCTCAAATTTACAAGATTGAAAATGTAAGTTGCTCAGAGTTTGATGTTGTTATGAGAGTTAAATATAAGCTTGACTTTGAAGCTCCTCCATAGTACATACGGAATGACGGTGATGTTTACTTCCTTCTTTGCCAAGACGATCTTTCTACAGTTCAACTATATGTAACACTAAATCATACCACGACGAAAATGTGAATATGAGTGATGATGGTATAGGTGTAGACAGATAATACGAGGCATCATATGAGCTTAATCGAAAAGAGGGTGATATTCTATTGTCTATGAACACTCAACCATCAATATTATCAATAGACAATGACAGCATTCGTGCAGTAGACTTGGAAAGAGAAACTCAATGTAATAGACTTGTGCCTGGTAATGAGAGATCAGCAGGTTTGAATTTTATGGATTGTGGTCCTTCAGAAGAGCATGATCCTTTCGTGATCGATAATGAAAGATCAGTAGGATTAAATTCTATGGACTGTGGTCCTTCAGAGGTGCATAGACCTGCAGTGACTGTTACTAAGAGATCAGCAAGATTAAATTCTATGTCTTCATGTTGTAGAGGGGAATTGATTATGCCTAACACCTCTTCATCTGAGACAGATGTTGAAATTGGTTAAATTTTTTTGAGTAAGAGTGATTTAAAAATGAGATTGTCTATTTTGTGCATAAACAATAATTTTGAATATAAAGTAAGGAAGTTAACTAAGTCTTTGTTTACTGTTAAATGTATAGAGGATAATTGTAAGTGGAGCCTTCGTGCAGTTAAAATTCCAGGGTGTGACATATTTAAGATCATAAAGTATATGCGGTCGCACACATGTTCTATTGAAATTTTAATCATGACCATAGACAAGCAACAACTACGGTAGTTGATGAACTAATCAAAGACAAGTTTACAGGCATAGGACATGTTTATAAACCTTGTCACATCGTCGAGGATATGAGAAAAGAGTACGGCGTAAACATAAGTTATGATAAGGCGTGGCGTGCAAGGGAAACTACTTATGCTCTAGCCAAGGGTACTTCAGAAGAGTCGTATGCTGTTTTAAATACATATGGTGAAGCGTTAAAGATGGAGAATCTAGGTACAAGGTTTGAAATCGAACTTGAAAATAATGTCCATTTCAAGTACATGTTTATGGCATTAGGACCTTGTATTAGAGGTTTTTCAAGTTGTCGGCCTGAGATAATTGTTGATGGATCGCATCTGAAAGGAAAATACAAAGGGACCATGTTGGTCGGTGTTTCCATGGATGGCAACAACCAAGTTTATCACCAGCATATGCCATAGTGGACAATGAAACTGATCGAGCTTGGAAGTGGTTTATGTCGAACTTGAAGTGTGCCATTGGAGAACCCCCTAACTTGGTGTTTGTATTCGATCGATTGGTATCTATTGACAATGTCATTCGTGCAGTTTTTCCCACAACATTTCATGAATTGTGCACCTACCACTTAGAAAATAATATTCTTTCCAACTTTAAAGATAGCACGATTATTGGGATATTCAAAAATGCAGCCAGGGCATTTCGCATGTCAGATTCCAAGCACACTGGGACCAACTACGTACTTTTCAAAATGGTGCAGTATCGAAATATTTAGAGGATATTGGTCTTGAAAGGTGGGCGCGTGTTTACCAAACAGAACGAAGATACAATAACATGGCGTCCAATAGTGCAGAGTGTTTCAATTCATTGACCAAAGAATATCGACAATTGCCCATAATGTGCTTGTTGGAACACATTCGAGGCCTCATCCAGTCATGGTTTTATGAACGGAGAAATTATTGGGCATCTCGAACGACGTCACACTCGGACTACTGTGAAAACTGATTAGCAATTGAGTGTGACAAAGGCAGACGATATCGAGTTGAGTCGATTGACTGTTATAGGATCCATGTGTGGGACAATCAATTGGACGATATTGTAAACCTCCATACGAAGGAATGCACATGCAAAGAATTTGACTCACTCAGTATCCCATGTTCGCATGTGATTGTGGCTGCGCGAGAACGAAATATCCCCATCCATGGTTTATGCAGTCCATTCTATAGCGTTGACATCCTCATGGCTTCTTATGCAGATCCTGTAAATCCACTTGGACACATATCTGAATAGAAGAGACCTCCGGAATATGTGAAAAAGCATATTGCACCTCCTAGAAGAGTGGTACAGGTCGGGCGACGAAGAGTACAAAGAATACCATCAAGAGGAGAACAACGCGGTAGGTATGGGAACTATGGGCATAATTGGCAAAACTGTAGTGAACTGCTGACGTCTAGGCGACCTATTGATTCTAATACAAATTATTCAAATGTCGGTCGATTGTAATTGTCTATGTGCCACTTGTCTTTGTAATTGTCTATGTGCCACTTGTCTATGTAATTGTCTATGTGCCACTTGTCTATTCACGTATCCTCAAAACTATAACATTCTATGTGTCACTTTAATCCTCAAAATTATAATTTTCTATGTGCCACTTGTCTATTCACATCTCTCTTCAAATGTTAATTAAATTGTTGGCTATTCATGAACCATTCAGGAAACGTCTCGCTCTCGCTAATCTTGCTATCACTTGTAATCGCTTTTAAAATATCTCGCTTATAAGTTTAATTACTAGAGTTTGTCTATTCTTGAATCTCTTCAAATATCTCGCTCTCCCTTTTATAAATGTTATTAAATTATTGGCTATTTGTGAACCATTCTGGAAACGTCTCGCTCTCGCGTATCTCGTTCTCGCCCATCTCGCTCTCCCTTTTATAAGTGTAATTAATGATTATCGTTTACTTCTTCTAAGCGATCGTGTAGCGGAGCCCTGTGATCGTGTAGTAGTTGGTAAGTGATTGTGTTGTAATCTGTAAGCGTAGAAAATTAACCAAACATGTTAAAAATTGAACTCTTATACTTATATAAACAAAATAAATATTTTTGAAAGTTAATTGGCTTAAATTATAATTTTTATGTTTAAAATTTAGAGCCTAAAATAGATTTTTTAAAAAGAAGTTCCGAATCAAAATTGAGTGATTGTAAAAATAAAATAAAATTAGCATTTTTATTTGGATAAAAAAGCTCATCTCACGTATCTCGCTCTCCCTTTTATAAGCGTAATTAATGATTATCATTTACTTCTTTTAAGCAATTGTGTAGCAGAGCCCTGTGATTGTGTAGTAGTTGATAAGCGATCGTGTTGTAATCTGTAAGCGATCGTATTGTAATCTGTAAGCGATCATGTAATAAAGTATAATCGATCGTGTAGGAGTTTGTAAGCGATCGCGAATTACTTTGTAAGCCCATCTCGCGTATCTCGCTCTCCCTTTTATAAGTGTAATTAATGATTATCGTTTACTTCTTCTAAGCGATCGTATAGCGGAGCCCTGTAATCATGCAGTAGTTGGTAAGCGATCATGTTGTAACCTATAAGCGATCGTGTAATAAATTATAAGCGATCGTGTAGGAGTTCGTAAGCGATCACAAAGTATTTTGTAAGCCCATCTCGCGTATCTCGCTCTCGTGTATCTCGCTCTTCCTTTTATAAGTGTAATTAATAATTATCATTTACTTCTTTTAAGCGATCGTGTAGCAGAGCCCTGTGATCGTGTTGTAATCTATAAGTGATTGTGTTGTAATCTGTAAGTGATCGTGTAATAAATTATAAGTGATCGTGTAGGAGTTTGTAAGCGATCGTCTAGTATTTGTTAGCGATCGTGTAAAACTTATAAATGATCATTTAGCATTTGATAAACAATTGTGTAGTGTGCCGCTCATCGTCTACTTCTACTAAGCGATCGTGTAGCAGAGTTAAGTGATAGTATAGATTTTGGTAAGCGATCGTGTAGTAGTTAGTAAGCGATCATGTAGTATCTTGTAAGGGATCGCGGGGTGTTTGTGAGCAATCGTCTATTGTTACTAAGCGAACGTGTAGAGACTATAAACGATCGTCTAGTTTGTTTATTCATGAATCCTTTCAGATGTCTCGCTTATCTCACTCTTCCTTTTATAAGTTTAATTTAACTTGTTGGCTATTCATGAATGAATCTTCTATATTCATGGTAGTTCTACACTAACAATTTAAATAACATGTTAGTAAAATTGCATCAATAATATATACAACATACATAATATACATGTACGTCAATAATATGGAGTGTTCGTCCACAATTGACATGCCAATTGCATCCTATAGTCAGTCATCTTATCCTGAGTTATTACAAATGGGGCACTACCAGTCACTGAATGTTCTAAGAATTTTACAACAAATATTCCATAATCTAACGACCCGTGCTGTGTATTCGTAGAGGTAGGTCGGGATAACTTCCAATGAGACGTTTCAATGTCCGACTTCCAACGTTTCAAGTCACAGTAGTGAAGAAGCGATGGTAGGGTGTAAGTCAACAGTTCAAGGATGTCAGAGTGTGCTTGTCTTACGGTCCGTCTATCAATTAAGGTGTCCAGAAACTCCTTCTCAGCACCAGGCATGACAAAACCCTCTTTGACTTTTGTCTGCATTAAGGAACCCAGTAAGATAGTTAGTATACATTTAACTACCGAATAAACATACTGTGGCTACATAGATTACACTTACATTTTGAGACTAACAAATGTCTCTCTCGAATTCTTTGAATGACACTGAGTGGGAGCACGACTACCATAATATACGAAGAATGGCTACCTTACTCTTTCGAGTGGCAACGTTCCCTGCAATTGATGAAAGGATCTTGTACGTCCACCCCTAAATCCAAACAACTCAAATTTATAATTATGTTAATGTTAAACCAAAGATAAAGTTAAGTTAAGGAACATCTACCTGAAATGCTTGGGAAAATCCACGAAGCGAGTACTTCACAACATAATTTTTATTTCCCCTCACCCTCTCTTGTATGAACCAACCTTGTCGTTAAGTGTGGTCTTCAGGGCGTCGAGTGTCCTCTGCCAAATAATTGTACCCCAATCAAGATTGTTGTAGTAGTCTATGTCTTCAATATCGTCAAATAGAGTACGATCTACAACATTCTTTTACTTGTTTTTACCCATCATTGCAACCTCTATGTAATATACTAGGGTAATTTTTACAGCATCATCGTCATTTTCAAATACCAATTTTTTGTATTCTTCTTCAAGCAAATTCAAGTGGAATGCGTCTGAGGTCGACCGACTACCAAAGTACCTCGTAAAAAGTTCTTGTGAGGACTCCTCACTCCGTCCAACTCGCGTAGGAGACTACCACAAACCAGTGATCAATAAAAAGTCGTCCTTCGAAAATGTGACGACCTTTCCTCTGACAAAGAAACTAATGAGTCCATTCCTGACTTCTTCACTTCCCTCAATAACATATGGTGGATTAGTGGGCTATTGAATACAAGTTCAATGTCTAGAAAGCGACCAAAAACTATTTTCTTGAACATCTCTAACTGCCTTCCAGTAAGCTTTTGCTTTACAATCTTGTTGGCATTCACAACGTGGGCCATGCAAGTTACTTGCCCAGAAACCTATCAACTTCATGAATTTTCAAAGATTTTGACATCTTAAATTACTCCTGTATTGTATGAACATTCAATTTATCAGTTAATAGGTTCGTACTAAAAAATCACTAACAAAACATACTATTAAAGTCTTGCTAATCTCGCTCTCGCTAGCTCTCGCCCATCTCGCTTTCGCTCATCTCACTCTAGCCCATCTCGCTTTCGCTTGAATTGCTCTATCCCATCTCGCTCTCGCAAAACTCGTCCACTACCTTGTCTGACTCTAACTATATCTTCTTTGTCCTCAACCAATGCAAAACACATCGAAACCCAAAATAAAAAACAGACGTGACCGATTAAACCCCGAAACCAGTTATGAACGTGACAACCAATCAAACGAAACCAACCCAAACAGATGCAACACAACATGGAAGACAAAAATTAAATTCACTAACCCAGTAGAAAACTTCGATTACGACAGTAGAGAACTTCGATTACGGCAGTAGATGGACGATGGTTTTGTCGAGCGAGGTTGAATGACACTTGCACGATAATTTTAAGCAGAGTGGGACAACCGTTGAGTTTGAGCACACTTGTATAGACTAGAGGGGCATTTTTGTAATCTCATCCCGTGATGACGTAAGCAGAGGGTTGATTGACATTATTTTTTAAAAATGTGTCATTTGACATTTTGGACCCAAAAATTGGGTCATCCATACAAATTTCCCTTCATGCAAGACATATCCTACTTATCACTTTGTCTAGCAAGTTAATCCACTCAAAATTCTACATAATTTCTACATTGCCCAATTTGTATAGTTTTACTTATTTTATAATTTTAGTTTATTATTATATCATGTTATACTTTATATTTATTTATTATATTTAAGTATATATTATTATATTATATTCTCCATATTCATTATGCTCCTCAATTTCACTGCACGTTATCAACACGAGCTCTTGTTGCTTCCATCGCTGAAGGTAGGTCGGTTTTTTCTCTTTATTATAATTAGTAAATTAAATGTTATTTTGCATATTTAGTACATATTAATTTTCTATTATAAATACAATATTTTGTGATAGTGTTGTCATGACAATCTGTACAAAATTTGAATTTGTAGTCCTTGACATTAATGACAATAATTATTTGTCATGGTCGTTCGATGTCGAAATTCACCTGGATGTTATGAACTTGGGAGAAACAATTAAAGAAGAAAATACAACATCTAGTCAAGAAAAAGAAAATTCACCTGGATGTTATGAACTTGGGAGTATCTTACAATAAAAAATCTCCGTATCTTGTGGAAAAATTTGAAAGAAAGGTATGATCATAAAAAACAGTTATTCTTCCTAAAGTTCGTTACGAGTGGATGCATTTAAGGCTATAAGATTTTAAGTCAGTAAGTGATTACAATTCCGCATTATTTAAAATCAGTTCAATAATGTTGTCATGCAGAGAGAAAATTACTGATGTTGATATGTTAGAAAAGACATTTTCTACATTTCATGTCTCAAATATGCTCCTGCAGCAGCAATATCAAGAAAAATGTTTTAAACAATATTCTAAACTAATTTCATGTCTTCTCATGGCCGAACAAATTAACGAGTTATTGATGAAGAACCATGAATCTCGACTAACTGGAACAATATTAGTCCCTGAAGTGAATGTTATGAATGTTAACAATCGTGGTCGAGGTCGAGGTCGTGATCGTGGCAGAGGAAGAAATTATTATTATTTTCATGGTAGTCGTTCTAATCATTCAAATTTCAAAAGAACCACACAAAAGAATTATCACAAAGGAAAAACTCTACAAAAGAGTATTGAAAATAAATGCTTCAATGTAGAATGTATGGGCATTGGTCATGTAGGAACTTGTGAAGGCCCTGAGCGGAAACATGAATCGTCCCAAATTTTTTATTTTCATAGAACATAAATTACAGAAAGATGATTATGCTGTTGGGGTTTGTGCCCTAAAGTCTCGTGTCCTGTAGTTTGTAAACAACTTTGTACGAACACTTGTGATATATAATATAAATGATATTTACTTCACTACTTGACTTTGCACATTTAGATATATTTTTTTTTAATTTTACCACAAACCAATAAACTTAATATCCCTGGTTGTCTTTATGTAACTTAAGCATGTATGTAGTGAAATACAAGTGGATCATGTCTTAAGTGACAATAAAAATAGTCTGTAGTATATGGATATAGGAGGGAAACCTTATCCTGGTAACACTACGAACGCGGTCCGGTTTGTGGAATTGTTACAAATGTTGTGACTTATCACAGAAGGTCTGATCCTAATCATTCGTTTAGGGGCGTCCTATACAAAGAGTTTGTATAAGACTTGACCTCGAAGTGTTAATGTCTTGTCATATAACACCGTTCATGACTGAGACTTTACTTCATTAGGATGACCATAGGTATCATGACCTCAATCCTGAGTGAGTTGGGAACTCCTGCCATTAAGGGCGGTCCTTTGATTTGCATGGGTACGAGTGGCTATAACGCCGACTCAAACCTACCATTTTGGGGATTCGTCTGATTTGGGAGTTGGGAACTCAGCTTCACAAGATGGAGTTTACTCCTTCCCTAAAGTAGGGGTAAGTAGATAGATTGCTCTCTTAAGGGCTGATCCCGAAACTTGAACGATATTGCGCCACGCATCTTCTCATGGCTGGAGAGGTGTTCACAAAGAGTTGGACTATGTTTTAATGTTCATTAGAGGGATCAGTGGTACTTAAGAAGGAAGATGTAAGTACAGGGGCAAAAAATTAAATTGGCTTGCTGTAATTATGAGCATCTGTGAAGAGTCATCGTATTGATGATTGGTTATATCCAATGGACATAAAAATATATCTATGGCAAGAAGAGTTCAACTGTCAGTCTTTAGTGGAATGTCTGGCAGTTAACGGATGGTAGATATCGTGACTAAAGAGTTTAGTCAGCTATTCACGTACCATTGGTGCTTTGAGCCATAGGTCTATAAGGTCCCTAGTAGCTTGGATACAAGTTAAGAATCAGTTTTTGGGTCAGTTTGAAATGTTCAAATTGACAAGAGGGAGTTCGATTATATGTGATATAATTGAACGAGTTAATTAAATATGATATAATTAACTTTATGTATGAGACACATTAATTTGGAGGAAATTAGATATAAATATGATTTATATCTTGTAGAGGAAAATATTATAATTAATATATGATATTAATTTATATGTTATGAATATGATAAGATCACTTTCATTGAATGGGTATAAGGGAAATGGGACAGCGTCTCTTCTGTTCAAAATAATGGATGAGTGCATTATAAATAGCTGACGGTGTGCAGGAGTTATAGGTACAGACGTTGTGTTAAAGAGAGTGTCATCGTTTAGAAAATCAATGCCTATACGATAGTGCCTGCACGATCGCTTACATATACGATATTACTAAGCGATCGCTTACCGATTACACCTTCGCGCACTATTTTCTAAACGATCATTACCTTTTTCCTAAGCGATCGTTTAGCTCCCGGTATTTACTAAATGATTGTATAGACGATCACTTAGCTTTTCCTACGCGGTCATTTGGACGACCGCTCACCCTTTTCCTACGCCATCGTTTGGATGATTGCTTACCTTTTCCTACACGATCATTTAGACGATCGCTTACTTTTTTCTACACGATCGTATACTTCACCTAAATGATCAAGCATCTTGTCTATGCGATAGACGATCTCATCTCCCACTTAATTGTTGTGTACGGTCTCTCTTACTCCTTCCCTCTACCAAATCCGAACAAAAGCCCACACTTTGGATTCTCACTCCAAGAATACTGAGGGCTTTAAGTGGTGTTGTCTTCTCCGTTTCCTTCTATCCGAGTGGTGATTTTCGAGGTAGACAGTTGGGTTTTTAGACTCATTGTGAAGAAGAAATCTTCATCTAGTACGATCTCTTGATCTCTTTAGCATTATGAATGCATATTTTGATGTTGAATGTATACATGGTAATCCTGTCACAATGAATTGGAAAGATCTGCTTCGCTCGTAGGTACTCTTGAATAAGAGTTCCTTCATATGCAAAAAAACACAAAAATTACAGCGTGCAAAAATAAATTAAAGAAAGAGGAGAATATGGTTTGAGAAACCCTTACTTTTGAAGAACAAACTTCTTTAAGAAAATTCCTTCTTCCGGATTGTTACAAACAGAACATGATCAATCTCCAAATGGTCACCAGACGAAAATTTTCTCTATATTCTCTAGGATGAAAATCCAAAGAGTTATGTGGGCTTTTTGGAATTTTGGGAGAGAGAGAGATTGATATTTGAGAGGGAAAGGAGGTTTGGGAGAAAAACACAAAGAACCCAATTGTTTTCTTAATTCTTTTGTTAAAAAGATCAAGCAAAAAAATCGGTGTCCCAAACTCCCTATCATGTATGAAAAAGAGAGAAAAGAGGGGAGAGAGTTACAACTCTAATAATTAAATTCAAATTTTAATATTAATAAAATATAATAAAATATAAGATATATTTATATAATAACTACTTTATCATATAATATATACATTAAACTATATGTTATATTGCATATAATACATAACCTATAGTTTTTATATTGTATCAAATACAATATATCCTATAATTTTTAATTCTCTCATTAATACATGATATTTAATATAAATCCCATTTATATTAAAATTAATTATATGAATCCAATTCACATAATTAATATTTGAATCAAATTCAAATATTTATATCCTTTCAAATAAATTTTATATTATAATGTATCAAATACATTATAGTAATTATATCATATATAATTAAATTAAATTAATTATATCACATATAATTAATTACCTCAATTAATTTGAACAATTCAAATTAATTCAAAATTGATTCTCAATTAATCCCTGTTGAGCTACAAAGGGGACCTTATGGACCTGTAGCTCAAAGCTCCAATGGTACTTGAATAATTAATTAAACTCCTTTAATTAAATTATTCAACATCCATTAACTATCAGACACTCCATTAAAGACCATAGTTGTACTATTCACACTACAAATATATTTCTGTGTCCATTGAATATAACCAGTCAACATCGCGATGACCCTTAACAAATTGCTCGTAAGTACAGCTAGACCAAAATTACCTTTTGCCCCTATAGTTACATCTAATTCCTTAAGTACCACTGATCCCTCTAATGAACAATAAATCATAGTCCAACTATGACCAAACTTCTCTCGAGACAGGAGAGAGTGTGGCGCCACATTGTTCAAGCCCCAGAATCAGCACTTAAAAGAGTAATTTATCTACTTTCCCGGACATTGGAAAAAGAGTGAATTCCGTCTTGTGTAGCTGTGTTCCCAACTCCTCAATCAAATGAATCTACAAAATGTTAGGCTTATTGAGTCGGCGATCTGGCTACTCTCACCTATACAAATCAAATGATCGTTTTCATAGACAGGAGTTCACAACTCACTCAGAATTTAGGTCATGTCACCTATGGTCATCCTGGTGAAATGTAAGTCTCTACTATGAATGACGTTATATAATGAGACTAGTCATTTCGTGGTTTGGTCTTATACATTCCTTTATATAGAATACCTCCATCATATGTCTCCACATGAATGATCGGGAACAGATCCTTTGTAGCACTTTATAACAATTGTAACATCTACAAAGTGGGTTGTATTCGTAGTGTCACCAAGATAAGATATCCAACCTTATTCATCTACTACATACCATTTAGGTTATCACTTAAACATGATCCACATGTATGTCTCTACATACATATTTAAGCTACAGATGATAACTTTGGATGTTGGTTTATTGGTTTATGGGTTTAATGCTGCTAAATGTCAAATAAAATATCTCATATTTTATCAAATAAATAAAATATTTGTACAATAAAATTACAAACTACAGGACCTTACGAGATTTAGGGCATCAACCCCAACAAGTCACCTACCTATCGTACATCAAGCCTTCCTGAAGGAAAAAGAAAAAAATATGGAAGCAAATTTTACATACCAGAATAATAACATATTTGACCCATCCCATATGACAAATTTGGATGTGGCAGACTTCTTTGAATCTCCCAAAGAGAAGATTAGCATAGCTGATGGAACTTTAAGTGTTTCTTTTGATTTTAAGAATATCTAGAATTAATGTTGTTGTTGTTTTTTTTTTTTTTAAATCTATCTTCATATTTTTTAAGTAACTTTTGTATATTTTAAGTGTTGTTTTTCTTATTGTAATTAGTTTCTTTTAATAAAGAAACATGGATCATTTTCATATGTTGGGTGATTAAAAAATGAGCAAAGAACATCTATGTCTAGCAGATAGTGAAACTACACATGCAATACTTACAAATAAAAAATACTTTTCCCAATTGACAATGCTGAAAGAAAAAGTAAATACAATATCATGTTCTGCAAACTTGATCGAATATTTTGGATAATATATATATATATATACTATCTCTACTATCTCAAAAACATATATTGAAAAAGTTGTCTGCTTTATCTTCTGGATTGTATTATACTCATATACGAGTAATTGAAACATATGCAACAATGAACCTGAAGTTCATGAATCCAGATATATTTGCTATTTGGCATGATAGATTGGGTCATCCAGAGTCTATAATAATGAGAATAATTATTGAGAATTCAAATGGACACCCATTGAAGATCCAGAAGATTCTTCAATCTAATGAATTATCATGTGATGCTTGCTCTCAAGAAAAATCAATAATTAGACCATCACCAGCTCAAGCGGGAATTGAATCATCTGCATTTTTAGAACGAATTCATGGTGATATATGTGGACCTATTAACCCATCAAGTGGATCATTTAGATATTTTATGGTATTAATAGATGCATCTAGTAGATGGTCGCATGTGTGCTTATTATCATGTTGAAATCTTGCATTTGCAAGATTACTTGCTCAAGTGATTAAGTTAAGAGCACAATTTCCTGATTATACAATTAAGACTATTCTTCTTGATAATGTTGATAAATTTTACATCCCAGACTTTTGATAATTATTGTATGTCAATTGGGATAAGTGTTGAACATCCTATAACTCATGTTCATACACAAAATAGTTTAGCAGAATCATTTATAAAACGTTTTCAATTAATTGCAAAACCATTACTTATGAGAGCTAAGTTTCCTTCATTTGTATGGAGACATGCTATTTTACATACAGCGTCACTTGTACGCATTAGGCCAGTAACTTATCATAAGTACTCGCCATTACAATTAGTTTATGGTCATGAGCTAAATATTTTCCATCTGAGAATTTTTGGATGTGTAGTATATGTTCCAATTGCTCCACCGCAGCACACTAAGATGGATCTGTTGGCTTTTTGGTTCTTAATCTCAAATTAATTAATTTTAATTATTTAATTAATCAATGTTTTGATGACTCAATTTTTAATTACTGAAAATCTTAGTGTTTTAATATGTCCATAGCGTAGAGCTCGGAACAATGATTCCAACTCCTCTTGAATCACTCAAATCGGAGCGATATGACCGAAACAAGTCTATAGAGAAAATACTGTGGTGGATGACGTGGCATAACCAGACCATTGATTTTTGATTAAGAGATTAACATATGATGGACTTTTGATTTTTGGATTGATTTAAAATTAAAAAAAATTGAAATTAAAAAGAAATTTAAAAGGAAAATAAATTTAATATTATTTTATGTTTGTGTCTAACGGCTAGTTTTTTATACATGGTATGTTTTTTATTTTTGGATTGACTTTAAAGAGAATGAATTTAAAAAGAAAATTAATTAAAAGGAAAATGAATTTAATATTATTTTATGTTTGTGTCTAACGGCTTGTTTTTTACACATGGTATGTTTTTTTTTGGATTAATTTTAAAAAGAAAAGGAATTTAATATTATATTTTTTTTGTATCTAACGACTAATTTAGTTTAAAATCTCCACCATTGATTTTTTTTTTTCAAAATTTAATAGTCCAAATTAATTGTGGTTTCTAAAAATTTTTTCATCTCTATATAAACCATCTTCCTCTCCAAATTTTAAACCAATAAATTTTACATTTCATAATCCTCCAAAACTCAAAAGTTCCATTGTTGCTCTCTCTAAATTCCTATTTTTTTTTTCATCTTATTCTTGAGAGAGTGTTATTGTATTGTGAGGATAAATTTGTTGAGTGCTTAAACTTGTAAATCCAATCTAGTGAGAGTTGTAACATTTGTAACGGTTTGATCCTAAACTGTGGAAATGATCGGGTTTGTTCTTGAACCTGTAAAAGAAGCGGTGCTGTAACGGTTGGGCTCTAATCTGTGGAAAGAGTCAGAAAGATTTTATTCAAATTCCCAAGAGACACTTAGGGATTGGAGTAGGTCGAGTTTGACGGAACCACTATAAAAATTACGGTGTCTTCTTCTCTAACTCTTTCCTTTTTATTTTTGCAATTAATTTAAGCAATTTATTGTATGTTTTAGTTTGTTCTTCTTTATTTGTTAAAATTTGATAGAATTAAATTATCACATTTTTTGTCATCTTATTTGTTGCATAATTTGAATTTTTCTTATTATTTATAAACAGTGTATTAATTAGTTTAATTGGGTTAATTTAGAAAAAAAATTAATTAATTAAACCCTATTCACCCCCCTCTAGGGTTATCATATCGATCCAATAGGATCCTCAAAAGAGGTTAGGAATATACATGGATATGATTTCTTATCAGCTATTAAATATCTTGAACCCCTAAGGAGTGATGATTTATTACACGAATTGCTGATTTATTACACGATTTTCTGATTGTCATTTTAATGAGACAAATTGGTTGGAGTTGATGCCCTAAAGTCTCGTGTCCTGTAGTTTGTAAACAGTATACGAACACTTGTATTGTTAATATATGATATTTACCTCACATTTTGTATTTTGCTCGGTTATTTGTTTTGTTTGCTTTACCACAAACCAATAAACATAAAATCCCTGGTTATCTGTATGTGACTCAAGTATATATGTGGTGACATACAAGTGGATCATGTCTTGAGTGATAACCAAAATGGTCTGTAGTATATGGATATAGGAGGAAAACCTTATCCTGGTAACGCTATGAACGTGGCCCGCTTTGTGGAATGGTCACAAGTGTTGTGACTTGTCACAGATGGTCTGATCCTGATCATTCGTGTTAGGGACATGTAAGGGGGGCATCCTATACAAAGAGTTTGTATAAGACCTGACCACGAAGTGTTAACGTCTCGTTATATAACACCGTTCATGATAGAGAATTCACTTCACTAGGATGACCATAGGTAACATGACCTCAATCCTGAGTGAGTTGGGAACTTCTGCCATGAGGGCAGTCCTTTTATTTGTATAGGTGCAGTGGTCAGGTCGCCGATTCAAACCTACCATTTTGGTGATTCGTCTGATTTGGGAGCTGGGAACTCAACTACACAAGATGAAATTCACTCCTTCCCCGAGGCAAGGGTAAATAGATAGATGGCTTCTTTAAGGGCTGATTTCGGGGCTTGAACGATGTAGTGTCACACACCTTCTCTTGGTCCGAGAGGTGTTCACACATAGTTGGACTATGTTGTATTGTTCATTAGAGGAATCAGTTGTACTTAAGAAGTGAGATGTAACTACAGGGGCAAAACGATAAATTGGCCTAGCTGTACTTACGAGCATCTGTGAAGGGTCATCGTACTCATGATTGGTTATATCCGATGGACACAGAAATACATCCTTGGTAAGAAGAGTTTAGTCAGCTATTCACGTACCATTGAAGCTTCGAGTTACAAGTCCATTAGGTCACTTGGGTATCTCGGATAAAGTCAAGAACCAGTGTTTGGGTTAATTTGAAATGTTCAAATTGACAAGAGGAAGTTCAATTATATATGATATAATTGGACTGGTTAATTATATATGATATAATTGGCTAAATGTATGAGATACATTAATTTTGAAGAAATTAGATATAAATATGATTTATATCAAGTAGAGGAGAAAATACTATAGTAGATATGTGATATCAAACTATAGGATATAAATATAATATGATTATATTTATTAATTAAATTAATTGATTAATTATTTGATAACTAACTAATTTGTCCACGTTCGAACGTGAGAAGTGGGCTGCATTGGTTATGGTAATCAGCGGATTAAAAATGAAAATCGTTTTCATTTTTCAGATCGAGCATTCAAATTTTTGAGCGCCCAAAAAGATTCATGAAAGCGATCGCGAGAGCCTATACGATAGAAGCTCGTCCGTCTAAACGATCGTCTACCACACGTTTTTCTCAAAACGATCGTATACATTTTTCCTAAATGGTCATTCAGCTTTTCTTACACGATCGTGTAGCTCTACTATACGATAATCACTTCTACTATACGATAGCACAGTGTTATCTCCCACTTGCTTGTCGTCTGCACGACGCGTTGTCCTCCGTCCTCTACCAAACTCACCAAAGCCCACTCTTTAGGTTTTCACTCCGAGGATACCTGGGTTTCACTAGTGGTGGTTTCGTCCCCGCTGCAGTGTTCGTGTTTATACTGATCGTGATATTGCAATCGACATATAGCCGTGTATTGGTAGAACCGTTGGAGGGTTTCCGTTGCTTAGGGTTCAGACGTTCGAAGAGAGTCTTCAACTGGTATGAACCCTTTCCCTGTTATTTATTGTATTCTGAGCATGTCCAAAATTAGGTTTAATGTGCATAACTGAATGTGTTGAATTTATGTCTTTCGTGTTTCAGTCATTGTGAAATCGGAGCGATTTGAACCCACTCATGGAACTCTCGGTATGAGATCCTTCAATTGGTATTAAAGCCAGGTTTCTGATACTCTGATTTCATCTGTTGCAACGAAATGAAATATATATTCATGGTGGGTGCATTTCTACATTGTTTTATTTGTGAAATCTGCTGTGGATATGCCGGATTAATGGATGTTTTCGGGATGAATAGCCTCGATTTGTTTAAATCCTTTTACATTTGCGGTTGTTTGTAAAGGCCCCTACGTTTTTGGGCATTAATAATCGTTATCGACTCTGTATTCAAAATTTGTTTGAAGTTTTGAGTCGTTCATCGAAGTTCTAGGCAAAGGTTGTGGCTCTTCGAGGAAGGAAACGATCTATGGTTGATCGCATCGTGCAGAAGAAGTTCTATGCAATCGCTGTCCATCGCATCGTAAAGATGAAGGAGTATGCAATCGTGGTTGAACGCATCGGTTAAACGATGGAATATGCGATCAAGAGTTGGTCGTATCGGGTTGACGATCGGGACGTAACGCTGAGTATCATTTCATGCTCGCGCGCTAGACGATCGTTTAGGCCAGCAAGCTTCATTGCTTAGTAACTGAATAAACGATCACTTAGCATCGCAAGGTAAATCATTTACCAAGTTGCACGCATTGGTTAGACGATGAGACGCTCGCGTATCATTTAAAGTGTGCTAGACGATCGTTTAGGTCAGCAAGCTTCATCGCTTAGTAACTGACTAAACGATCGCTTAGTAACTCAAGGTAAATCGTTTACTTATCGTCGTGCTATAGATCGCATGGACGATCAGGCTTCTGATGACATGTAGAAATGCATGTCATCTTAGGCCTTTTACTTAGAATTATGAAGGTTGTTAAGCAGAATGTGCGGCCATTGTGCTAGGCATTCACGAGAAAGTGAGTTTGCGTCGATCAGCATGATGAATCTCGACTAACCCGTTATTGTGCATTATTATGTGTTCAATGTTCTATTTTTGTAGCTAAAATAGGAAGTGGAAGCAAATGTGGAAACTGGACCATCAGACGACCGCATGCAGAGAAACTCTCCATTGCAAAGGCGAACACGTTGATCAACGCATGGATGTTGCGGTAACCAGCCGTATGCGTCCATTGCATGAGAGTTGCGCTCGTCAAGCAATTGCGAACATCGTGTAGAGTTGTGGTATTAAGCGAATGAGGTCATTGAATGATTGCAGCTATGCGATAATGCATACTAATGGGATCAACGCAAGGTTGGTGGAATGAACACATCAACGCATCTACCTTGAGAAAATCAAAAGTTGATGTTGACATTTCACCTACCACGCCGTTAGTGGCAGAGGTTCAGAAAAGGAATAACGTGTCGAATGTCAGACTCAGAGCAGTCCATTAATTCTATTGGCGACCTAATCTCTATAAATAGAAGCCGATGAGCAAAAATTCAAGTAATCCAGGGTTTTCGCCCAAGGTTGAATTCAAGATTTTCGCCTGAGGTTTGCCTAGGGCGGATCCTTGTGATCCAGAAAAAATGCGTTAGAGGACGCTTAAGAGTTCTTCACCTCCTTCATCTATTCCGAGTGACGACCGGAGTGTCACACCCCATACCAGATTATCCTCCTAACCTGGATGGAATGGTGAATGCAGCATTACCAACCCTTTTACTGGCACTTACTGCCTATCTTACCTGTTAAATCTTGCTCAAACCATGAATACATACATAATAACTCAGAACTTAACACATTTACATTTACAGGGTTTCGCAGCATTGTTTACATAGATAATACAACCTAGTGAGCCCCATCAAGAATACTAGTCACTAGACAGACACATGTGTACTAACTAATACAGGTCCTCAATTACGCTACCTTCAACCTATGTCTTGAATGGAAGAGCGACAGCAGAATAGTCTTTTGGGAACTGACTGCTACCTGGAAGAAAACATTTGAAAACGTGAGCTAGAAGCCCAGTGAGTGACTTGATAAAACGTAAATCTCATGCTTAAGCTGAAAGCTTGAAAACATAATATTGGGACTTAAAATATACCAAGCAAACGTGTACATAAATCATTTAAACTAATGTATCTGAAACCTGAATCTTAGTTGAGAATGAACATTCACAGCTCTAATTCCCAACGTCAAGCCAAGGCCAGATGAGACCTCTACTTATCCTGTTCACATTAAACTGTTGCTAGAAGAGATCCCTACGTTGATCTCTTTAAATATATCGATGGCATCTCAAGCAACATCCTTAAAACATAAACACTGATAACAACTCTTAAACATCAATAATCATCATTATTCCCTAGTTGAGAACGAGCATACAATGCTCTAGCTCCCAGCGTCTATTATCGGCCAAAAGACCCATACCTCGGCCTCTCACCCAGACCTACTTACATACACATGAAGTTTACTATGTACTGTCAACACCTTAGGTACATTTATTCAGATACCTTCCCTACCTTCAGTATCCCTATCCATTATGTTTAGAAATACCAATGCATGTACTATGGTAACCTGAGGTATTTAAAACATAGTACGTCAAGCTTCATTCAATCTTAGCTTTAAACCTAACACATGTTTCAAACTTTGTGAAATAAATTGGCTTAAAACATATTGAACTAGCATGTAAAACCACTAGCATGCATTAGACATGGAAAACATACTTGGAAAACTCATACATTAGTAAACATCATGTGTTGATAAACATTCATAAGTATTAGAAATTTCAAACTATCCTTCTAGCCTAGAAGAATATACGACTGCCTTTATCCTTAGTTGAGAGTGAACTACTAGTTCTAACCCTCAACATCAACCTTAGTCGGGGAGAACCCCTTTTGCTCAATTCCTCGACGTTGTATTTCCTACGTGTACGTGGTTATAACTGAGTACCGTCGTACCTTATGTACCTGACTAGAATACCTTCTCATTGTCCTTCAGTATCCTTAAGTACTTCTGCTCAGATACCTTCTCAAACATTCTTCAGTATCGAGCTGCTAAGATACCTTCTCAAATGTCCTTCGGTATCAAATTGGTCCAATACCTTCTCGAATGTCCTTCGGTACCAAGTTGGTCAGATACCTTCTCAAATGTCCTTGGCATCTGGTTGGGCATCCACCTTCTCAAATGTTCTTTGGTATCGCGTTTTAAGTAAAACTAGTCATAAACATTTAGTTGAACACTAAGGCTTAGTGCTCAAATCATCATATTAGTTCATCCATCATACTAGTTCATCATAAAAATGAAGTTACTTAAACATGCTGAAAGTATTTGGACAAAATAACATATTTAAATCATATCAATTCCATGGAAAACATACTTTACTTAGCATGAGAATCAGTTTCACAAACACGTTGCTCGGCACTTCATTTAAACACTTAGCATGAGAAATAAATTCAAAGATATCATAGTTTCTAACACTTAGCATGAGAAATAACTTCAAGGAAATCATGGTTTCTAAATCGTTAAAACATCAATTCATCACATAGTTACTCACAGCTCGATGGTCTCTTAACGGATTATACGCTTCTTCTAGCTCTTCTTTGCTTGAAAGAACATAATTCTCGGTTAAACTACTTAGAATTCTTAGCAAAATACCTCAAATAGTTCATTTACTAACAAAAATTTCATCATCAGAGATAACTTTACTAGCGAGATTCTCCTCATGAAGAGATCAAGTTTTTCCTAGCGATACTCCCTTACCAGCGATACCAGTAAGATTCAGCCCAATTTCTAACGAGATTTAGCCCAATTTCTAACGAGATTCCCGTCATAAGCGAGATCCTCTTTCTCCATATGAGTAGTTTCCTTGTTCTTCCCAAGCAGTTGTCTACTTATGCACAAATCCTCTGTTACAAACATGTTTAAAATTGAGTTAGCAACATTACCTTAAAATTTCAACTCAAAATTCCCCGTCGTTTAATCTGGAGATTTAAAACTTCATCATTGGCTCCAATTCAAGTAGTTGCCTACTTGTTCAATAATTTCCAATTCAAAATTCAAAATTATATAACTCGATTTCTAGGCCTCATCTTAAAAAATTTAATTCTACAAAGTTGTTTATAACTTAGTTAACAATATTACCTCGAATTTTTAGCTCAAAATGCTTCGTAATTAATCTTGGAGCTTCAATTCTTCACTGATGGCCTAGATTCACCCGGGAAACAAACCCTTCATCTTCATTTTGCCTCTTCGGCCTTATTCCGATGAGTTTTCCTTTCAGAAGCCCAGCCATAGAAAATAGACTCACAGCGCTTTCGAATGCCACTGAAATTACACAAATAGCCTAAGTAATTTGTCCAAACCGACCCAATGAATTCAACCTTCTTGCTTATATTACTACCCAAAATCCAACATAAACACTCCTTGTGCCATCTGGCCCACTATTGGTGATTAAGGGCTAAGATTTACCAAATTTCCTTTTGCTAACTTCACTCACAATATTACTTCAGCACTACACCTCATTAAATAGTATGATCTCATTCATATGCTTATTATGCATTCCATCATCAAACATGACCTTCCTTAGCCTAGCCGAGTTTTGTCCTACTTTTACACTTAGCTACCCAAGAGCTTATTTCTTCTTACTTCCATCTCCTATCCTTCCTAAGACAAGGCTTCATTTAGCTCATTAGGAAAAATCTCAGTACTTACTCTTACTTAACGTAATAAGGATTCGGGTTTTACAAATTCTTCCCCCCTAAAAGAAATTTTGTCCTCGAAATTTGCTCGGACTTATTTATAACTAGTTTCATAACATCCTTTGATCGTAAACTTTACAACCTTCTTCTTTTCTTTCTTCTTGTCTCCTTTTTACTACACTTCCGCTGCGCTACTATGATATTAACTCTGTTCATATTAAGTAATACTAATATGTATGAACAACTTGGTCACCATAGTTCACTGTATTTATCACACCCTCTGGTGACTCTTCCATTCTCCACTGAGTCATAATATTCATTTATTACTAGGGTGGTCCTTTCCCATTTCCCAGCAATACCACTGGAATATTCTTTTCCAGTTGTCACACACCTTTGAATTGATTGCTAGTTCTAAAATCAATATTTGTGTTAACTAGACTTTTCGACCTGACCGAGAGCACTCTTCTTAGGATGTCCTTTCTATTCATACTTGGGAGAAGACATTCTTTGTACTATTACATTTCCCAAACTATGGCTTACCATACAGTATACATAAGGTTTCCTTAACTGTACCAGTCCCTAGCTCAGTTACAATTCAAACTTTGAGCTATTATACATAAGGTTTCCTTAACTGTATACATAAGGTTTTCTTAACTGTCGGTAATCAATACATAATCTTAGTGTACCATGCTTCTTCTTCACGAATAATACTGGAGCACCCCATAGAGAAACACTGGGTCTAATGTAACCTTTATCCACCAGTTCCTACAGCTAAGTTTTCAACTCTTTCAATTCTGTCGGTGCCATTCTATACGGTATTTAGGAGATCGAAGCTGTTCCAGGCACTAAATTAATAACAAACTCTATCTCTTTATCAGGTGGTAATCCTGACAGATCGTCTGGAAAAACATCTTGGAATTCTTGCACCACTGGTATATCTTCTAATTTCAACTTCTTATCAATTTGTTTATCTATCACATGAGCCAGATAAGCAACACAACCCTTTCTTAACATCTTACCTGCCTTTAGTACAAAAATCACACATGCAGGTAGGATTCGTCTATCGCCTTTAAAATTCACTTCGACTTTTCCTGATTGTTTAAACACTACCTCCTTTCGATGACAATCTAAAGAGGCATGATATTTCAACAAGAAATACTTCCCTAGAATTATATCAAATTCCTGGATATCTAGGGGTATGATGTCAGTAGACAATTCACTTCCATTAACACGTATTGTACATTCTTTATATACATCTTTAGCCACAAATGTTTCACCCAATGGCGTCTAATTAATAACTCTTCTGGCAAACATTCTAACTTTTTATTAATACCCACAACAAACACACATGACACAAAAGAATGCGTAGCACCAGGGTCAATCAATACATGAGCAGGTTTATCAAAAATAATTAACGTACTAGTCACGATATCTGGTGTTTCATCAGCTTCTTGTTAGGTCATCACAAAAATTTTCCCTTGAGCACGGGAGCGACTTACTGGTGCCTTTTGCTTAGCACCGCTCGAACCCTAGCCTTTGGAAACTGTTGGCATAGTTAGCTGATCAACTATTTGAAGAAGTGGTTCTTTGAGTAGTATTGCCCTCTCCTCACAACTTAGGACACTTTCTACGAAAATGCAGGTTGTCCACAGTTGAAGCATACATCATTCTTTCCAAATCATGGACCCCAGTGACCTCTGTCACATTCTGCATAAATAGGTCTCCTCTCAACATCTGTAGAAGCACCATTGGTTGGTCTCACATGTGAACCTTATGTGGACTCAAATGGTCGTTTTGAATTGTTAACAGACGAAAATCCTCCTCCTCTACCTAATTTAGAACTGAAAGAACCACTGTATCCTGATTTAAAGCTTCCTTGTTTGAAACTCCCAGGGTAAACCTCCTACTGAATCTGTCACGTTGTTGGCTCGAGGAGGTACCTGCGTGAGCATTTTTTGCAGCTTCTCGCTCTATCCTCTTCTCAGAGATACTCCTCTTAACTCTCATTGCTGTTTCAACTAATCGAGCAAAGTCATTCCACTAAGCACTTGCAGTAATGGGTGTACGAATATCTTCCTTCAAGCCATCCTCAAATCTTCTCCATCTGTCCCTCTCATCCTCAATTACTGATATAGCATATTTGGATAGTTCTGTATATTTTTTCTCATATTCTGCCACTAACATCGTTCCCTGCACTAACTTCAAAAATTCATTCCGTTTCATATTGCGAAATGACCTTGGATAGAACTTGTCATAGAAGAAGCTTTTGAATTCCTCCTAGCTGATCTGTCTATCTCCGTGGCGTAACTAAGTCATACGCCACCAGTCATTTACCACTTCTTGAAGTAAGAAGGTGGCAAGTCCCACCTTTCTGTCATCTGGGCATCTCATCACACCAAAACACTTTTCTACCATTTCCATCCATTTCTCAGCATCTGCAGGATCAGCTGTCCCTGAAAATGTTGTGGCACCTAAGGCCTTCAAACGTTCTATCCCATAGTTCTTCTTAGGGTTATCTTGCACGGCCCTCACACTGGCTGCAAGTTCCTAAGCAAACCTAGCCATCATCTGTTCCCCAAAATTCATCCCTGCTTGGGGTTGATTAGTTCCAGATTCTGATTCCTCAGTTCTACTTATAGCACCACCAGGAGCTTTACTAGTTTCGTCAACTGGTTGTTTCTTCCTCCTGTCACGACGAGTCATAATCCCTAAATTACAATATGTGACATCATATTCAGTAAAAATCATGAATATCCTGCTACATGCAAGCCTAAGACATGCTGACTCTCTAACACATAACCCTCAGGTCTCCCAAAACCATGCTCTAATACCAAGCTTTCACACCCCTTCCCAGATTACCCACCTAATCTAGAAAGAGGTGTGCAGATGCTAAACATCACCTCCCCCGATGACATTTAGAATCTTACTAACTAACTTTACCTGTGCTTAAATTTGAACAGTTACACAATAATCCTTTAGTACATTTAATTTCCATTCAACATATTCCATATTACGATATCCATAAGCAAGTTTCATAAACTTTCTATCTCCTGTTATATACAAACCATGAACAAAGTTTAGACACAACAGAAACACTTTCAGACATTGCACAACAAAACAACTCCTCTTGTCCCATAATCCAGAAATCATGACACGTAGGGTTCATGATATGTAATCTATTTACAATAGTGCAAGGCCTAAAATGTAGTAGGAGACTCTTGTCGTGTGGCAATAAACAGCTCAGTGTTTTCCAAAACTTTAACGCTACCTGGGGGGAAAAACATAAAATATCGAAAGCATGAGCTAATGCCCAGTGAGTGGTAATCGAATATAAACATAAGTTATCGCTTTTTAAATCATCAATAAAAGTAATTAAATTGTTCAATAAAACATTGGCCAAGTATAAAAGATTCAATAGCATCTAAAACACGTGCTAGTAAAACAGTGGCATGATCAACTCTCATAAGCACATTTTAAAGCATTCAATCGTTATTAGAAAACCACACCAACTCTGTATCCAAATACTCGTTTACAACGATGGGTTACTCTGGACAAAGAATTCCCTCCGCGTGTAAACCAAATCACAAGGTCATACGTGCACGCAGAGCTGTCCCAAAGCTAAGTATATATACACACCACAGGCCCAGGTTACTCTGGACTCTCTGGTATACTCTGGCCACATCTGACCCCGGTGGTAGCCCCCTGATAGCCTGGGTGGCGCTACAGGCGTAGGTTCCTCTAGACTTCCCGGGATACTCTGGCCACATCTGACCCCGGTAGCCCCCTGATTACCTGAGTGATGCTACTAAAACACATTCAAGTAGCACAGGAAAATAACCATCTCTCGGGTACAAGAATCAGTAGTTTGAAACCATTTCCACAACCATTCAATAACCATCAAGAGGTTTTCATAAAAACCATACAAATCACAAGTATGTAAACTCTGATTTCAAACTACATTTTGATAAATCAAGATTGTATAAAACCATCGAGAGTTTAGAAATCATGCTTTAAACATTTTTGAAATATCAGCCAAGTAAAACATATCATGTCATCACATTTCATAAATCATAACTTACTATAATATATAATTAGTTTCTATATCAAAACATTCGAAAGTAAACCACTCACTATCACTGGCGCGAGCTCCTTTGGTTGTAAGCCTTTCCAAACTCAATTTGGCCTGAAATAAAGTCCCAAGGTTACTAGACACTCACAAGAGGTCAAATCAACCCTAAACAGCCCATATGATTCAATGTAACCACTTAAACTCATTTTAACACCTAAACATTCACATTTTGCTCCTTAAGTCCACTTTCCTCACATTACCCAAAATGGCCCAAAAATCAGTTTTGAACCCAAAAGTATTCATTCTAGGGTCAAAATATCAAGAAAATATTAATTGGGATCCAAAAATGCTCACCAACACCCAAAATGCTAAAAAACCAAGCAATTGGGCACTAGAAATGGGCATGGGCGCAGGCTGTGGGCGTGGGTCGGCGAGGCTGGCCGTGGGTGGGTAGGGCTGGACGGGGTGAGGCATGCTGAGGGGCGCTGGCATGGAAGGAGGCATGCCCTATTCGAGAAAATACTGGTTTCATTTTAACCAACTTTTAACCTAACTTAAAGCAAAAATTTACACATACTTCCTTCATGAAATATGTTAAGAAACCTTTAAGCTAACTAACCTCAAAATTACAACTCTTAACTCGTATTCCATAGCTCAAAATCTCTCTTGGACTATACCTTACTCGGATTTTCCAGTTTTCTAGGCAACCTTCACTTTCTTCACGATTTCTTCAGTTTTCCTATCCCAAATCTCTCAAGCAACCATAGAATATACTAAAAAAACAATAAGCTTTAATCTGGTTTAAATATGGAAGCTTTTGCACGAGTATTTTGGGAGAACCATCACATTATTCATAACTTAAATTTCTGGCCGAAGCTGCACACTTTTTCCTCTAATCAAAGTCCTCTACCCAGCTGCTTGTTTTCCCTAATACGTGGATTTTTATTTATTTTCCTTATCCTTTTTAGCCTTACAAGACTTATCTAGTTAAATTAATTTTAGATTTTAGCAAATTAATCCAAGAATTTTTTTTTTTTTTTTTTTTTTAAAAAACACTTCAATACCCCTATTGGCCAACTTGCATTTCCTACAAATTTTGTTCTTTCTTTCCTTGTAACCCTTAGCAAATAACAAATCATGTTCACTATACAAGTGCCCAATCATGAAAAAATTGTTCCAATAATAACATGTATTAGTACATTTCTAAAAAAACTTGCATTTATTAAGTAATTTCCAACTTTAATTCCAACACATAGAATTAGAACTTTCTTAGGTCATACAATCCAAGTTATTCATTTAAGTACATAAGCTCACTTATCTAGGTTGATGCTAAGCATAAACAAGAGAAAAAAGAACAAAGGCTTACATGAGTAATCATGCCGGCCTCTGTCTTCCAGATTTCACTTGTTGACAAGTCAACATCACGTAGTGCTTTTCCTATTTTACTAGACTATGTCAGTCTATTAGTCTAGAGTGGCCGTTTTGCTCACTCCTTATCATTCTTTATTGCGTTACTACTTAACTGGGAAGGAACTCTTCTTGTTCTCTTCCTACAATCATAACTTGCATTCTTAGACTCAATCCCTTAACATCAATTCATGGCTAAAATGGAGTGTTCTCGACACTATCAATCACAACTTTTCCCTTAATTGTACAATTCTAGTTCAAGTACCATCATATCTTAGGTACTACTGCCCATATACCTTCTCCGTGTACTTCACTATCGGGCTGCTCATACTCAATTTGCATATTCTTATCTCTCAATGACTTAGTTGCCCAAGAATAATCCTTACTAACGCATCCTCATAGTCATTATAAAACATAGCATAAATACAACTTTAATGTAAGGTGTGTTGTTTGGTAACTATTTGAGAATAGTTATCATAAATAGCTTTCAGGAAGCATACATTGCTTTTCATAAGCTTTAGCAAGTTACTTAAAACATCTAAAACATCTAGAGTCACTCGCTTATGCTGCTGGAATCATATGATCGAGAAATACAACTTGGTCTAACCAGTAATCACATTTGCTGAACGTGGCATACAACTGCTTCTCTCGCAGTGTCTGCAAAACTATCCTCAAATGGTTCCCGTGATCTTTCCCACTGCTTGAATACACCAATATGTCATCAAGGTCACACACTGGATCTGTTTGTAACCCTTGTTTATTAATTCTTGTATTTGAACTTTCAACCCCTTAAGTTCTTTTGGCACCACCCTTTATAGTACCTGAAAAATAGGTGTTGTATCTGGAATTAAATCGATAGTAAACTCAACTTCCTTGTCAGATTGTAAATCTGATAACTTTTCAGGGAAAACATCCAGGAACTCTTGTACAACTGGTACATCCTCAGGTTTTAGTTTCTCACACTACGAAACCGTCACCTGGGCTATATAGGCTTCACATCTTTTACTTAGCAGTTTTCTAGCCTTCACTGTTGATATTAGGCTTCCTAAAAATATTCCTTTGCTTCCCACAAGTATTATCTCTTGCCTGCCAAATCTCTCGAACATTATCCATCCTTAAAACAATTCATACGGTTGTAACATTTATTCGGAAAATCCATGCTATAAAGTGACATCAATTCCAGAAAATCTAATGGAATCACTTCATAACTATACTTATCAACAACTATTTCAGAGCCTGTAAAACTCTTATACCATTACAACCTTCCTTACAAGCAGTGCAACATGCTAGATAACAATAGAGGTATAGCACCATAAATAACTATTTCATAAATATACTGGTACATAAAGTTACTTTACCATTCACAACGTTAGGTGACTTCTCTGCCTCCCGGTAGGACACTTCGTAAAAACCTGCCCTACCGTTGAGATCGTCCTGCTTCCTCTCTAGTTTTTCTTCTCTTAAATCCCTTCTTCAGCTCCTGAGCCACTAGGCTTATCTATCGTCTGTAAAGTCATTCCATGTTCTATCTGAACTCCTCGACCTAGCTGGGCATCCCTTCTTGAAACGTCCTGCTTATCCGTACTGGAAACATACGTTTTTCCCTTTATAACACGTCTCTCAATGATACTTATCACAATTCGTACCTAAGGGTTCCTTCCCCGTACCAGCTACCAGCTCGGTAGGATGCCAAAACCTTGATCTTTCATCCATACTAACCACAAGTCTTGGCTTCTTCCTTCCTACCTTATGCTGACTTGTATCTCTCTGTCCTTTATCAATACCTATTAGGTCATTCTCAATACCATACTTCCTTTCCGAATCTGCCAGAATGGATTCGACACTTTTTGCCAACCTCTTGACGATCTTGTTAAATATTCTGTCCTCTGACTGAGGATCTGTTCCTGTTTGCGGAATCTTTAACTCCCTGTTTGAAGTCGTTTCCTGATTTACTGGGTCTTTACCTTTTCGTTCACTAACATTTGAATTCCCTCAAACCTCAGAACTTCTAAAGGTACGATCAGGGTTGTCTGTCTGTCTGCTCTGCTTGTCACTTTTACTTGACATCTTCTTCTTGCTTAGGTAGTACACATGCTAAGGACTCAAAACTCAGACTTATATATATAAACCTTTCCCTTTCTTCAAAAAATCTTTTGCTCTGATACCAACTTGTCACACCCTGTACCAGATTACCCTTCTAACCTGGATGGAATGGTGACTGCAGCAGTTACCAACCCTTTTGTTGGCACTTACTGCCTATCTTACCTATTAAATCTTGCTCAAACCCTGAATACATACATAATAACTTAGAACTTAATACATTTACATTTACAGGGTTTCGCAGCATTGTTTACATAGATAATACAACCTAGTAAGCCCCATCAAGAATACTAGTCACTAGACAGCACATGTGTACTAACTAATATAAGTCTTCAATTACGCTTCCTTCAACCTGTGTCTTGAGTGGCAGAGCAGCAGCATAATAGTCTTTTGGGAACTGACCACTACCTGAAAGAAAACATTTGAAAACGTAAGCTAGAAGCCCATTGAGTGACTTGATAAAACGTAAATCTCATGCTTAAGCTGAAAGCTTGAAAACATAATATTGGGACTTAAAATATACCAAGCAAACGTGTATATAAAATCATTTAAACCAATGTATCTGAAACCTGAATCTTAGCTGAGAATGAACATTCACAACTCTAATTCCCAACGTGAAGCCAAGGCCAGATGAAACCTCTACCTATCCTGTTCACATTAAACTGTGGCTAGAAAAGATCTCTACGTCTCTTTAAACATATCGATGGCATCTCAAGCAACATCCTTAAAACATAAACGCTGAACAACTCTTAAACATCAATAATCATCATTATTCCCTAGTTGAGAACGAGCATACAATGCTCTAGCTCCCAACGTCTATTATCGGCCAAAAGACCCATACCTTGGCCTCTCACTCAGACCTACTTACATACACATGGATTTTACTATGTACCGTCAACACCTTAGGTACATTTATTCAGATATCTTCCCTACCTTCAGTATTCCTATCCATTATGTTTAGAAATACCAACGCATGTACTTTGGCAACCTGAGGTATTTAAAACATAGTACGTTAAGCTTCATTCAATCTTAGCTTTAACCCTAACGCATGTTTCATACTTTGTGAAATAAATTGGCTTAAAACATATTGAACTAGCATATAAAACCACTAGCATGCGTTAGACATGGAAAACATACTTGGAAAAATCAAACATTAGTAAACATCATGTGTTGATAAACATTCATAAGCATTAGAAATTTCAAACTATCCTTCTAGCCAAGAAGAATATACGACTGCCTTTATCCTTGTTGAGAGTGAACTACTAGTTCTAACCCTCAACATCAACCTTAGTCAGAGAGAACCCCTTTTGCTCAGTCCCTCGACGTTGTATTACATACGTGCACATGGTTATAACTGAGTACCGTTCTACCTTATGTACCTGACTAGGATACCTTCTCATTGTCCTTCAGTATCCTTAGGTACTTCTGCTCAGATACCTTTTCAAACGTCCTTCAATATTGAGCTGCTAAGATACCTTCTCAAATGTCCTTCGGTATCAAGTTGGTCCGGTACCTTCTTGAATGTCCTTTGGTACCAAGTTGGTCAGATACCTTCTCAAATGTCCTTCGGCATCTAGTTGGGCGGATACCTTCTCAAATGTCCTTTGGTATCACGTTTTAAGTAAAACTAGTCGTAAACATTTATTGAACACTAAGGCTTAGTGCTCAAATCATCATACTAGTTCATCATAAAAATGAAGTTACTTAAACATGCTGAAAGTATTTGGACAAAATAGCATATTTAAATCATATCAATTCCATGGAAAACATGCTTTACTTAGCATGAGAATCAGTTTCACAAACACGTTGCTTGGCACTTCATTTAAACACTTAGCATGAGAAATAACTTCAAAGATATCATAGTTTCTAACACTTAGCATGAGAAATAACTTCAAGGAAATCATGGTTTCTAAATTGTTAAAACATTAATTCATCACATAGTCACTCGCAGCTTGTTGGTCTCTTAATGGGTTATACGCCTCTCCTAGCTCTTCTTGGCCTGAAAGAACATAATTTCCAGTTAAACTACTTAGAATTCTTAGCAAAATACCTCAAATAGTTCATTTACTAACAGAAATTTCATCATCAGAGATTCTCCTCATGAGCGAGATCAAGTTTTTCCTAGCGATACTCCCTTACCAGCGATACAAGCGATACTAGCGATACTCACTTTACAGCGATACCAGTGAGGTTCAGTCCAATTTCTAGCGAGATTCAGCCTAATTTCTAGCGAGATTTCCTTCATAAGCGAGATCCTCCTTCTTCATATGAGCTGTTTGCTTGTTCTTCCCAAGCAGTTATCTACATATGCACAGATCCTCTATTACAATTTCAAAAATTCATAACTCAAATTCCAGCCCTCTTTTGAAGAAACTTCCTTCTACAAACATGTTTAGAATTGAGTTGGCAACATTAATTTAAAATTTCAACTCAAAATTCTCCGTCTTTTAATCTGGAGATTAATAATTTCATCGTTGGCTCTAATTCAAGAAGCTGCCTGCTTGTTCAATAATTTCTAGTTCAAACTTCAAAATTATATAACTCGAATTTCAGGCCTCATCTTAAAAAGTTTTATTCTACAAATTGTTTATAACTTAGTTAACAATATTACCTCGAATTTTTAGCTCAAAATGCTTCGTAATTCGTCCTGGAGCTTCAATTCTTCACTGATGGCCTAGATTCACCCAAGAAACAAACCCTTCGTCTTCATTTTGCCTCTCTGGCCTTATTCCGGTGAGTTTTCCTTCTAGCAGCCTAGTCACAGAAAATAGACTTACAGAGCTTTCGAATGCCACTAAAATTACACAAATAGCCTAAGTAATTTGTCTAAACTGACCCAATGAATTCGACCTTCTTGCTTATATTACCGCCCAAAATCCAGCATGAACCCTTCTTGTGCCATCTGACCCACTATTGGTGATGAAGGGCTAAGATTTACCAAATTTCCTTTTGCTAACTTCACTCACAATATTACTTCAGCACTACACCTCATTAAATAGTATGGTCTCATTCATATGCTTATTATGCATTCCATCATCAAACATGACCTTCCTTAGCCTAGTCGAGTTTTGTCCTACTTTTACACTTAGCTACCCAAGAGCCTATTTCTTCTTGCTTCCATCTCCTATCCTTCCTAAGACAAGGCTTCATTTAGCTCATTAGGAAACATCTCATTACTTACTCTTACTTAACGTAATTAGGATTCCGGTTTTACACGGAGCCTTCGACCGGAGCTAGATCTCGGGAAAGTCAGCTCCATCGCCCATCCATAGCACCACCGGCAGCCTTGATGCGCATCCACTGGAAGCAAGTCTTTGCTTCTAGCTGGTCATTTCATTTTCCTTTCTTTTCTTATATTGTATTGTATGACATTTTGTGATTAAGGAATTAATACAATTTGTTTTCAATGCATTTCTCTGTTTCCTTCGACTTCATCGCCATCTTCTTTCCCTAGCATATTTACTTTCATTGCAACACTTGATGAAATTGCTTGGGTATCACATACTTAGTCATGTGGATTATGGATATGAAGCATGTAGCAATCCACTGAGAGGTTTGCGTTGCGTGAGTGTGTGAGTAACCTTATATTTCTTAGTGTGAAACTGCGGCAACGCCTGTCTATAGGCTAACGCATTGCTTGTCTATGAGTAAAGTCAGCAACAACCAACTGCTCGGGAGGATAAGTGGTTGGTCGCATTAAGCAATATTTGCATTGTTCACTAGAGATAGGAATAATCTTGTGTCAACCAAGTTCATGCGATTGTCTTGTTTTATGTTGTGCCCAACACCCATTTAGAGCTACTCAAGAGAGAGTATAAAGAAAGAACCTAATGACTCGAGAGAGCTAGGTTAGAATCTAGACTCGAAAGAGTAAGATTAGACCTACATAAGCAAGAGATAGAGACTTAGAGATAAGCTCTGTTTGTCAACATGCATCGCATGCACCCTAGAGATAGGTATGATGATATGTGGTCACCTTATTTGTGTATCATCGCATAGACAAGAATTAGAGGCTTATGTGTAGGCCCTATAGGCACCTTTGCATGTACATCACATGTGTTTTAGCATTAGAAGCCGTAGCATTCGCACCGAGAGGTGGTTTACTATTGTATGTGTGTTGCTTGATCGCATGGCTTGCATTGACTAAGGTTGCCCTTGTAGTCACTCTTAAGTATTGCAATGAAAACATCTCCACTTTTTATTTGTTTTTCCATTCATTTGTTTCATGTCAAGAGTTGTCGTGTTTCTACCTCTCATGCATATTCTCATTGCGTTGTCTGTTAGATAGGAGTAGGATTAACTTAGCAACCCCTCCAACATTCTTTTATTTAACCGCCGCATGCACATTACCTCATTTATTTTGCTACAAGTTCCTGAGTTCGACCTCGGATCACCAGAGAAACTTGCGTTCACGTTATACTTGGCGTAAGCGCAAGAAAACTTGTGACAGGACACATGGTCATCGCATATCTTTATTAACGCATATTCATTCCAACGCATGACCGTCGACGCATGACTATCAATGCATATTTTAAGAACATGCATTCGCTATCGCATCCAAGGGATTTTAGTTGTTGAATAATTTGACTTCTAATTTTCCATCACCAGCTTTGCAGCCTCGTCGTCGTCTATGCGATCGTTTACTTATGTTCCTATCGTCTAGTGCACGCTGAATGATCGTCTACCTACTAGAGTTTGCTACACGATGAAGACCTCCTGGCGATTCAAGACCCAGTTCGCATGTGAATCGGTTTGCTCGATGAAAAATGTAATAGATAGGGTTTTTCATTCCGATTTTTTGTGTAAAGGCTCATCCCGATCCATTAATCCTTTGTTTAATACATGCGATGTATGTTTTATATGTCATATGGTATGCATATATAGTAAATCCCACCTTAGGTTATGCAATGATCATGCATCATCTCTTTATTGTAATCGTTATAATTTAGAGAAGCATGATTTTAATTATGTAAGAGCATGTCCATGCATCATATAATATAGGAGTTATATTTATGCATGCATAAAAAGCATTGACAAGCATCATCTTTATATTTTAATTGTTATAGTATAAGGGTGAATGATAGCATGTTTGCTTGGTTATTATGCGTTATATAAAAGTTATATAGTAATGACCGGACATTGCATGAAGCATGACACATAGGTTATTTTATAAATGTTATAAACGCCTCATTGTGCGCAATGTTTTTTAGTTGTTTCTTTTTAAGAGTTAAATAGAAATTAGAACTAAAAGAAATAAAAAAGACATGCATGCTCACTTAGGTTTAATTCATGGTTTTAAAATGTTTAAAACTTGGATCACATAGACTTAAGATCACGGTTCTAATATGATTAGCAACCCCAAGGCTTTAATCTTTTAATCAGTTTAATAGGATTAAATTGGCTAATAAAAGGTTAAAGTGTAGCAAATCTATCTATTAGAGACCTTTTGTCTAAGACGGGTTCTGTCTAGGCTGGGGTATTTAAGTTGATGGAAACGTAACATCCCTACCTGGGAACTTACCTAAGAAATTGAATTAGATAGATTTGATGCATGCATGCAAGTTAAGGACAATCCATTAAACTGTTTAAATGTGACTACTTGAACTTGTTCATATTTCATAGACAAGCGTTGTTTATGAGCAGAGTTTAAAAAGACGACTTAAACTAAAATCAGTAGCCGGATTGTCTAGGTTAATGAACCCCTAGGTAGAACATTAAGTGGGAGGAACTTGGGGCATAAGATGCTTCACTTAAACCTTTCACTTTTCTCCTAAATAGTCCACACCGTGAGATCTATCCTCGGCCTCACAGCACCTTTGGCATTTCCCCTTAATGGTTGGTGTTTAGGTAGGTTAATATCAAGGTGGATGGAGAGAATGTTCATAGTAAGTGGAAGCGGGAAGTGCGACAGCATATCGCTCGGTCTCCCTCGTTAGGTTGAATAAAGTTACTGCACATCACCTCGAGGAACCCTGGGAGTGTCCCCCTAAAGGATGGCAATTTTGTGCGTTTCTTTATTTGATCTCCTGTAAGAGGATAAGGTAACTTAGTCTCTTGTCCTAATCTATCTTTTCCCTACAGTAAGCGCATTAGGCCGGGACTCTGGCACCGAAAACGAGGGGTTACCATCGATGAGGGCAGCCAAGTTAGTATAATCTTGCATTCTTTGTCGGAGAGCTTCCTGCACTTTGTTAGCAATGTGATTCTTAAAAAAGTGAAATATAACCTTACAACTCTCCTCAACGAGTTGCAGACGTACCAATCTTTACTAAAAAGTAGGGGTGATCATCGGCCGGTCGGAGTCGATTTTTTGACCAAACCGACCGCGAACCGACCAGGATCGGTTTGGAATATATCCAAACCGGTCCCGCCTGACAAATGAACGAAAATACGATCGGTCGGTCGGTCGGTCGGTTTTATCGGGTTAGAGTTATACTTTTTTATTTTTTTTGTTTTTGCCTTTTTTCTTCATTTAAAAGAAATTATATTTATTTATTAAAATTCTAAGAAAATTGCAATTATAAATTATAAATCGTTATAAACTTTTTTGGCTATTAGGTAGAAGTCGTTATAAATAGTAATTTTTAATAATAAAAAAAAAACCAACTATTTACTAACTTCCTTATCAATCATGTTTAGTTTTCTCTTTTAATTTGTGATTGTGAGTCAAAATTCAAGATACTATTTCACATTTTATTATTTTAATACTTATGAAATAGAGCTAGCCTAGAGGTATTAAAAATAAGATATTGATACGATTTGATTTGATAACCCTTAATATTTAACAATTAACATGTAAATTGTTTGGGATTGTGTTACAGTTACTGCTCGCTTCGCTTAATTACTTAAAGAACCTTTAATACATATTACATATATAATTGAAAACAAAACTAATATGAGAGCCGAGAGTGTACGTCACAAATAGAAATGTCACATGACACATAGTCACACTCACATACAATACAATCAAACTAGAAATTATAACATAAAGTCAATTGTCAAATACAACCCAATTACAATAAAATATAAAGTCAATTGTCAAATACAACCCAATTATAATAAAATCAAATGATAAATGCTTAATTGTTAACGGACAACTTTGGAAAATCTAGAAGGTCTTGAATGTCTTTTCCATTGTCCATAACCGCTCTAAATTCTATATAATTAAGATTAAGAAGAGAAAAACAACCTCATTAAGATTTTGATCTAACAAGTTACAACTACAAAATACAAATGATGAATAAATACCTTCTTCAAATAATAAAGCTTCTTCTATGTCATGCTGAACTTCAAGATCTATTGGACTAGAATTTAGCCAATTTTGAGTACAAATGAGAGCTTCCACTGTTTTTGGAGCCAATGAACAACGTGATGAATCACAACACATCCTCCTATACTAAAAGCCGACTCAGATGCTATAGTAGATACTGAAATTGCCAAAATATCTCTAGCCTACGACAAAGAACCTCAAACCAATGACTGTTCCTCTTCCACCATTGAAGTATGTCAAAATCACCTTCGTTCTTAACATTCGCTTCCAACAAATAAATATCAATCTCTGATCCCTGTTTGAAAGGTGTAATCTCATCGCCTTCAAAATCAAGATCAATTGTATCATAGACAAAATCTTCACCCACCTTTTCAGTTGGATCACAATCAATCATGGTCTCCGAGGTTGGGACAATTGGTGTATTAGTAGCAATACTATCACTCCCACTCCCACTCTGAGTATGAGTAATACTGTACTCATGAAAGAGATGTCTACAACATTGTTCCACTACATTTCCCACAGATTTGGTAACCTCTGGCCCAAAAAAATTTTTAAGACAAAAAGATACAAACCTTAGCTTTTTTTTAGGATCTAGCACAATAGCAACATACAACAACAGATTATTTTTTTCATTGTTCCCCCAATACTTCTCAAATTTGGCCTTCATGCTATTGGCCATTCCAACTAGCATTGCATTTGCACTACCAGCATTCAAACGTCTACAATTCTGACCGACTGTAATCTGATGAAAAACCATATTCGAAGTGGTGTACAAAGACCCTGAAATTTTCAATGTCACATCATAAAAGACCTTTAAAAATCTAATCAACATCTTAGCATTTGTCCAATCTTCCTTATTTGGTGACAAATCGTGTCTATAAGAAGCATCTTCATCTTCTAATCTATCAAAAATCTTTTCAAACTTTACAGCTGCCTTAAGCATCAAATATATAGAGTTCCATCTAGTGGGAACATCAAGACACACATAACTCTTACAAGAAATTTTTTCAATTTCAATGCACTTTTTAAATTTCAAAAAACGTGTAGGAGAAGATCTTATAAACCATACAACATATCGAATCCTTTCAATGTAATCATTATGTTCCCTAAAAGCATCAGATACGATGAGATTTAATATATGAGCACAACAACGAACATGCAGAAATTCTCCACCAAACAATGATCCTTTATTGAATCTTTTCAAAAGATAAGCAATGGCAGTATTATTCGAGCTTGCATTATCAATAGTCAAAGTCATTACCCTTTTAATGCCCCAATCCTTCAAATTCTTTTTTATGGTTTTACTAATAGTGTCGCCTTTATGATTCTCAATTGGACAAAAACTAAGTATTCTTTTATGTAATCTCCAATCAGAATCTATGAAATGGGCAGTTAAGACCATGTAATTTATATTTTGTCCCGATGTCCAACAATCCGTAGTGAGAAAAACTCTATACTTCCTATTCATAAACATGTCTTTCAAATGCTTTTTCTCATTAACATACAACTTAAGCACATCTCTAGCCACAGTAAACCGAGATGGAACAACAAATCTAGATTGACTTGCACATGTTAATCTATCGACAAATTTCTTAAATCCTTTACCCTCCACAAACTTGAATGGCAATTCGTCAACAATTACCATTTCAACCAATGCTTCCCGACAACTCTCTAAACTATATGACTCACATACAAGTTGTGATGGATTATCCCCAACATTGTCTTTGGCTTTAGTTTTGAAAAATAATGTCATTTGGGTTGGACTCTCTTTTTCTAGTAAGGGTATTTTTTACCATTTTCCAAATGATTCTTCATAGTCTCAGTACCATTACGTTTGGAATGACATGCATAGATAACTCCATAGTACATACATTGAGCATGAGGGTCTTTAGGATCACCTTTTAGATTCTCAAAATGATCCCAAACCATGGATTTTTTCACCGCCTTCCTTCTTTTCGAAGGATTTGGAACATCTGATGTCTCATTTGTTGAATCAACATTAATGATATTTGTATTGGCATCCGTTTCTTCTGCATCTCGTTCATTTTTTGAAGCATCAGTTGCAGTTCCATCAAACTCCATGCTCAGTAAGATTTTTAAGCATCAGATGTCACTCGTCAGTATCACACGATTCACAAAAATTCAAAGGATTTTAGCTTTACATAAACTCAGTAAGATTTTTAAGTCAACCACTAACCACACATCCATAAATCAAAGTCAATTCATAATTTACATTATTTTCAAACTAATTTCCATTTAGAATACATTACAAAATACAAAGAACGGCTGAAAATCGGACCTGAGGCTGAAAATCGAAAGGAAGTTCTCTGCAGTTGCACGAAGACGAGCACGAAGGCGATGTGAAAGGAATGAAGGAATGACACGACCGTGACTGAGAACGACTACGAAGAACTGAAGAAGACGAGCAGCAGCGTACGGTTGCTTTTGAAAATCGGACTGCGAAAGGGACTGCGAAGACGAGCAGGGGTCGCGGCGTACGGTTGTCTCTGAAAGTCGGACCCTCTACAATTTGCAAGTGAAGGAGAAGAATTATTAGCAATCAAGGAAGAGGAATGGAAGAAGGAAGAAGAAGAAAGCCGGAAGAAGAAGCTGAAAACCGAAGAAAACCCTAACAATTTGCGGCGTGCAGACAGAACTCACGAAAGAAGAGAAGGAAAATTGAACGACTTATTATTCAATTATTTAATATTTTTTTTTAAATTTCAGTCGGGTCTGGTCGAGACTCGAACCCTTGTGTGCTTGACCAAAATCTAATTTGGCGGGTAATCTTGAAACCGACCCCCACCCGATTTGTTTGGATTTTCGATCGGCCGACCCTATTTTGGTTGATTTAGGTCGGTCGTGTCGGTTTATCGGTCTACCATGCTCGCCCTTACTGAAAAGTAAGGAGAGGCACAAGGGTGAGGCAAATGTTGCTTCATCCTCCAGGATGTTCCATAGAGGTTCAGCCTCAGGAACGAAGTCTGCACCTTTTACTTCTAACTCTGCAAAGGGAAAGAAGAAGAAAGGTGGTAAGAGAAAAGGGAAGGCACCTGCTAACCCATCGCTTGTCGCCTCGATGAGGCGTCCACCAGTTGCTAAGGGAAAGTATTTCCATTGCAACCAAGATGGATATTGAAAGAGGAATTTTCCTCGATAACTGAAGGAAAAGGAAGCAGCCAAGGCTAAGGCCAAGGCAGATAAAGGTAAATGTGATTTATTTGTGCTTGAAACTTGTTTAGTGGAGAATGATGATTCTGCTTGGATAATTGATTTAGGCGCCACTAACCATGTTTGTTCTTCTTTTCAGGGGATTAGATCTTGGCGACAACTGAAGGCTGGTGAGATGATGATGCGAGTAGGCACCGGGCACGTCATCTCAGCTGTGGCAGTGGGAGGACTCCAGTTAGCTTTACAGAATAGGGCTTCTTATCTTAAATGATGTATATAATGTTCCTGAACTAAAAAGGAACCTAATTTCTATAAGTGTTTATTGCAATGTAAATACACTGTTTCCTTTTATTTGAGTAAAGCGTTTATTCATAAAGATGATGTTTTTATTTGCACAGCAAATCTGGAATCGAATTTATGTGTGCTAAGGTCGTTAGCCATTAATTCCCTCCATAATACTGAAATGTTCAGAACTGTCGTAACTCAATCAAAATGTCAACGAATTTATCCAAAAGAAAATGCCCAACTTTGGCATCTATGTTTAGGGCACATTAATCTCAATAGGATTGAAAGATTGGTGAAGAATGGACTTCTAAGTGAGTTAGAAGAAAATTTTTTACCTGTGTGCGAATCTTGCCTTGAGGGTAAGATGACTAAACGACCTTTTACTAGAAAAGGTTCTAGAGCCAAAGAGCCTCTTGAGTTAGTACATTCTGACCTTTGTGGTTCTATGAATGTGCGAGCCCGAGGTGGCTATGAGTATTTTATCAGTTTTACTGATGATTACTCCAGGTATGGATATGCTTATCTTATACAACGGAAGTCTGAATCCTTTGAAAAGTTCAAAGAGTTCAAGGCTAAAGTTGAAAATGCATTGGATAGACGGATTAAAACACTTTGAATAAATCGAGGTAGAGAGTTTTTGGACTCGGCATTTCAGGACTATTTGATAGAACATGGAATCGTTTCCCAACTCTCGACGTCGGGTACACCTCAGTAGAATGGTGTAGCGGAGAGGAGAAATAAGACCTTGTTAGACATGGTTCGCTCGATGATGAGTTACGCTCCTTACCAGACTCCTTTTGGGGTTTCGCAGTGGAGACTATGGTGTAAATACTCAACTGTGTTCCCTTCAAGAGTGTTACAAGAACACCTCTGAAGTTGTGGAATGGGCATAAAGCTAGTTTACATCACTTCCGCATTTGGGGTTGCCCTGCACATGTTTTTTAGGCTAATCTCAAGAAGTTGGAACCACGGTCGAGATTATACCTCTTTGTAGGCTTCCCCAAAGGTACACGAAGGGGTTATTTTTATGATCCAACAGAAAATAGGATGTTTGTTTCAACAAACGCTACTTTCCTAGAGAAGAATCATATAAGAGAGCACAGTCCACGAAGCAAAGTCGTGTTACGTGAGCTTTCCAATGAAACTATTGAAACTTCAACAAGAGTTATTGAAGAGCCTGCTGCATCAACAAGAGTTGTTGATGGGAGTTCATCCAATAGGTGGGTTCCACCTCAAGAGTTGAGGGAACCTCGACGTAGTGGGAGGGTTGTGAACCCATTCGTTCGTTATCTGGGTTTCATGGAAATCCTTACTATGGTAGCAAATGGCGACGTTGAGGATCCGTTTGTTTCTCTATAGAGCAATAGAGGATGTTGATCGAGATGAATGGGTCAAGGCCATGGATCTCGAGATGGACTTGATGTACTTTAACTCAGTATGGGATCTTTATAGATTAGCTTGATTGGGTTCACCCTATAGGTTTTGAAATGGATCTATAAGCGAAAATGGGGTGCTGATGGGAAGCTACAGACCTTCAAGGCTTGACTTGTGGCAAAGGGTTATACCCAGGTGAGGGAGTCGACTATGAGGAGACTTTATGCCTGTTGCCATGTTAAGTCGATCTGCATCCTCCTATCCATTGCAGCCTATTATAATTATAGATCTGGAAAATGGACGTTAAGACGGCCTTTCTAAATGGCAATCTTGAGGGGACCTTTTATGGTGCAGCCCGAGGAATTCATAGCCAAGGTCAAAAGCAAAAGTTTTTGCAAACTAAATTGGTCCATTTATGGACTGAAACAGGCATCTTGATTGAAATACGGTTTTGATGCTACGATCAAGTCATATGGCTTTGACAAAAATGTTGATGAAACTTTTGTCACAAGAAGATATCAACGCTTCAGTAGTCTTCTTAGTGTTGTATGTAGACGTATCCTACTTATTGGGATTTGATGTAGGTCTACTGACTGCAGTTAAGAACTGGCTAGTAACCCAATTCCAAATGAAGATTGGGAGCGCTCAGATTTGTTTTATGGTAGTCCAGTTTTTGGATACGTAGGACATAAAGTGCTAGCACTGTCTCATGCATCGTACATTGACAAGATGTTGCTCAAGTACTCGATGCAAGACTCTAAGAGGGACCTACTGCCGTTCCCGCATGGAGTCACTTTGTCTAAGTAAATGTGTCCTAAGACGCCTCAAGAGGTTGAGGAAACGAGACAGGTCCCATATGCGTCTGCCATTGGCAATTTGATGTACACGATACTCTGTACTCATCAAAACATCTGCTACACTGTGGGCATAGTTAGTAGGTATCAGTCCAACCCAGGCCAGGGTTACTAGACCGCAGTGAAGAACATCCTCAAGTATCTTCGGAGAACGAAGGACTACATACTCGTGTATGGTTCGAGGGAATTGATCCTTACAAGATACACAAATTCTGACTTTCAGACTGATAAGGACTCTCGCAAGTCCACATTAGGGTTAGTCTTTACTCTTAATATAGAAGCTGTATAGTGGAAGTATCATCTGATCTGCGAGATCGTGTATCGAGGGGACATGATCGTCATGTAGATCGCTTCGGAGCACAATGTTGCCGACCCGTTTACGAAGGCTCTCATGGCTATAGTGATTAAGGGTCACCTACGGAGCATGGGTCTACAAGATCGCCCGCGGCTGGACTAGGGCAAGTGGGAGATTTTCTTGTACTGGGCTTTTATGCCCTAGTTTATTGTTTTGTACTAAGTTCTTTGTACACCCCACTTCGCTTTAGGACAAGTAGGAGATTGTTGGGGTTGATGCCTTAAAGTCTCGTGTCCTATAGTTTGTAAACAGTATACGAACACTTGTGTTGTTAATATATGATATTTACTTGACCTGAGAGTTGTTCACATATTGTTGGACTATGTTGTATTGTTCATTAGAGGAATCAATGGTACTTAAGGAGTGAGATGTAACTACAGGGAAAAAACGGTAAATTGGCCCAGCTGTACTTACGAGCATCTGTGAAGGGTCATCGTACTCATGATTGGTTATATCCGATGGACACATAAATATATCTTGGTAAAGAACGAAGTTCAACTGTTGGTCTTTAGTGTAATCACTGACAGTTAACGGTTGGTGGATCACATGGCTAAAGAGTTTAGTGCGATTATTCATGTACCGTTGGAGCTTCGAGTCACAGGTCCATTAGGTCACCTGGGTAAGCTTGGAATAAAGTCAAGAACCAGTGTTTGGGTTAATTTTGAAATATTCAAAATTGACAAGAGAAAGTTCAATTATATTGATATAATTGGACTGGTTAAGTTATATATGAGATAATTGGCTAAATGTATGAACCATTAATTTGGAGGAAATTAGATATAAATATGATTTATATCAAGTAGAGGAAAAACTATATTGTCAGATATGTGATATCAAACTATAGGATATAAATATAATATGATTATATTTATTAATTAAATTAATTGATTAATTATTTGATAATTAACTAATTTGTCCACGTTCGAACGTGGGAAGTAGGCTGCATTGGTTATGGTAACCGGCAGATTAAAAATGAAAATCCTTTTCATTTTTTAGATCGAGCATTCAAATTTTCCAGTGCCCAAAAAGAATTCATGAAAGCGATCGCGAGAGCTTATATGATAGAAGCTCGTCCATCTAAACGATCGTCTACCTCACGTTTTTCTCAAAACGATTGTATACATTTTTCCTAAAGGATCGTTTAGCTTTTCTTACACGATCGTGTAGCTCTACTATACAATAAGCACTTCCGCTATACGATAGCACAATGTTATCCCCCACTTGCTTATCGTCTACATGACGCATTGTCCTCCATCCTCTACTAAACTCACAAAAGCCCACTCTTTGGGTTATCACTCCAAGGATACCTGGGTTTGACTAGTGGTGGTGTTGTCCCCGCTGCAGTGTTCGTGTTTGTACTGATCGTGCTGTTGCAGTCGACATATAGCCGGGTATTGGTAGATCCGTTAGAGGGTTTCCGCTGCTTAGGGTTCGGACGTTCGAAGAGAGTCTTCAACTGGTACAAACCCTTTCCCTGTTATTTATTGTGTTTGAGCATGCCAATAATTAGGTTTAATGTGCATAATTGAATGTATATCTTTCGTGTTTCGGTCACTGTGAAATCGGAGCGATTTAAACCTGCTCATTGAACTCTCGATATGAGATCCTTCAAAATTTTCCAACATTAGGGGGAGGAATTAAGAAATTAGAAAAAGAAATTACATAGAATGCATCGTTATTGTCTCATTTAGATCCTCATACAGATCAATGTTGTTGGGGTTGATGCCCTAAATCTCGTAGGTACTATAGTTTGTAATTGTAATGTACAAACATTTTATTCATTTAATAAAATATGAGATGTTTTATTCAGCATTTAGTAACATTAACCCAACATCCAAGGTTATCTTCTATAGCTTAAACATGTATGTAGAGACATACAGTGTAGGACTGAATCAGCAAGCAATGGAAGCAACAAGGATCAATAAGCACTCTAATGAAGGAACTCTTAAACAAGAGTATCCATGAGTGCGTTCGGATATTTTCTATGTCATTATGACCAAATTACCACACACACATTCTGAAAAACAGGTATGCAATTTAACACTAATTATAGGAATGCTTTGACAAATAAACTACAATAGATTAAGTAAACGTACCAATTAAAGACTATCTTCACTCGAACTCAATCCAATGAAAGCGAAACCTCTACGAACTAAATCACCCAGCATTCAGTCGCCTAACAGCACGATCATCTACATGAACAATAATACACAAACAAGTAGCAACCGAGGACGACACTACCACTTGAAGCCCTTGGTATTCTTGGAGTGAGAATCCAAAGAGTGGACTTTGATGGAATTGGTAAAGGAAGGAGGAAATAACGATCGTGTAGAACGACAAGCAAGTGGGACATAGTAGTGACTATCGTATAGTCGAGTGCTCGTCGCTTAGAGAAAGGTGCATGATCGTGTAAGATTTACTAAGTGATCGTCTAGCAATTAGTATACGATCGTTTAGAAAACTCGGCACGCTAAGCGATCATTTAGAAAAATTGAGCGGTCGTTTAGAAAAACTGAGTGATCGTTTAGAGAACGTGTGCGATCGTTTAGTGCACGAGTGTGCGATCGTTTAGGCGATGGGCACTATCGTATAGGCTCTCAACTAAGCGATCATGAAGTTTCCACACTGGGAGCAATTTTTTCGAACTCTTTGCAAAATGAAACCAATTTTAATTTTATTATTCAGTTATAATAACCAAAAATCAATATTCCCACTTTCACACGATTCAAGAGAAATTCTTGGTCCATTATCACATAATAGATTAATTAAATAATTAATGAATATAATCATATTATATTCTTAACCTATAGTTTGATATCATATATCTACTATAGTAATTTCTCCTCTACTTGATATAAATCATATTTATATCTAATTTCCTCCAAAATAATGTATCTCATACATTTAGTCAATTATATCATATATAATTAACCAGTTCAATTATATCATATATAATCAAACTCCCTCTTGTCAATTTGAACATTTAAAACTGACTTAAAAACTAATTCTCAACTTTATCCAAGCTACCAAGGGGACCTTATGGACTTGTGCCTCGAAACTTCAACGGTACGTGAATAGCTTATTAAACTATTTAGTCACGAGATCCACCATCCGTTAACTGTCAAGCATTCCACTAAAGACCAACAGCTGAACTCTTCTTACCACAGATATATTTTTGTGTCCATCGGATATAACCAATCATGAGTACGATCCCCCTTCATAGATGCTCATAAGTACAGTTGGGCCAATTTACCATTTTTCCCTTGTAGTTACATCTCACTCCTTAAGTACCACTGATTCCTCTAATGAACAATACAACATAGTTCAACTATGTGTGAACACCTCTCGGGCCAAGAGAAGGTGTGTGGCGCCACATCGTTCAAGCCCTAAAATCAGCCCTTAAGGGAGCTATCTGTCTACTTACCCCTGCTTCGGGAAAGAAGTGAATTTCATCTTATGTCGCTGAGTTCCCAGCTCCCAAATAAAATGAATCCTCAAAATGGTAGGTTTGAGTCGGCGACCTGGCCACTCGCACCCATACAAATCAAAGAACCGCCCTCAATGGCAGGAGTTCCCTACTCACTCAGGATTGGGGTCATGTTACCTATGGTCATCCTAGTGACGTGAAGTCTCTGTCATGAATGGTGTTATATAATGAGACATAACTTCGTGGTCAGGTCTTATACAAAATCTTTGTATAGGACGCCCTCGCTCGCATGTCCCCTACATGAATGATCAGGATCAGACCATCTATGAGAAGTCACAACACTTGTGACCATTCTACAAAGCAGGCCGCATCCGTAACGTTACCAGGATAAGGTTTCTCTCCTATATCTATATACTACAAACCATTTTGGTTATCACTTAATACATGATCCACTTGTATGTCACCACATACAAGCTTAAGTTACATATAGATAACTAGGGATTTTAGGTTTATTGGTTTGTGGTAAAGCAAATAAAACAAACAACTGAGCAAAATCAAGAAGTGAAGTAAAATATCATATATTATACATCACAAGCGTTCGTACAAACTACAGGACACGAGACTTTAGGGCATCAATCCCACCATCTAATTCATTAATTTTGGTAGAAACTAAAATATGCTCTTGCAGAAAAAAGTGGGTTTCAAGTCATACCTTTGAAGAACTTCTTCAAAGCTCGATTTCCAGCTGCAGATTTCTCCAAACCTTGTTGTAGACTACCTCAAGATCTTCTCCACTATCCTCTTGGTACTCTAGATTGAGTTGTGGGACTCAAAATAAGCTTGAATGAAGAAAACTTGGAAAAGAGCTCACAACAGCAACCCACTTGAAGAACCCTTTCTTCAACACGAATTTTTCAACAAAAATTCTATCGATTGAATGCCTCAATTCCACTCTAATCTTCTCAATATATTGCAAACTATCATGTAAAGAAGATGGGTGCATGAGATGCAGTTTATGCTTGGAGTAATTGAAGCCTAAAGAGATGGGTTTTGTGAGCAACTTAAAGGTGATAATAGAATAAACCACAATTCCATTTTGTTAATTTTGTGTGAGCACTTTTTAATTTTTCCAAAATTGATTTCAAAATCAATTTTGATTTATAAAATTGAAAGTATTATTAATTTTACAACATTAATTTCATAAATTATTTTTTTAATAAAATTAATAAATAATTATTTAAATAATTGAAATAATTCTAATTATATTAATATCAAATATTAAATTAATTTTACATAAATTCACCTTCATATATTTAATTCATATTTATAAATCATATTTAAATATTAATTCTCCAATTCCGTTTAATTCTTAAAATTAAACGTGTAATTATATCTCATATAATTACTAATTCCTTTAATTCTAATTTGAACGTTTCAAATTAACTTATCACACTATTCTAAAGCTAATCCATTTACGAGCTAGTAGGGGGACCTCACGGACCTATAGATCATGGGCTCCAACGATAAGAGATTAATTGGCTAAACTCATTACACTGAATTAACCCCCATTCGTTAACTAATGGGTCACTCCACTAAAGCCCATAGTTGAACTCCCCTCACTGTAGATATTATGTCCACTCGATATAACCATGATTAGTAATTTAACCCTTCACAGGTTATTCATAATAACGACTGGGTCAAATGTCTATTTTACCCCCTAGATTACTTCTTGTTCCTTAAGTCCCACTGATCCTCTAATGAAATTAATTTATGATCCAATCAACAAACCGAGTCCCTCTCGAACCAATGAGAGGGTGAGGCCCCTTGTTCAAGATCTAGAATAAGCACTTAAGGGAACAACCTCTCTACTATCCCTAACAGCAGGGTAAGAGTGAATTCTTTCTTGCTTGTCCCCAGCTATCTATCCGGTCTTACTTCTGAAATAGGAGTTTATTGAGTTTGTGTTGTTGAGCCAACCCTCACCTATGCAAATCTAAGGATAATCCCGGATAAAAAGGAGTTCATAGTTAGCTCAAGATTAAGGTCAAGTTACCTAAGTCATCGCTTTGAAATAGTCAGTCTTAAACAGTAAACAACGTTATAAAGTAGGAGTGACCGATTTCGTGGTTTGATCTTGTACAAAACCCATTTGCACAGGACACCCCCACTTCTCATGTCATAACATATACGAATTAGGATCACTTCGTTTGTAGCACTTTACAACTCTTTGTAACAACTATAGAGTAGGTCACATCCAATAGTATTACCAAAATAAGGCACCCAACCTTATTCATATACTATAAATCATTTTGACTATTTACTCGAACCTGATCCACTTTTATGTCTCCACATAAAGTTCAAGTACTGATGTAATAGCCAATGGTCTTTTAGGTTTATTGGATTTCTAATAAGCAATATATATATTCAATAACAACTTATTGAATTTTCAGAATAAGTTCTATTGTTTACAAACCACGAGTTTTAGGACATAAAACCCAACATACAGGTAGATCATGTTTAAGTGATAACCTAAATGGTCGGTAGTAGATGGACAAGGTTGGGTACCTTATCTTGGTGACACTACGAATACAACCCGTTTTGTAGATGTTACAATTGTTGTAAAGTGCTACAAATGATCTGATCTTGATCATTCATGTGAAGACATGTGAATGGGGGTATTATATATAAAGGAGTTTGTATAAGATCGAACCATGAAATGATTAGCCTCGTTATATAACACTGTTAATAATAGAGACTTACATTTCACTAGGATGACCATAGATGACTTGACCTGAATCCTGAGTGAGTTGTGAACTTCTGCCTATGAAGGCAGCCCTTTGATTTGTATGGGTGAGAGTGGCTAGATCACCGATTCAATAAGCCTATCATTTTGGGTATTCGTTTGATTAAAGAGCTGGGAATACAGCTACACAAGACGAAATTCACTTCTTCCCTAACATCTGGGTAAGTAGATAAATTACTCCCTTAAGGGTTGATTTCAGGGCTTGAACAATATGGCGCCACACCTTCTCTTGGCTCGAGAGGGGTTTGGTCATAATTGGACTATGACTTATTGTTCACTAGAGGAATCAGTGGTACTTAAGGAGTTAGATGTAACTACAAGGGTAAAATGGTAATTTTAGCCCAGCTGTACTTACGAACAATTAGTGAAAGGTCATTGCCCTATTGACTGGTTATATCCAATGGACACAGAAATATATCTGTAGTGCGAAAAGTGCAGCTATCGATCTTTAGTGGAGTGACTGATAATTAATGGATATTGACTAATTTAATTAAATGAGTTTAATTAATTATTCAAGTACCATTGGAACTTCAATCTAAAAGTCTACAAGGTCTCCTCTGTAGCTCAATAGGTTAATTTGAATTGTTTAAATTAATTTAGGGAATTAATTATATATGATATAATTCATTTAAATTAATTATATGTGATATAATTAATATAATGTATTTGATACATTATAATATAAAGTTTATTTGAGGGGAAATAAATATTTGAATATAATTCAAATATTAGTTATATGAATTGGATTCATATAATTAAATTTAGTATAAATGTGATTTATATTAAATACTACAAATGATTGAGAGAATAAAAACTATAGATTATATGGTATTTGATACAATATAAAAACTATTGGTTATGTTTTATATTTGACATAACATATAGTTTAATATATACTATACGATAAGTTAATTATCATGTATATATATATACTATATTAAATAATTTATTAAATAATTGTTATTTATTAAATTTAATTCATTGTTTTTTAGAAATTAATTTGGGAGAGAGTTGTAACTCCTTCCCCCTATTTTTTATAACGACTCGACCCCCAAAGACTTAAGTTAGGCTGTTACTAAATACATGCATGCATGAGACTTAAAATGACAATCTTTTATGGTGAAATAAATGCTAAATAAATAAGGTAAGTTCAAAAGTCCTTTATTAAATGCAAATATTAAAAACAACAATAGGGTACCCATAAATCATAAATATTAATAAATAAGTCTGAAAACAATTCTTAATAATAGGTTTCAAATATCAAAACTGAAAAATTAGGCAAAACATGAAAGGAAATCTAAGTCTCATGAGCGGAAGCATAAAACTAGTCCCAATGGCTCGATAACGAATTCTGCTTGTCCATCGCCGGTGCATCTCTACCTTTACCTGAAACAACAACATGAGAAAGAATGAGTATAAAATACTCAGTAAGTAACCTCATTACTAGGGTCAGGTAAGGCATCTATGTCCTCTAGATGCCTACCTCTGGTATAACATATAAACTGTCCTAGTTCTCATGGGACACATACATACATACAAAACTAGTTTCTATCCTACTTTAATTAAGTATGCCCACTACCTCTGGTGAATCTCGAAGGAAACACAATCTGGTGAATCCCAAACACAATATCTGGTGAATCCCGAATGAAACACAGTCTGGTGAATCCCAAAGGAAATACAATATCTAGTGGGCATCTAACTAATCAGTAAAATCACTATCATAGTCTCAACATCATAATTATCATAATATGGTTCTATGACATACATACATGCCTCAATATCCATAGATCAATTACAACCTCATGGAATCAAATATCATCTCATGCTAGCATTTAAGTATCTACGTGCACAAATAAATCTTTCAGATCCTCAATCAAGAACATACATTGGTTATACTAAACTATCAGTCTATCATGTCATCGTTCTATCATAATATTCATCTATCATACTAACTTTATCTAATGTCTGGCCCGTGGGCAATTCCAGTAGTAAGATTACTTACCTCAAAGTCAAATTCAGATATTAATCCAAGCTAATGATCTCCAACCAAAAAACCCCTGAATTAAGTCCCCTAATACAGAACATAACACTAATTTTCAATTCATGGAACTAAGATCCATACATACAAATTTAATTCAGAGATCACCAATGAACTTACCCAACGAAACTTGATCAACAACACTCGCGAGATTTCGACTCCAAATTTCCTCTTAGCTGATTTTAGAACTCAAAAGACAACGACTTGTAACCTTCAATGTACAAAACCAAACTCTCAATTAGTCCAACAACCAATAAGTGCCCAACAACCAACAACAAGGATCACAACTTACCAAAATACTTGCCGAACGAACTCGAATCCGTTGAACAGCAGGCAACGCACTTCGAAGTACTCCAATCTTGGATCTGAATTCTAAATATAAAGATAAAATTTTTTAACCCAAATCTAAATGGGAATCGCAACTCGGATCTGGGCGGTCGAGGTCGGCAGCTCGGATCTTGCGGTCGAACAGCTTCGACGGTCTGGATGGAGGAGGAAGGTAGCTCGGATCTGGGCGGAGGAGGATGGCGGCTGGCGATCTGGTCGGGCAGCGAGCCACGAAAATAAAAATCGAAGGGGGTTCGGTTTCATGTGCGGGAGAAGAGAAAATGGGGGGGGGGGAGTTATAATAATAATAATAATAAACTATATTTTATTCTTTTCCTTATTCCACTTTATACTATTAAATTCCTTTCCTTCCCAAAATGAAATTAATTCCTGTCATTAGTTTCTAAATTGAATAATTTAACACCAACAATTAAATTCCCGCAATTACACTAGAAGTTCAAAATTCCAAAAATGCCCTTCGATAATAAAAATTACTGAAATTACATTATTACTAAAAAAAATGTGGGGTGTGACATTTTCTCTCTTGGTCAATCGTGGTAACGAGAAGTGGTTTTTCGTCTTCTTCACAGAAGGTTCACAGAGAACAACCGCTCTCTCTAGATTTTCTGAAGAATTCATTGCAAAAGAAAATTGCTCTCTCAATTCTTTCTCCCTCTCCCAAAAGATTACAGAGCCCACTCCTCCTGTAAACTTTCATTCCTTACAGAGAATACAGAGGAAGATCTTATGATAGTAGTCATTCTGTTTTTCCTTGATCGTGATCAATTTAGAGAAGAGGATTCATGAAGACCAGTTCTTCGAGGGTAAGTTTCTTGATTTATAAACCCTAATTTCTATTTCCCTTCCCTCAGCATGTTGTAAATTAGTTGATTTTATGCATATTTTGGTTTTGTAAGTTTCTATTATGTGAAAATTAAAAAATGGGACAATCCCTACTTTTGCAATAGAACTTCGTCATTCCTTCAAATGTGAACTTGAAGTTCAAAAAATAATTCATTTGCAAAATATAAGGAATCATTTACCATATGTATTTATAGATTCAAAGAAAGTAACTAGGTGACCTATACCAGCTGCAAATGTTCCATAAAAAATTGATATCCCAACACAACAAGTTGTCACTAATGAGTCTAAAACACGCCAAAAGTATGGTAGACTAGTGGGTTCCAAAGATGAAAATCCTTGAAAAAGAAAAAATAAGTAATAGTAAAAAAGACTTGGTTGAGGATGTAAATATTCATGAAGAAATCCTCGATATGACTAGTGGGGAAGGTGAAATATCTAAAGATAATAATGAGATTTCAATAAACTATGTCATGCCAGGAAAAAGATGGAATCGAATTAATGTAGTTATTGACAAGATTTTTGTATATAATATTGCTCTTGATATTATATCTGGATCCTGAACTAAAATTTGTTGAAGAATGTCGAAATAGAAAATGATTGGCTTCAGTGGAAAGAAGCAATCGAGGCAGAATTAAACTCACTTTCAAAACAACAGGTTTTTGGACCAGTGTCCGAACACCAGAAGGTGTCAAACCTGTGGGATACAATTAGGTATTTGTGAGAAAAAGAAATGAAAATAATAAGCTCACAAGAATATAAAGCAAGACTAGTTGCACAAGTTTTTTTTTTTCACAAAGTCCTGGTATTGATTATGAGGAGACATATTCTCTAGTGGTGGATGCAATTACACTAACATATTTAATTGGTCTGATTGTGTATGAAAATCTTGATATGCATCTTATGGATATAGTCACAACATATTTATATGAATCTCTTGATAATGATGATTATGTGAGAATCCAATAAGGATTTAAGGTACCTGAAACATATACATCAAATTCCTGGAAATTGTATTTAATAAAGTTACAAAGATCACTATATGGATTGAAACAAACAGGATGTGGTACAATCACCTGAGTGGATATTTATTGAAAAAAGGATATCAAAATAATCTAATATGCCCATATGTTTTTATAAAGAAATCACAATCAGGATTTTCTATTATAATTGTATATGTTGATAACTTGAATATAATTGGAACTCCTAAAGAGCTTTGAAAGGCAATGGAATATCTTAAGAAATAATTTGAGATGAAAGATCTCAAAAAAAATAAAATAAGCCTTGATTTACAAATTGAGCATTTAGCAGATGCATCAGTCAACTTATATAGGAAAATTTTTTAAAAGATTTTATATAGACAACACATCCATTAAATATTCCAATGGAAGTCTGTTCATTGGATATAAAGAAAGATATATTTCAATATCGAGACGATAATGAAGAACTTTTTGGCCATGAAGTATCATATCTTAATGCAATCGGTATACTTATGTATCTTGCTAATAATACAAGACCAAATATTGCATTTTCAGTAAATTTATTAGCTATATATAGTTTTTCTCCTACAAAAAGACATTGGAACGGACATATACTACGTTATCTTCAAGGAACAACCGATATGAGTTTGTTTTATTCAAATGAATCAAATTTTGACCTGGTTATGCAGATTCTGGATTTTTATCTTATCCACATAACGCTAGATCTCAAACATGCTATCTGTTTACATGTGGAGGAATGTTATACCACGGCGATCGGTGAAACAGACCATAGTGGCCACTTCCTCAAATCATGCTGAAATTCTTCCAATTCACGAGGCTAGTCTAGAATGTGTATGGCTAAGATCAATGACTCAGCACATTCGTGAAACATGTGGTTTGTCTTCAAATAAAAATCTCCCAATAATATTCTACGAAGACAACACAACTTGCATAGGTCAAATCAAAGGAGAATATATTAACGGAGATAGAACAAAGCATATTTCACTGAAGGTTTTCTATACTCATGATCTTGAAGAAAATGACGACATTATTGTACAACAGATTTTTGAAGGATAACCTTACAGACTTGTTTACAAAGGCATTACCAACCACAACTTTTGAAAAATTGATGCATAACATTGGAATGCGGTGACTCATAGATCTTAAGTGATGTTTTCATGAGGGGGAGTAAATATATTGTATTCTTTTAGGAGTATATATTATATGAAATATATACTCTTTTTCCTTCAATAGGATTTTTTTTTCTCATTGGGTCTTTCCTAATAAGGTTTTAAGGAGACATATTTTGTGTATATATGAGCATCTAAGGGAGAGTATTATAAATATTATAAAAATAAATAGATGCCCATTATTTTAGTGTTCTAAAAGTCATGTGTTATTCTTCATGTTGTCCATGTGCCTTGTAGTTATTCATGCTTGGTGTTCATGTAAGGCCACATCCTATTTGCCTCTTTGCCTATAAATAGTAGTATTTGGTGGATCTTAAAATCATACATTAGTGGGTTAATCCACTTCAAAATTCCACTTAAATTTTCATATTGCCCAATTTTTATAGCTTTAGTTATTTTATAATTTTGGTTTATTATTATATCATATTATATTTTTTTATTTATTATATTTAAATATGTATTATTATATTATATTTTCTCCATATCTATTGTATTCCACTGTGCTTCTCAATTTCACAATAAACTTGAGGATTTTGGGGTTTTCCCCCACCAGATGGATGACCCAAATCTTGGGGGAAAAGAATGAGATTTGTCCCCTCTCTAAACTTGAGGTTATTTGAATTGATGTCAAATTTGAGTAAAATTATCAAAAAAGAATTTTGCGCACTCGAAATGAGTTTTCTCACTCTTCCACACACTCTCTCTTACTCTCACTCTAAGACACAAATTGAATAGAAGGAGAGAAGAAGAAGACGATCAGAGCTGCTCATGTGGACTCTCTAGAGTTGGAGCATAGGCTCGTCGAAGTTAGTCACATCGGAGAAGATCCACTAGAAGAAAAGACAAGGAAAAAGAAATAAGAGTATTTTTGTAAAATTGTTTGATGATAAGGTAATCAAATGATCAAAATTCTTCCATTTTAAAAGGTGGGACAAAAGTCATTTTCAGCTTAAAGATGGGTTCTTTTAATAAATTTTTCCTTTTCTATAATTTAAACTAGTGACCTAGTGTAAAGAAAATCTAAACCTCTAAGCTCTAAAACATTAACCTAAATTTTTTATTATGTTTAAATATCATTTTTATCTATATACTTTGAAATTCATTCAATTTTAATCGTATATTTTTAATTATTTAATTTTAATCTATGAACTTTCAACAATTCTTAAATTTAATTCTCAATGCTAGTTTATTGTTGTTTTTGAAAGTGCACCTCAAACTTGAAGTTCATACCAATTTGTTTGAAATGTAGAGGTTAACTTAAAAGCTTTTTCTTCGATAGTATTTTTTCCCCCTAATTTTAATTTCATTGACCAGATCTAAATTGAAAATTATTAAAACATAAAAGATTATATTGAAACTTTTTATGTAATGTATCTTAAATGATAAGACGTTTAATTATTAGAAACTAAAACATATATCTAGCTAAATTGGAATTATTTAGGTTGGATGGATAATCATTTTGTTTTTTTTATTTTTATTTATTAAAATTAATTTATATTACTCCCACCTTTAAATTTTTTTCATTTGTTATCTATTTTTCACCCATGATTTAAAAAACTAAACCAAATTTTAAAAATTAAAAAAAAAATAGCTTTCAAGAAGTTGTTTTTGTTATTAGAATTTAACTAAGATTTCAACCATTGTATTTAAGAAACATGCAAATCATTGTAAGAAATGTAGATGAAATATGCTTAATTTAAATAGATAAAAAAAAGATTACCAAACGGGAGCTTAAATTTTATCCGATCTTTGAATTTTTAAATTTGTTATACTTTAGTCCTTAAACTTTCAATAACCCAATTTGAACCTTAAACTTTCAAATTTCTTCCATTTTGGTATTTGATTGTTAAAATGTATAATTTAGTAAATACTTTAGTCTCTAAACTTAAAAAAAAAAAAAAAAAAAAAAAAAAAAAAATTATTTTGATTCCTTACCTTTACTTTGATTTTAATAAAATAATGATAGAGCTATGAGTGTGTTTGTTACCATGTATATGATTAAGATTTCAAGCCACATAAATAAGAGGCGAATTTTTTTATGTGTGGATATTAGATATAATAAAAATAATAGGTTAAATTATATTGGTCAACCCCTCGACTTTCATGTGTTTGTCTAACGTGTTTATAAACTTTTAAAAGTATATAAGATAGGTAATTGATATATTCAATATTTCTTAAAATTAACAAACCAATGTTGATTGCGTCAATAACCTATATGACACAAAATTAAAAGTGTGGATATTTATTAGAACAAAATCAAAAGTATGACGTTTTATTGAACATTTTTTAAAATGATACGACCAATTTGACACAAACTTAAAACTTTAAGAAGTAAATGGGTAATTTAACTAAAACAATATATCAAGCAGCAAGTACTAACCCGAACAACCCGGACTACCCAACCCAAAATGTAAAGGTTGGGTTGGGTTAAATTTTTCTATTTTTATTGGGTTGGATTGGGTTGTGGGTTGGCTAAAAAAAATTTGGATTGACCTAACCCAACCCGAATTATATATATAAATATATATATATATTCCTCTTTGTTTAAAGTTTAATTTCTTTATATTGATTAATTTTTAATATTTTTAATATTTTTCTTTTAAAATTGTTATGATATTTGTCTTTGTTTAAAACTACAATAAATATCATAGATATTTAGTATTTAGCATCTTAATTTTATGAGATTTTAGTTATTACTCATGTGTTGTATATAAATTTACATATTTTTCATTAAAAATAAAAAAATAAGTTATAACCCGACAACCCAACCCAACCTAACCTGAATTTTAAGGGTTGGGTTGGAAATCTTATTTGGGTCATTTGGATAGCCAATCAAACCAACCCGAATTTTTGAGTTGGTCCAAAAAATACCCTCAACTCAACCCAACCTCACTCATGTACACCCCTAGCAAGTGTCAAGCTAATTATTTGTAAGAGCAAAATAAAATAAACATAAAAATTTAGATCTAGTTTGATATAACAACTTCATTTTAGATTTATGTTTTTGGAATTTACGTTTGATTTTTCCCAATTTTTTTCTATAATTTTCATCGTTCTTAGAAAAGTATGAGACGGTTAAAAACAAAAATTCATTTTTTTTAAAATGCTTTTTTTATGTTATCAAAATTTGCCTTGATTAAAAAAAATATATAACAAAACAAATAAACTATTAGGAAAATCTTAATTTTTAAATAATAAAAATCAAATTTAGCTGCTTCAATAAATGTTTCATAAATTCAAATTTCTCACTGTTGAATGAGAAATTTTGGACCAATCACAAGTCACCATGTCGTTTGCTAAATTAACGATGAATTTCTAAATCATTGACTTTGGGTCCAATTAGAAGTTGACAAATGTCCCGAATTGAATTGAAGACAAGTTTTGATGATGTCACGCGGATGAATCAGATGAGATTAAATTGGTCCAATTTGATATTACTATTTGGGCTTAAATCCAAACTACAAACAAAACAAAGTTGAATTGGACCCAAATTCCAGATCAGGCCCAAAACCAACTAATTGGGCCCAAGGTCAGGCCCATAGACCAACCAAGCCCACGAGCCCACCTGAGAACTCTATAAATAGAGAAGTTCTCTTCATTTGTAAGGGCAGCATTTTCTACACTCAGAAGACCCAGAGAAAATTCACTAACAAGCAGAGGACTCCTAAGACTCCTAAAGCTGCACTTCTATAAGGCAGAAAACCTTTGAAGACACAAATACTATTCCAAGACCTCTACTTCAAGCTTCCAAGACTCCTGAAGCTGCACTCCTATAAGACAGAAGACCTTTGAAGACACAGATACTCTTTCAAGACTTCTACTTCAAGCTTCCAAGACTCCTGAAGCTACACTCCTATAAGGCAGAAGACCTTTGAAGACACAAATACTCTTCCAAGACTTCTACTTCAAGCTTCCAAGACTCTTGAAGCTGCACTCCTATAAGGCAGAAGA
>NC_052353.1:50693112-50696311 GCF_009727055.1 Benincasa hispida | reverse complement strand
AATTCAAAACAACATGTTGCACACTTCATTGAAACCTGGGAAAATGCAGGAACTAGAGGAGACCAGCTAGTCAAGCAGTTCGTCCGTACCTTGAAAGGAAATGCTTTCGATTGGTATACTAATTTGGAGCCAGAAGTGATTGACAGTTGGGAACAACTAGAAAAAGAGTTCACGAACCGCTTCTACAGTACAAGGCGCACTGTTAGCATGATGGAGCTGACAAATACCAAACAGTGGAAGGGAGAGACAGTCGTCAATTACATCAACCGATGGAGAGCTTTAAGTCTGGATTGCAAAGATAGACTTACTGAATTATCTGCAGTGGAGATGTGCACTCAAGACATATACTGGGAGCTTCTTTACATCCTATAAGGGATAAAACCTTGTACGTTTGAGGAGCTGGCAACACGCGCTCATGATATGGAGGTGAGCATTGCCAACAGGGGAACTAAAGATTTCCTAGTCTCTAAAGGGAGAAAATACAAAAATGATGCCAAGGGCACTGAAAAGATCGTGGGTAGTGCTATAAAAGAATCTATGGTCGTTCATGTGACCCCACTGAAATTTTCCTCCAAAGGAAAATAAACAAAATTTGAAAGAAGGCACAATGAGGGCGAGAAGCATCGTCCAACTCTTAAAGAACGACAAGAGAAGGTTTATCCATTCCCTGACTCTGATATGGCAAATATGTTGGAGTAACTACTAGAGAAGTAACTTATTCAGCTAACGGAATGCAAGCGGCCGGAACAAGAAGGAAAATAGATGATCCTAACTACTGCAAGTATCATCGGGTCATTAGTCACCCAGTTGAAAGGTGCTTCGTACTGAAGGAACAAATTATGAAGTTGGCTCGTGAAAAGAAGATTGAGCTAGATTTGGATGAAGTATCTCAGACAAATCACACTACAGTAGAGGCGACTTCAAATGTTCCATTACTGTCTGTGTCCCATGCTCAAAGACAAAGCCCGATCCAGTTTGGAGAATTCGAGCCTATGGTTGTTCAGTTCCAACAAGATATTCAAACAGCAAATTTCGAAAAGAAAGTTGAGCTTGTTGAAGATGACAACGAAGTGTGAATAGTAGTGACTCATTGAAAGAGAAGACAACCAAACTCCACCCAAAAAGAGTCGTGTTCTTATCGAAGCTATAGAAGAAGAAACAATACTCATAAAAAGAAAGGCAAAAAGATGACATGGAAGCCTAAGTCTGCTAAGAAAGAAGACAAAGACTTCCCATAATTCCAACGGCCGGCAACTTCGGCAGAATTTCTCCCAAGAAGCTTTCTCAATAATCATCCAGAGAAAGTATCATGAGTTATTGCATGTCACATTGTCGGCATAGTAGAAGTCGACAACAATCATGTGACTGCTGAAGAAGTCAAAAACTCAGAAGAAATGAAGCAAAGAACTTCTGTCTTCGATCGTATTAAGCCTTCAAGTGCTCGATCTTCAGTCTTTCAAAGATTGAGTATAGCCACGGTAGGAGAAGAAAACCAATGTCCAACGACTACTTCTACTCGGACTTCAGCCTTCAAAAGGCTAAGTATATCCACATCAAAGAAAGATCAACCTCCAGCACCTACTTTTGAACGTCTCAAGATAACAAGCGATCAACGTAAAGGAAGGATGAAAATCTTGAAGCCAACGTCATTCCATGAAGAAAAGAACGACGAAAAGATTCACAGTCGTGTCCCTTCACGCATGAAGAGAAAATTTTCTGTTGACATAAGTACAGAAGGTTCCTTGATAGTGAAGCCAAGACTCATCATATTGACGAATCCTACAAATGAAGAAGATAATCAAAACCATGATGAAATAAGAGCTTCTGAAGTTTAAATGAAAAAGCTCCCCATCGCAAGAGCCTAAGCTGCATGATGCTCCTAGCCCGCATGAGCTTAAAATGTGAACGGCCCAAAAAAAAAAAAACCTTTGTATGAACTACGTTACGACTTGATCCCTTTCATTATAAAGGGTACGTAGGCAACTTAAAGAAATTTAAGTTCAGTCGCACATAAAAAGAAAAAAAAATTCTCTTCGAACTACATTATGACTTGATCTCTATCATTAAGAAGGGTATGTAGGCAACTTGAAAGAAACTTCAAGTTCAGTCCAGTTAAAAAAAAAAAAACTTGAACTACGTCATGATTTGATCCCTTTCTTTAAAGGTACGAAGAAAACTTAAAGAAATTTAAGTAATCCATCAAAAAAGGTACCACAACCACTTAAGTATAATACTAAGATTGATGTTGATCATCCTCGTTAAAGAATGACACTCTAGATTGAAGATGTTCATCCCTATTGGGAGCAACAAAATGGATTGAAGATGTTCATCCCTCGTAAGGAGCCAGCACAGTAAATAAAAGGCACACACTTGGAATGCGCTTCTCTTCCTCTTTAAAATCAAACTTAGATGCTTCTCCATCTTCAAGTTCAGAGGCTTCGTCGATGCTCTTCAATCTTCAAGTTCAGAGGCTTCATCGATGCTCCTCCATCTTTAAGTTTAGAGGCTTCATCGATGCTTCATCTTCATGCTCAAGTCTGGAGGTTTTGCGATGCCATCTTTATGCTCAGAGTCACATAGTCAAGCCTATTGCCAAAGATTCATTGATGCTTCATCAAACTCAAATGCAGAAGATTCGCCGATATTTCAAACTTAAATGTGAAGGATTCACCGATACTTCAAGCTCAAGTGCAAAGGATTGGCTGATGCTTTTTCAAGCTCAGATGTCGATGATTTATCGATGCTTTATCAAACTCAAATGCGAAGCATTGGCTGATGTTTTGTCAAACTCAAATGCGAAGAATTTGCCGATGCTTTTTCAAACTCAAGTGCGAAGGTCTCATCGATGCTTCTCCATCTTTAAGTTAAAAGACTCCGTCGATACTCTTCCATCTTCAAGTTTAGAGGCTTCGTTAATGTCTCTCCATCTTTAAGTTCAGAGGCTTTGTTGATGCCTTTCCATCTTTAAGTTCAAGATTGGTGTGCATGGTCCCACTTCTATCTTCAAGTTAAAGATCGGTGTGCATGACTCCGCTCCATCTTCAAGTTCAAGGTCGGTGTGCATGGCTCGGCTTCATCTTCAATGACTCGATCTACAAAATCATGATGCAGCTTTGCTTCATCTCCAAACTAATGACGTGGCTTCACTTCATCTTCAAAGTTGTGGCGTGGCTTCGTTTCATCTCCAAACTAATGACGC
>NC_052353.1:50305356-50355244 GCF_009727055.1 Benincasa hispida | reverse complement strand
TTATGATTTTTTTTTTATTATCGCATGCGGTTGAAGTTGCGTTGATCACAAAGCTCTTGATCGATTGTCGCATGGGCTTCATTGCATTGATCGTCTCTTCATTATTGATTGACGGCGCAATTCAATGCGATGTAGATGCGTTGTTCAATTTATCTTTGAGCCATGAACGCATGCGGTGACTTGATTTCTTGTAAAACAGAATTGAAATATTATTTTCTACCATTGCAATGGTGTCAGTGGGTGTATTGACGATAATTTATAATTCTCGCATTTCTTAGCCAATTTTCATACTATCGATGCAACTTTCCTTTCTTTTGGCCTCAATATCTAAATAAAACAATATAAATAACTTGTATTTCTACAAGTTATTACATACTACGAGCATAGCATTAATAACGCATATATTTAGATGTAGTATCACATAAAATTCTCTTTCACGCATATATTTGTTCATTCATTCATATTCATATTTGTCCACATGCTTAAAGTTAAAGATATAAAATTTAGCGTTACAATCAGGTACCCTTTCATTGAAATGAGACAGTCTCAACCAATATACAGAACAACTCTTGGTTCCTGTAAATATTAGTCACCATTGTTCAGTCTATAAATTGTTAACTAGTAACATTTTTTTTTTTGGTAAGTGTAACCCTTCATTTTAGGTTCTAGAGTTTTGTCCCAATGAACCAACCGTAAGGAAAAACCGATTGGGGCAAAAACTAAAGAAACCCTATCCATTTATGTTGTTTGAGCAAAAAGTTATGCAAATGCCATCTGTAGAGGGACACAAGCAAAGGTGCCTTGATGCCGAGTATGAAAATTTACTAAAAATTAATAAGAGAGACCGTGGGATGTGTTACATGTATCCCACTGCCACATACTATAAACACTTTCTCAATTCACCTTGGCATTGACCTATACAAACACCACCATAGGGGGACACAAGCAAAGGTGACTTAAGGTTGAGTATAGGTCTTATGGTATGAACTATGAGGGAGAAACGTGATAGTAAATTGAAGTATCATATACCCATTTTTCACTCACTGAGTTCTTTACCTATGGTTAATTAACCTAGAAAAATATTGCTACTTATTTTTACTAAGTAATTGTTTAAGTTTGTCCAATAGTAACACTTACTTTGGATAGTTAAACAATTTTTATTAATGTTTATTAAATATTTTAATAAACTTTAATCAACAATTGCATGCTTGTAGCGAATCTATCTAATTTACTTTCCAGGTCAATTCCCAAGTGGGTTTTTCCATTTCCATCAACTTAAATACCCCAATCTAGATAGAACTAGTTGTGGACAAAGGTCCCTTATAGATACATTTGCTACAACTTTAATTTTTTATTAAAACAATTTAATCCTATTAAACTAATTAAAAAGATCAAACTAATTTCTAATCATATTAGAAATATTGTGAACTTAGGTCTATGTGAATCATATTTTAAACTATTTTAAAAATGATTTTAACCTAAGTTTGCATGCAATTCTTTATTAATGATTTTAATTTCTAATTTCATTTAATTATAACAATTATAAAATAAATGAATAAATTAAAGTCAAATATTGCATATTATGATGTACTTAGTAAAATTATAACATTTATAAAATTATCTAAAGTAGTGTCATGCTACATGCAATCTCAATTTTAATTTTCATTACTTAATCATACATAACGATTATATACTAAAGTAATGAAAATATTAATAACATATATACATCCATACATCCATAACTATATATATAATCTTTATAATATAAATGATGCATGACTATGTTATAATGCATGCAAACATATATTATAACATTTATTTTATATGATGCATGAGCATGCTATAAAATTAAATCATGCAACTATATTATAACATTTCTAATATACATGATGCATGAAAAATGTATAACCTATGGTGAGATTTTACTATATGACATACATTATGACATATAAATTAATAAAAATAAACCATACATCAAATGCATAATTTAAAGAGTAATAATTGGACCGAGGTTGGATTTTAACAATTAGTTAAATTAATATAACTTTTATATTAATTTAATTGATTAGAAAACTAACTATTACATTAAAAATAATAGTTGACTAGTCAAAACAGTTGAACCAGCCCTTTGAACTGCACGAACCGCTCAAACTACACGCGAACCGACCGAACCAGGAACTGAACCTTTTGAAACTTCCATTTTGGACCTCGGAATGCTATGTCCTAGCGTTGCAACGCTACGGAAAATTTGTTCTATCCATCTCTTGGCAGTGTTGAAACGCTAGGGCACAACGTTGCAACATTGCTGTACAATTGCTTACTGTATAATGGCGAATTCCTCTGATTCTTCTCCGATTTTAGCCTTGTTTTCTCAAGAAATTCATTGGAATCAACACGAATGACACCGACAACCCACCTTATTGACTCTATTGCAATTAAAAACAATGGGCCCTTACAACCAATTTATAAATAAAAGCAATAAAACTTACAATCCAATCCCGAAAAGATCCAAAATTGCAACAACATACATACCACATACATTCATCAATATAAATTCATAAAATGTACAGAACCCATCATCAAACTGTATTTTAATTTTGAAAATTAAAAAAAAAATGGGAACCAAAACATCGCTCTAATACCAATTCAAGGACTGTGAGGTCCGATGTAGAAGCGAGGATCGGTCCTAATTTTCAATTTCATAGAATCGTGAAAATATAGAACCCTAAATATGCATTTTATCATAATTTACAATATACTTAGATAAATTGCAGAGAAGGAAAAATATGTTTAAAAGATATTAACCCTTGAAGGCACAAATTCTTCATGAAATCCTCTCGATCAGCCACGAACACTTCAAATCTCCTTAGATCACGATCAAAACCCAAATGGGACACCACCAATATGTAATCCTCTGTATTTTCCTTGGGGTATGAGAATTACAGGAGCTTTGTGGGCTCTTTTGATTTTGGGAGAGGGAAAAAATTTAGAAGAGAGGAGGTGCTTTCTGGGAGAGACGTTCACTAAAAATAACAGACAGCCTGCCAGTTTTTTTGAAGAATCAATATCTACCATAACCTCTCACACCTTTTAAAGAGAGAAACAAAGGGAGGGAGTTATAACTCCCTCCTCAATTAAATTAAAAAAATAATTTAGTAAATACTTATATATATATATATATGTATGTATGTATGTATGTGTGTGTGTATATTTATTTATTTATTTTGAAGAAATTGAATTCCATGTGGAAGCGTGTGATCGCCTTGCAATTTTATTTTCGATTTTAGGTAAACAAAAAACGGTATAAAAATAATAACATAATGGATAAATTGTTGGATTTTATGTCCTAAAACTCGCAGTTTGTAAAAAGATAAACATATTTTATAGTCAATAAACTTATTATTGATTCTATAATTTCATGCGTAAAAGTCTAAATCCAATAAACTAAAGATCCATGGCTATTATATGAATACTTGAACTTTATGTAGAGACATAGAGATGGACCAAGTTCGAGTAAACAACCAAAATGGTCTATAGTACATGATTAAGCTTGGGTATCTTATTCTGGTAACACTATTGGATGTGGCCTACTCTGTAGCTATTACAAGTTGTTGTAAAGATACGACAAACGAAGTGATCTAGATTCGTTTATATATTGACATGAGGAGTAAGGGCGTCCTATGCAATGAGTTTGCATAAGATTGGGCCCAGAAATAAGTCACTCTTACTTTATAATGTTGTTTACTGTATAAGACTGACTATTTCACTTAGATGACCTAGGTAACTCGATCTTAATCCTCAACTAACTATGAACTCCTGTTTATTCGGGATTATCCTTAGATTTGCATAGGTGAGGGTTGACTCAATATCGCCAGCTCTATAAGCCTCCCATTTCTGGGTTAAGACTGGGTAGATAGCTGGGGACATAGGGTACAAGACGGAATTCACGCCTACCCGATTTAGGGATAGTAGAAAGGTTATTCTCTTAAGTACTGAATCTAGGTCTTGAACAAGGGGCCCTACCCTCTCACTGAGCTGAGAGGGATCTGGTTTAATGACTGGATCACAAACCAATTGTTCATTAGAGGATCAGTAGGAACTTAAGGAACAAGATGTAATCTCAGGGGTAAAACAGACATTTAACCCAATCGTTATTATGGGGGTAGAACAAACATTTGACCCAGTCGTTATTATGAACAACTTGTGAAGGGTTACTAATTATGGTTAAATCATGTGAACGTAATATATCTATAGTGAGAGGAGTGACTCATTAGTTAACGAATGTGGATTAATTCAGTGTAAAGAGTTTAGCCAATTAATCTCGGATCGTTGGAGCCCATGATCTATAGGTCCGCGAGGTCCCCCTACTAGCTCGTAAATGGATTAGCTTTAGAGTAGCGTGATAAGTTAATTTGAAACATTCAAACTAGAATTAAACGAAATTGGAGAATTAATTTAAATATTAAATTCATGAAGGTGGAATTTGTGTAAAATTCATTTAAATTTGATATTAAAATAATTATAATTAAATTAATTGGATTAATTAATTAATTTTATTAGAAAATTAATTTATAAAATAAATTTTTTAAAATTAATAAAGTTTTCAATTTTCAAATTAAAATTGTTTTTTCAATTTGATATTAAAAAAGTTTGGAAAACACAAATTTGAGAAAAGTTAGTTTTCTCCACTTCACCTAACCAACTAGCTCACTTAATTTCTCACGTGCTCTTGCTTCAATTAACCAAGCATGAGCTGCATCTCATGCAACCTTCTTCTTTGCATGAATATCCTGCAATAAATAGAGAAGATGGAAGTGGAAATCGGGCATGCCAACTATTAGAACTTGCTGAAGTTTTATTGAAAACTTGTAAGGTTGAAGAAGAGTTCTTCAAGTTGCATCAGTGGTGTTCTTCTCCAAATTCCCTTTATTCAAACTTATTTTGAGTCCCACAGCTCAATCTAAAGCTCCAAAAGAATAGTAAGGAAGATCTTGAGGTGGTTCACAAGAAGAATTAGAAAAGACTTGCAGCTGAATTCGAGATTCAAGAGGTTCTACAAAGGTATGACTTGAAACCCTCTTATTATTGTATGAGCATGCTTTATTTACAGTCAAAATTAATGAACTAGAATGCTTATTGATCCTTGTTGCTTCCAGTGCATGCTGATATACTCCTTCATAAACAATAAAGATTAGTATGCATTTAAGCGAAGAAAAGGAGGAAGAGCTAAAAATTACCTTTGTAGATTCCCAAATTTTTCACGATTCCCTCCACATCTTATCCAGTTCGTCTCTTCAATAATCAAGGGATGATGACGAGAATTAGTGAACGTAATTATGCGATGTATGTCTTAGGTTATGCGTTGGTTCTAATGCGTCGGTGATCATGCATTGGAATGGAATGTATGCGTTGATCTCATATGCAATGATCATGCGTTCTTGTCATAAGTTTTCTTGTGCTCTCGCCAAGTATAATGAGAACGCAAGTTTCTATGATGATCCGAGGTTGAACTCAGGGACTTGTATCTAAATGGTATGTGGTGATGTGTATGCAGCAAATAAATAAAAGAATGATGAGGGTGATAAGCTATGCACTACTCCTACTCCTAACTAACAAACAAAGCAGTGTTGAGAGATAGAGACACGACAACTGTTAACGCGTAGTAAAATGCATGGAAAAATAGATGAAAATGTGGGAGTGTCTTCATTGCAACACTAAGCTTGACCACAAGGGTAACCCCAGCCAACGCAAGCTATGCGATCATGTTATACACACTTGACATAGACGCATGCGATGTATATGCGATAGTGTCGAGAAGCCTATTTCTAAGCCTCTATATGACAGCCTACCACCATAACCTACTTAAAGGGTGCATACGCTGTATAGTAGCAAACAGAACTTATCTCTAAGTTCCCCATTCTTGCTTATGCGATCCAATCCGCTCTCTCGAGTCTTAGATTTGGTTTTTAGACTACTTTCCCAAGTATGCCTAAATGATGAATGATGTGCTCATAAGACAAGGTATTCGCATAAACCTGGCTGACGTAAGATTATTCCTATCCCTAGTGAACACTTGCTTACATTACTTAATACGATCAACCACTTACCCTCCCAGGCAGTTAGTTGCTGCTTATTCTACTCATACACAAGCATTGCGTCCGCCTATAGACAAGCGTTGCTACAACTTCACACTAAGCAAATAAGGTTTTCTCACAACACTCACGTAATGCACACCTCCCGGTGGTTTGCTACATGCTTCATATTCCTATGCCGCATGATTAAGTATGCGATTACTCAGTGACGCAATGAAAGTTAAGGATGCTAAGTGAATGAAGATGGAGATGGAATCGAAGGAAAATATAGAAATGCATTGATCAAAAAATATATTAATTCCTTAAGCCAAAATGTAATACTATACAAGGAAAGAAGAGGAATGGAGGGCCAGCTGGAAGCAATGTCTTGATTCCAGCAGATGTGTGTCAAGGCTGTCGGTGGTGCCATGGATGGGCGGTAGAGCAGACTCTCTCGAGCTCTAGCTCCGGCGAAGGCTCCGGTCGTCACTCGGAATGATTGAAGGGGATGAAAAATTCTCAAGCTATCTTCTCACGCTTTCGTCTGGATCACAAGGATCCGCCCTAAGGTAGAGAGCCTCAAGCGAAAAACCTTGGATTATTTGAAATTCTGCTCAATGGCTTCTATTTATAGAGCTTGATCACCGACAACATTTATGAACCTGCTCTGAATCTGACACTCGCGACGCGATGGTCCTTTTCTGAATCTCTGCTGCTAACGGTGTGGTAGGTGAAATGTCAACATCAACTTTTGATACTCCTGAGGTATGTGTCCATGTTTGCATTCCACCAACCTTGCGGTCGCCTCTCTATTATGGTTATTATTATGTAGCCGCAATCTCTCTACAATGACCGCATTCGCTTGACAGCTGCAACTTCTATGAGATGGACGCATGCGGTTGATGGCCGCAACATCCATGCGATGTATGCATGCGATAGATGGGGCAACATCCATGCATTGAGTGTATGCGATCGTCTCCGCGATAGCCTGGATCCTGCGTATGCTATCGATTTCTGCAGCTGCTACAAAAATAAACAATTGAACGCATAATAAAGCATAATAGTGGGTTAGTTGAGATTCTTAATACCGATCGACGCAAACTCGTTTTCTCATTAATTCCTAACATATTTGCCGCATATTCTACTTTACAACCCTCATAATTATAAATAAAAGGCCTATAATGACGTGCATTTATGCCCGTCATCAAAGGACACTACCATAAGTCAAACCTTGTTATTCTCTAGGAGCACAAGAATTGGATGTGGTCTTCAAGACTTGAAAGAGGAAGAAGTAGTTGAGAAAAGAAGAGAGATTTTGAGAGAAATTATAGGAGACTAGGATTCAGTATTCCCAATTCAACTTTGTCACAAACATGGGCCATGAAAACCTATTTATAGAAAGGAGGGGTGACCCCCTTCTTCTAACCTTTCCTATTCCTACTCTAGTTTTTATTTAATTAAATAACTTTTATCTAATTAATTAGTCAAATAATTAAGTAACCATATATATTAAATCCAATTTAATATATATAATTAATTAATAAATAAATAAACATCACATGTTTATTTATCTTTACTTCTAAAAAATTAATTAATTAATTTATTAACCATTAATTAAACGACTATTAAATCATATTTAATATAGAATTAATCAACATATAATTATCACATATTTATATGTATACATCTTTTTAATATTTGAATTTTATTCAAATATTCTTCTCTCTAAATTATAGATCATATCTATAATTAACCATATTATATTAATCTCATTACTCATTGATTTGTAGTCACTCTATTATTTCTGTGTCTACGGATATAATCAATCCACAGTGAGTCGACCTTTCACAAATTGCTCATAACTATACCTGGGTCAAAATACCGTTTTACCCTTGTAGTTACATCTAATTCCTTAAATACCACTGATTCCCCTAATGAACAAACAGTTTATTGTCCACTATAAATTAACTGTCACACCCCTTCACAGATTACCCTCTTAATCAAGAAGCGAATGTGATGGTAGTTATTACCAATCCTTTTATGGCACCTACTACCCATCTAGACTTCCTTAACCTACTTTAACAACTATGGATACAAGATAACACTACAAAACAACTCTAAAAATAACTTAATAAAATAATCTGAGTGACAAGGCATCACACCCTATGGGTCCCAAAAGCTCTTTACACATCCTTAACATGAACATAACATATGCAAAGACCTATTTAAGATAAACACCTAAACTTTATTTCTGTCTTTTAAGTTTTAACTTGAGTCCTTGAGTGATAGAGCAACATGGTAGTTAACCTCTGGGGAGATGACTACTACCTAGAAAAAAGAAAACATTTGAAAGAATGAGTTACTAGCCCAGTGAGTGACCATATAAAACATATGAACTGAAAACTACCAAGAAAACTCATATTTGTTAAAGGTTTTAAGTATGAGTTTGCTTGGTAGTTTTCAGGACATATGTTTTATATAGTCACTCACCGGGCTAGTAGCTCATTGTTTCAAATGTTTTCTTTTTTCTAGGTAGTGGTCATCTCCCTAGAGGTTAACTACCATGTTGCTCTACCACTCAATGACTCAAGTTAAAACTTAAAGACAGAAATAAAGATTAGGTGTTTTAATTTGAAGGTGTTCTAGGAAATCCAACACTACTACAGAAATTGGATTACTTGACGTTTTTTCAATGTCAAGTAAAGGGTATACTTGATACTTATAAAATCATCAAGTATTCGAGTGTCAAGTATAGTGTGATAACTTGACTCCGAAAAAACCTCAAGATAAATGTTTCTTGATACAATTTTCATGTCAAGAAAGATAATACACTTGACATTGGTGGTATATCAAGTTTATTGATTCTTGACATTGATTACATATCATATATGATAACTCTTTGACGTTTTTTATGTGTCAAGTATATGTATTTTTTTCTCAAATTAAATGCCCCAATTGATATTCTCATTTTCTGCCTTGTATTCCAACAATACAATTACATCAACTAAATAAACATTATACATTTAAGATCTATCAACTCAATATATTCACTAAAAATTCTATATGTTCAACTATGACCTTTCATATGAACACTCATCACAAATTACAACAATATTTCTCTTTCACATATACATGCACAAAATAAAATTTCAACTATTACTTTTGTATACAAAACTCAACTTTCAACAAACACAAAAGTGACAAATTGTTTAATAAGTAACCTCTCAACAAAGTATACTATTTAATCTATACATTGAGCTTTGAAGTCTAAAGATCGAGAACTATGGGCCAGGCAAGCCATGTTTAGGCAAGTTAACCTGCAAAATAGAATAAATGGAGACAACATCAAATTTCAAAATAAAGAAATAAGTGTTAAGATCATGGGCTCTTAAGAGCTTGAGAGGGTGGAAGGTTGCGGCTTGAGAGGGTGAAGAAGAGGGATTTTGATCATTTTGATCATTTTGTTAGGGATAATTTTTATTTGATAATTTTGGTAGGAGGGAAACCAAATTCGAGAGGGAAATGAAAAAAAAAAGGGAGGGAGGGAAACAAAAAATAAAGATTAAAAAAATATTATTTTTTATAGTTTACTTTGATAAATATGTCAAATAAGAGCTTCTTATACTTGACACGAAAAACGTGTCAAGCAAGACCTTATATTATTTGACACGAAAAAAAGTGTCGAGTAATGGTTCGTATAAGAATATCCAAAAAATTTCGTCAATCTCCGCTTTTTTTAACCCTTTTACTTGACATTTTCTTTTCTAAAAGGTCATTACTTGACGTTTTTTTTCCAAAGAAACGTCAAGTAATTAAAACCTAAAAGTGTCAAGTAATATAGATTTTGTAGTAGTGCAAATATGTAATCCATCGTAATATGTTCACATTTCCACTCTGGTACCGGGAGTGGATTAAGTAATCCTGTGGGTCTCTACCGTTCAAGCTTTACCTGCTGGCAAATAAAACTCCAATTAACAAATTCTGCTCTCTCTCTTTTCATGCCAGGCCACCAATAAGACTTTTTCAATGTTCTATACATATTTGTACTGCCTAGATGCATAGCATAGGCTAAACTTTGATCCTCCTCTAGATGGCCCGTTTTAATGTTAGGGCATTGGGTACACACACCCTACCCTCCTTAAGAAAAACTCCGCATACTCTTAGCTCGTTGTCTATCGTTTGATTCTTACCTACTTCCTTAGCTATCCTTTGGAGACTAGAATCTTCTAATTGTTCACGAAAAATATTGTCAACTAAGGTTAGTCATACTTCGAATGAAGCTACCAAACTACCTGCTTGGCCAGTTGCTAAAACAACATCAACACTCTTTAATTCATGCAACAATAACCCTCGTATGGAATAGAGAGTAGCTCTTATCACTCCTGACTTCTTTCTTACGGTATCAGCTACCACATTTGCTTTATCTGGATGGTACTCAATAGTACAATCATAATCCTTGATCAGCTCCATTCATCTTCTTTTGTCTCAAGTTCAGCTCTTTATGATAAAAAATATACTTCAAGCTCTTATGATCAGTGAATATATGGAAACGCTCATCAAACAGATAATGTCTTCATAGCTTTAGAGCTAATATTACAACTGCTAACTTTAGATCATGGATAAGGTAATTACACTCATGCTTCTTTAACTGTTGAGAAACATAGGCTACCACTTTACATTTCTGCATTAAAACACATCCTAACCCTTGCCTAGATGCATCACAATAAATCTTAAATTCCTTATTTGGGGTAGGAAGAGTAAGTATTAGTGCAAACACTAGTCTTCACTTCAACTCTTGGAAACTACGTTCACATTTAGGCAACCATTCAAACTTTACCTCTTTTCTTGTCAGGTTAGTCAATGGGAGAGCTTTCCTAGAAAATCCTTCCACAAACCTCTCGTAATAACCTGCTAATCCAAGAAAAGTACGTACCTCGGGTATCGTAGTAGGGTGCTCCCAATTTACTATGGCTTCTATATTTTGGGGATCTACACTAACTTCTGCTGCTAATACCACATGCCCCAGAAGCACAACCTGATCTAGCCAGAAATTACTTACTCAACTTTTCATATAGCACATTTCCTTGTAAAATCTGTAGCACCGTCCTTAGATGTTCCTTATGCTTTTCTCTGGTATCTAAATATACTAATATTCATTAATAAATACAATTACAAACTAATCCAGATAGGGATGAAAGATCATATTCATTAGGTCCATGAATACCAATGCGTTGTTTTATGTAATGGGAATATGGATGATATGCGTTGATGGAATTACGTTGTGCACTTAAGTTTCCCCAGTGAAATTCAAGTGTAAATTCCTCTAAGTTTCCTGGTAAGTTCATGGTCGAGCACAGGGACTTGAGAAAATAGTTGCGTTGGTGATTTTTATGAAGACTTGCGGTAACCAGTTAAATAAATCAATCTTTGGGTTTGTTGTTTGTGTTGATGAAAATAAATAATGAATGCGGCAGATTTTGAAAAGAGTTGGTAAACAGGAAATACGATGAATATGTGGTGAAATGGTTGATAAAAATTTTGGCTAACCCTCCCTAGAATGCGTTCATGCTTTCCGATCATGCAACATGCATACAATAGTAAACCACCTCTCGGTGTGAATGCTACGGCTTCTAAGGCTAGAACGTATGGGATAAATATGTGATAAGTCTACAGGGCTTACACATAAACCTCTATCTCTATTTATGCGATGACAACATGACATTCACACAAATATGAGACCACATAATATCATTCCCATTCCTAGGATGCATGCGATGCAAGTTGACAAACAGAGCTTATCTCTAAGTCCCTATCTCTTGTTTATACAAGCCTAATCTTGCTCTTTCGAGTCCAGATTCTAACCTAGCTCTCTCGAACATTAGGTTTTTTCTTTAGATTCTCTCTCGAGTAACTTTAAAGGGTATTTTGCACAGCATAAAACAAGACAATCGCAAGCAATGAACTTCCTTGGTCATGTTAGCTTAGTTCTTCTCAACCCATTCAACTAGTTTGGCTACTCATGCGTATTAAGAGAGTGAGCAGATATAGAAATAGAACTTCCATTGAATAGATATGAAGATGAAGTACAAAATAACAATGCAAGTATAGTAAAAAGCCTGGTAACAATTTCTTGCTACCGGGCGTTTACACCGTTTCTACTCGTGCTCTAAAGATATTCTCGCTCTTGCGAGAGTCGGCCCATTCTCTGCTTTTATGCCCCAGGGTTCTCTCTTGAGTAACCCTGGGCGATCTCCGGCGCCACCACTCTTTTCTTGCTCCGCCGTACAATGGAAAAGAAAATTATGAACAGAAGCAACTGGTTGACTCATTATGCTTGGCGCATTGCAGAGGCCGAACAGCATGCGGCGAAAAGCGAATGTCCCATATGGGCAAATGAATGTGGTTTTGTCTTGGTCTTCAGGAGCTATCATGATCTGGTTGTACCTGGCATATCCATCCGAGAAACAGTAAAAATCATTCCCCGCTAATCTGTCCAGCATTTGATCGATGAATGGCAGAGGGAAGTGATCTTTCTTTGTGGCCGCATTCAATTTGTTGTAGTCCATACAGATGCGCCATCCAGTGATGGTCCTCTGCCGTATTAATTCCTTGTTCTCATTGAGGACTACCATCCTTCCACCTTTCTTCGACACACATTTCATGGGGTTGACCCACATGCTATCTGCAATTGGATAGATAATGCCCGCATCCAACCATTTGATAATCTCCTTTTTGACGACCTCCTTCATCACAGGTTAAGTCTGCATTGATTTTCAATGGTTGCTTTGTGGTCGTCCTCAAGACGAATGTGGTGCATGCAGTACGCGGGGCTAGTTCCTGTGATATCAGTGAGCGTCCAGCCGATTGCTCGCACATGCTTTTTGAAAATGCTCATCAACGCATTCTCTTGATTTGTGTTGAGCGCAGAGGAAATTATTACTAGCAGCTTCTCATTCTACCCCAGAAATGCGTACTTCAGATGCGTTGATAGGTTTTTAGTTCAAGGGTTGGTGGCTCCATGAGGGAAGGTTGTGTTATTTTTCTTTCTTCCTTCGGCTCTTCTTCTTGCATTGCGATCGGTCCTTCTTCCTTGTTCGTTTTTGCTACAATCGCATTGCAGGCATCTACGGATGCGTCGACATCCTCTTCTTCATACTCTTCAACAGACTTTTCTTCTTCAATCAAATTGAAGTCATCTTCTGAATCTGGCAGGTCTTCCTCATTAGGAAATTTCATGGCACAAATTATATTAAATTTGAGCTTCTGTTCGTTTATGCTCAAAGTGATCTTGCCCTTGTGCACATCAATTTGAGCACGACCCGTTGATAGGAAAGGTCACCCGAAAATGATGGGCACATCTTTATCGGCCTCATAATCTAGGATGATGAAGTCAGCTGGTAAAATAAATTTATCAATCGTGATCAGCACGTCTTTCACCTTACCCTCTGGGCAAACCAGAGATTTGTCGGCCAGTTGGAGAGTCACGGATGTGGGCACAAGTTACCCCACATTTAGTTGTTGAAAGATTGACAGCGGCATCAAATTTATGCTGGCCCCCAAGTCACACAGGGCTTGCCCGATATGGAGTCCTTCTATGGAGCAAGGAATAGTGAAGCTCCCAGGATCGCTCATCTTTGGTGGAATAATAGATTTGGAACTTTGCGTTAGTGCCACCATGGCAAATTTTCCAGCGCCTCTTTTCTTGGTTACCATGTCCTTCAGAAACATGGCATAGGCAGGCATTTTCTCAATTGCTTCACTAAAAGGAATATTAACATGTAATTGTTTCAGCATAGACATGAAGCGTTGGTACTGTATCTCTTCGTTTTTCTTCTTATTTAGTCTCTGAGGGAAAGGTGGAAACTGAACTTTCACGATTCCTATTTCATTTGACTTTGAGGTTGACAGAACCTCAGGTTCTATTGCGTCATTTTCTTCTTCTTCTTCTTGCGTTGCCGCAATCTCAGGTTCAGCTACAATGGAGGTTGTTCTGTTCTGCTCCTTCTTTTCTCCCTCCATAGTCTTTCCACTACGTAATGTCACAACCTGACATTGCTCCTTACCTGAACCCCTTAGGTTGCATGGAAGCTCAGTTGAACTTGGCAGCGCCCCTTACAGTCTACTTTTGAGCACGTTTGCAATCTGGCCCATTTGCAATTCAAGATTGCGGATGGACGTAGCCTGACTTTGAAGCACTATCTCATATTTCTCTATATATTTCTTTAATAGGCTCTCTAGGGAAGAAGATTGCAGTGGTTGTTGTGAGCTACTTGCTTGGTTGCTCTATTGACCATTGCTGTGTTGAAAGAATCCTGGTAGCCCTTCTTTTTGTGCCACAGATTGAAAATTTTGTTGTTGATTTTTCCAAGCAAAGTTTGGGCGGTTTTTCCACCCGGGGTTGTAGGTGTTGGAAAAGGGGTTGTTCTTTACAAAATAAATAGACCGTGGGTTTTGTGGATAATCCTCCATTGCATGCCCATCACCGCAAGTGGCACGCCTTGCGGTGTTTTGACTTATTGTGTTGATTTTCCCACCTTGCGGTGTTGGGCTGCTGATCGTCATTCCTTGAATCAAATTCATCATTGCGGTCATTTGATTTTGCAATGAAACAATAGCACCGTTATTTGCATCCGAATCTTTGAGTCTTAATCTCTGGTCGCTCTCCTTCTAGTCTTCATGATTCTTTGAGATGAAATCCAAGTTACTCTTCGCCTCATCATAAGTCTTGTCAAGTAGACACCAGCTGCTGCCACATTGGCAACGGTCTGCGAAGTAGGATTCAAATCGTGGTAGAAAATTTCCATTTGAAGGCAGTCTGGCAGCCTATTATGCAGACAATCTCGAACCAACCTTTTAAACCTCACCCAGGCATCGCTGAGCGATTTGTCCATATCTTGTTCAAAATTAGTAATAAGCATTCTTCGTCTGGCATTCTCTATAGGTGAGAAATACTTCTTCATAAATGTAACGACCAGATCCTTACATATTATGGTCCGACCGCTACGACATGCATACTTAAACTTTTCTATCATGAGATGAGTTTTGGTAAAAATTTCAAAAAAACATATCTAAAATTTTATTAATCAGGTAGAAAACTATATAAAAAGTTTATTTTACAAACACCAGGATCCATAAAACATTAGCGTAGTGATACAAAATGCATTTATGCCCATAATAGTGAGTTTGATGTTTGGCCCTTTGAGCGATGTCTAGTTCTGCCACCTACGCTGTGTTCTTACCTACAAAGTCTGTAAAATAGGATGAGTATATAATATACCCAGTAAGGGGTTCTCACATAAGATAGTGACCAAATGCACAATCACATGCAACATGTCATGAAAACATATGATTGGGATAAAAAACTTATGATAACATGTGGTGGTCGGTTATGCTTCTAACGTAAATTTCTCCGCCCTGGTAGGAAGACGAGGACTTAAGCAGAAACTAACCCATCTGATGATTAGCAGGTCATGCAGCCAGTAGGGCCAGAGTCGCATCCAACATCAACCATTAGCATAAACGTAAGATTGGACTAGAGGGGTGCAACCATACATACTCTGTTAGTCCCTAGCATAAACTTGACATAGAATTGGGTCTAGAGGGGTGCAACCATACATGCCCTGCTAGCCGTGGAAGCATAACCTTTATCTAATTAAATTTTAATCTTATCTTATCATCGTGAATAAAAATAATGCATGGGGTCCCTTGTCGAGAAACACGTTTTAAACATGTAATGCAACATAACAATGACATAATTATACAACATAATAAAGGTACACTACTATAAAACACTTAAAGAGAAGGTGAGATAAACTACTTACCTTGACTGCGATCCTAGTTATTCCTTATTATTTCTTATGGTTTGATCCTATAAAATTTGTAAAGCACTTATAATTAAAACTAATTTTAGGACTATTTAAAGATCTTGATGAATGTAGCTTATTTATCTTGAGAATTACAATCATTAATTCTTGAGAGTATTAGTGTAATTACGCTTAATTCTTTAACAATGAGATTATTAATACTAACGATGATGACAATAATAGTATTAGTATAATAATAGTAGTAGTACTAATAGTGGTATTATAATAATAATAATAATAATAATAATAATAATAATAATAATAATAATAGTAATAATAATATTAGTATTAGTAGTAATAATAAGAGTAATAATAATAGCTACCAAAAATAATAATATAACAATTAATAATAGAAAATAATAATATAATAATAATAACAGCAACAAATAATAGTATAATAGTAGTAATAGTGAAATAGATAATAATAGTAAAGTAGTAGTCATAGTAGTAGCAGTAATAATCATATAATAAATAATAAGAAGAAGAAGAAGAGGAGGGAGGAGGAGAGGAGGAGGAAGAGAGAAGAGACGGAGATAATAATAAAAAAAGTTAATCATTTAAATTGCCATTAGTAATTAAATAGTATTATTAATAGTAATACTAAGTAATGGATAATGATAATGACAATAATATTATCATTAATTAAATTTTTAATAAACAATAGTAAATATGAAACAATAATAATATTAATAATATTAGTAGTATAGTGAAAATCCAAACTTATTAAGTAAGCAATAGAAGTTTAATTTTAGTTATTCCAAATTACTAAGTTCTATAATAATGGTAGTGTAAAATTGTGCTTGAGTTGACATTTAACTATGTTTAGTATATTGTGAAAAGAAATAAACAAAACTTAAAAGTAAGAAAACTTACTTGCACTAACCAAAAAATCAAGAATGCTCCCAAAATTTTCCATTAAAAAAGAGCACCCACAAAGCCTATTATAAGACCTACTTCACCGACTGATTTATTAATTTAATTTTTTTATTATTTTTGTACTTTAACCGACTTACGCATTTAATATTTGTGATATATATTTTGTCTCTTTCCTACTAACCGACTATTGCTCACTTGATTTGATTTTTTTATATTATTATTATTATTATTGTTATTATATTATTATTTACTCAACAAAAACTTTATATAATCTATTATTATTTATTTCTTATATAGTTAATTACTTAGATATTTGTTTAAATTAGTATTTTGTTTGCCACTTATTTAGATGTTAGTATTTTATTTATTTTTATTTTTAATTTTATTATTATTATTTTTATATTTTGTCTTAAATTTTAAAAGTTGTCTAGACTTGGAATAATTCAATTTTAATTTTGAACTTTAAAGTTAATATATAATTTCCTAATATATTTACATACAAATTCGGAATAATTACAATATAAACTTCTCCACCACCTGCTCCCAAGAAGGATCTCTCCTGGTTCGAGCAAATAAGCCATTTCCGCTACTACATGATGAAAAAGAAACAACGTTAGTCGAACCTCCTCAGCAGAGATGTTCGGGAACATAAAAGTATTGCAGATTTCAATAAAACTTCGGAGGTGGGCGTGCGAATCCTCACCACGCCTTCCTCTGAATTGACTTGCAGCCTGGATCATCTGCAACATCACCGGTTTCATTTCAAATCTACTTCCATCTAAGGCAAGCCTCATGATTCTCGGAGAGAAATCATAGAGGTTCGGTGATGCATAGTCCCTAATGGGCCTATTGCGATCATTTGCCAACATAATTGGATTTGCCATGACATTGTTGTTGTTTGGTGCTTCATTCCTATGCTGCTCCGCCATCTCTTCTTTATCGGATTGTGGTTGCTGTTGGCGGTCTCTTAGTCTCCTTCGAAATGTTCTCTCAATCTCCGGGTCGTAGTTCGCCAAAGATTGAGAGTTCTACAAAGAATTCACAAAAATTACCCTTAATAACTATTTTGCCGAAGTTCTCGGCAACGGCGCCAAAAACTTGATGCTTAAATTTATGAAGTGTGGAAAATATGAATGATATGTGTTGATGGATAGCGTTGTACACTTAAGTTTCCCCAGCGGAATCCAAGTGTAAATTCCTCTAAGTTTCCTGGTAAGTCCAGAGTCGAACACAGGGACTTTGAAAATAGTTGCGTTAGAGATTTTTATGAAAACCTGCGGTAACTGATTAAATAAATAAGTGTTGGGTTGTTGTTGCGTTAATGAAAATAATAACAAATGCAGTAGAGTTCAAAAAGAGTTGGCAACGGGAAATACGATGAATATGCGGTGAACGGGTTGAGAAGGGTTTCGGCTAACACTCCCTAGGTTGCGTTCATGCCTTGCGATCATGCAACATGCATACAATAGTAAACCACCTCTCAGCGTGAATGCTACAGCTTCTAAGGCTAGAACGCATGCTATAAATATGCGATAAGTCTACAGGGTTTACACATAAACCTCTATCTCTATTTATGCGATGACAACATGACATTCACACAAATATGTGACCGCATAATATCATTCCTATTTCTAGGATGCATGTGATGCAAGTTGACAAACAGAGTTTATCTTTAAGACCCTATTTCTCGTTTATGCAATCCTAATCTTACTCTTTCAAGTCAGATTCTAACCTAACTCTCTCAAGACATTAGGTTCTTCCTTTAGATTCTCTCTCGAGCAACTCTAAAGGGATGTTTCGCACAGCATAAAACAAGACAATCGCAAGTAATGAACTTCCTAGATCATGTTAGCTTAGTTCTTCTCAACCCATTCAACTAGTTTAGCTACTCATGCATATTAAGAGAGTGAGCAGATGTAGAAATAGAACCTCCATTAAATAAATAAAAGATGAAGTACAAAATAACAATACAAGTATAGTAAAGGGCCTGGAGCAATTTCTTGCCACCAGGTGTTACACTGTTCTACTCGTGCTCTAAAGATATTCTCACTTTCGCGAGAGTCAACCCGCTCTCTGCTCTTACGCTCCAAGGTTCTCTCTCGAGCCGCCTTGGACGATCTCCGGCGTCACCACTCTTCTCTAGCTTCACTGTGAAATGGAAAAGAAAACTATGAACAGAAATGTGAACATGTAAAGTGATGAAGTAATCGACTGCTTAACCCTTTCTCTAAAGAATGCACTTGGTATTTGTAGGGCATCAAAGGTTAAAGGTGGCTTCTTTCTCCTGGTTGTATAGATGGGACAGCTTTAATTCCTGACTGAAGCGCTGGATAATTGTCACCGATAAAGCTGGATGTACTTTGTGACCGTTATCGGATGTCAACTTAATTTGGATATGACCGTCGTCAACTTTCTGTCCCATCGATCTTAATTGTCCTTTCATCCGAATACGTCCACCATGTTGCGGTGATTCTTCTTGGGTGGATGTTTGCAAGCACGATCAACGCAAAGTCTTGCAGTGAAGTTTCGCTCGACCGATGTATTCCTATGATCGCATTCTTTTGCATTGTGTTAACGCATTATTCTGCACAAAAATATAGAGATCAACTACCCTAATGCGTTGGACGAATGCGACCACAATATTGTAGAATTTATGCTTAATGGATGCAATTTAATATATTCTATCAATGCAATCCAACATTGTTTAAGAACTTAGCACTATGATAACGTGCATTTCTGCCCGTTATCATTACTCGGGAATGCGTCAAACCTTGCGACCATGTTACAACCATGCACAGCAAGTCATTTCCTAATGTAAATGCGATGCTTCTAAGTCTAGGATTCATGTGTTGAATGCAAAATGTCCATAGAGCTTATCCCTAAGTCTCTACTCTTGTCCTATGCGTTGATGCAAAATGCATGAAAGCAAGGTGACCGCATACAATCATATCATATTGCTAAGATGCATTTGATGCGTTAATAACAAATAGTGCTCATTCCTAAGCGCCTATCTCCCATTTATGCGTTCTAATCTGGTTCTTCCAAACCTCGATTCTGACCTGACCTTCCAAAGTCTAGATCCTGTCTTTTGACTACCCTCCTGAGTATCTCTAATAGACGAATGAAGCATACATAAACAAGATAATCGCAAAGATGAAGATTCCCTCGTTATACTAGCTAACTACTTCTCAACCCATTCAACTAATTTAGCTACTCATGCATAAATAACAGAGAGTGAACAGATATAGAGAAAGACATTCCATTATTACAACTGAGTTGAGTACAAAATGATAATGAAAAATAAAGGTATAGAGCCTTGTAGCAATTCCTTGCTGATCGAGGCTTTTTACAATGAATCTCTATTCTGATCTACAAATGTTCCCGCTTCCGCAGGCGTCAGCCCTCTCTCTGTCTCGGAGCTTCCGGTTCTTTCCTAAGCTTGCCGGAACAATGTATCGGCACACCTTCTTCCTTGCATCCGCCTTAAAATGAAAGAAGACTATGGACAGAGACATGAACTTGTAAAGTGATGAAGTAATTGACTGCTTAACCTCTTCTCTAAAGAATGCACTTGGTATTTATAGAGTTTCCATGGTGAAAGGTGGTTTCTCTCTCCCAGTTGTATAGATGGGACAACTTTAATTCCTGACTGACGCGTCGGATAATTGTCACCGATAAAGATGAATGTACTTTGTGATCGTTATCAGCTGTCAACTTAATTTGGATCCGACTGTCGTCAGCTATCTATCCCATCGCTCTTAATTATCCTTTCACCCGGATGCGCCCACCATGTTGCACTGACCAAGTTGCGGTTATTCTTCTTGGACGAATGTTTACGAGCACGATCAACACAAAGTCTTGAGGTGAAGTTGCGCTTGACCAATGTATTCCTATGATCGCAATCTCTGCATTGCGTTAATGCATATTCTGCACAAAAATATAAAGATCAACTACTCTAATGCGTTGGACGTATGCGACTGCAATATTATAGAATTTATGCTTAATGGACGCAATTTAACATATTTCATCAACGCAATCCAACATCGTTTAAGAACTTAGTACTATGATAACGTGCATTTCTGCCTGTTATCAATTTTTGCACGTTATCACACCCCCAAATTTAAACAATGCTTGTCCTCAAGCATAAGATAAAGATTCCCTTAGCAAGTCCACCGCAAAGTTCTTTTCTTAGATTTCTCAAAGATACTTCATTCAAGTCCTATATACCATAATTTTCTTAAGTCTTATTCAAGTCTCTTCTTAAAATATTTCTAAGACCTAGGGACTGCAAGTTTAACTTTCAAAAGGACTTTACTAAATTTTGGAACATCGCATGATTTATTTCAAAAAAGAAAATTTTTTTCTTACCGGGGTGTCAAATGATTTTATCCTTGCATAAAAATTTTCTTCCTATATATTTTTTTTCTGACCTTGAGTTGATTTGAGTGCCTTACCTTCATTTTGGCTTGTCCCCACGTGTGTCATGCGGACATCCAACTACGAGCAATGTACTCTTTCTCATACTAAACTCATACCAATTTGGCAGTGGAGTTGTGGTCATTTATATATGCTTTGATCCTGGTGACTTACTTTCGTTTTGGCTTGACCCCACGTGTGTCATGCGGGCATCCAACTACGGGTAAGTGTCTTTCACAACTTAACTCTTATCAACATGGGTTTCCCATTGCGTTGACAGTGGAGTTGTTATTCTCAAAAATGTTTTTTTTTAAAAAAAATAACAAGGTCAAAAATAAATACCTCACCCCCAAATTTAAAATGCGGCAATGTCCTCATTGCCAAAAGATTAAAATAAGTCATGTGATGGTCATAGAATGCGTTGTAAAGAAAGTTTGAAAGAAAGCTAGCAAACCCCTAACTTCGAGTGATATTTCATGAGGTGACTATTTTAAGACTAAGTTGACTCTAGTGTATACGAAAGAAATAGAAGCATATTTTTCATCATTGAAATCATACTTGGATAAGAAATAGAATGTGGTGACTCACTAAATTTATCTATGTCAAATGATTGTGGTGATTAAAGAGGATGCGGTGATAAAACTTTGAGGACTAAAATGCAATGTGATAGCGCAAAATTGAAAATAAAGATAAGGAAGAGTACACCCCCAAATTTTGCGCTGTCGCCCACATTGTATTGACGCATCCATCTTTGCTGCGATCTCTCTTCTTTGGGTTGTGGTGATGGAATAAGATAAGTGCTTCTTCGCGTAACATCTCTGCAATCCAGCACCTCGATTGTTGTAAGAAAAACAAAGAGAGGGTCAAATTATTTTAAACAAAATAAAAATCGTTATCGAATATTTTTTATATATAATAACGATAGTGATAGTAAAATATGGATAAATCAGAATTGAAAAGATAGTGAAAATTCTGAGTAGTGGAGAAAAGAGTTGAAGACTTGAGGTTTCCCAAAACTTGCGTCCCTGATAAGTTGCGATCATTTGATAATGCAGGGACCACCTACTTCCTTCTTCATTCAAAGTCTCTTAGTTCCACAGAGTCGACTTGGCGATGCCAGTCTTCTCCATGGTTATGCCTTTATCGTTGCCCATTGACTTTGAATATGTTAGTTCCGTCGTCATTTGATAATTCCACTGCGCCATGCGGAAGTACTTGTCAAATTATGAACGGTCTGGACCAACGTGACTTTAGCTTTCCCGGGAAGAGTCACAGACATGAATTGAAAAGCAAGACTTTTTGCTCGACTTGGAGGTTCTTACCGCATATGTGTTGATCATGCCAGCGCTTGGTGCGCTCTTATAAATCTTTGCATTTTCATATGCGTTATTCCTCCATTCTTCTAGCTCAACTAGTTGCATTTTCCACGCTTCCCCTGCCTTCTTTAAATCAAAATTCAGCTTCTTTACCGCCTACAGTGCCTTATATTCTAGCTCCAAAGGCAAGTGACACACCTTACCAAATACTAGTGCATAGGGGGACATACCTATGGGTGTTTTAAATGCGGTCCGGTATGCCCATAACACATCGTCAAGCTTTGTTGCCCAGTCTTTCCGTGAAGGCTTTACTACTTTCTCAAGTATCAATTTAATTTCTCGATTGGACACTTCAGCTTGACCATTCGTTTGCGGATGGTATGCGGTGGCCACTTTGTGGAGGATATTTTACTTGCACAGCAGCTCCTTGATATTGTGATTGACAAAGTGTGATCCTTCATCAGTTATAATGGCACGGGGAGTGCAAAAATGAGTGAATATTTTTCTTCAGGAACTGGGAGACTACCACCGCATCACTTGCGGCGCATGCTGTTGCCTCTACCCATTTGGAACCATAGTCGACGGCTAATAAAATATAGTGCTTACCGTTCGAAGGAGGGAATGGTCCCATGAAATCAATCCCCCATACGTCAAATAGTTCCAGCTCCAAGATAGTGTTCATTGGCAATGCATTCTTCCATGAAATGTTGCCTGTGCATTGACACCGATCACATTTAATTGCATAGTTAGTCACATCCTTGAATGATGAAGGCCAAAAGAATCCACTTTGTAAAACTTTGGCTGCAGGGCATTGCCCTCCAAAGTGCCCACCATATGGTGAGTCATGGCATTGTGACAGTATGTGTTGTTGAGCAGCATCTGGTACGCATAATCGAATGATTTTGTCTGCACCTCTTTTATACAGATTTGGCTCATCCCAATAATAGTGTCTGCATTCATTCTTCATCTTCTTCTGTTGATGGTAGGTGTAATCTTAGGGAAATTGTTCACAGACCAAATAATTAACGATGTCCACATACCAGGGCAATTATTCTATGTGGAACAGCTGCTCGTCCGAAAACACGACACTCACTTCAGATTCATTGCGGTCAACCTCGGGATTTTCCAGTCTGGATAAGTGATCCGCAACTTGATTCTCTGTCCCCTTCTGATCAATTATCTCGATATAAAAATCTTGAAGGAGGAGAACCCATCTGATCAACCTCGGCTTTGCGTCTTTTTTTGTCATTAAATATTTGATTGTCGAGTGATCAGTGTGAATGAATACCTTGGTTCCCAACAGATATGCCCTTAATTTCTCCAATGCAAAAATCACAGCCAGGAGTTCTTTCTTAGTGGTGGTATAATTTATTTGAGCAGGGTTCAGATTTTTACTCGCATATGCGAAGGGTGCAAAACAGTTTTCTTCTTTTCTGCTAATGCAGCCCTCATCGCATACCCGCTTGTGTTGCACATGATTTCAAATGGCATTGTCCAATCTGGCGCAATTAGTATGGGCGCGGTAATTAGCGCATCTTTTAATACTCTGAATGCGTTGAGGCAATTGTTGTCAAACTCAAATTTCTTGTCTGCCTCTAACAATGCACTCAGTGGTTGTGCAATCTTAGAAAAGTCCTTGACAAATCGTCTAAAGAATCCAGCATGCCCCAAGAAGCTTCACACAGCCTTCACGCTGGTTGGAGGTGGGAGTTTTTCAATTGCTTCAATCTTTGCTTTGTCCACCTTCCCGGGAGATTTTGTGTCCTAACACTATACCCTCTTTCACCATGAAGTGACATTTTTCCCAATTGAGCACCAGGTTCGTCTCTTCACATCTCTTCAGAATTTTCTCCAAATTGGCCAGACAGACTTCATAGTTTCCTATAACGGAGACGTCATCCATAAATATTTCCACTGAGTCCTCGAGATAATCCGAAAAGATCGCCATCATGCACCTTTGGAACGTGCTCGACGCCTTGCAGAGGCCAAACGACATGCGTGAAAAGCGAATATCCCATATGGGCAGGTGAATGTGGTCTTGTCTTGATCTTTAGGAGCTATCATGATTTGATTATATCCGGCATACCCATCCAAGAAGTAGTAAAAATCATTCCCTGCTAGTCGGTCCAGCATTTGATCGATGAATGGCAGAGAAAAGTGATCTTTCTTTGTGGTCGCATTCAAATTGCGATAGTCCATGCATATGCGCCATCCAGTGATGGTCTTTTGCGATATTAATTCATTGTTCTCATTTGGGACTACCGTCATTCCGCCCTTCTTCGGCACACATTGCACGGGGCTAACCCATGTGCTATCTGCTATGGGATAGATAATGCCCGCATCCAGCCACTTGATAATCTCCTTTTTGACGACCTCATTTATCACAGGGTTAAGTATGCGTTGATTTTCAATTGTTACTTTGTGGTCGTCCTCAAGACGAATGTGGTGCATGCAGTATACGAGGCTAATTCCTCTGATGTCAGCGAGCATCCAGCCAATTGTTCGTACATGTTTCTTGAGAATGCTCATCAACACATTCTCTTGATCTGTGTTGAGCGCAGAGGAAATTATCACTGGCAGCTTCTCATTCTACCCCGAAAATGCGTACTTCAAATGGGTTGGTAGGGTCTTTAGTTCAAGTGTTGGTAGTTCCACGAAGGAAGGTTACGTTGTTTTTCTTTCTTCTTACGTTGTTTTTCTTTCTTCTTTTGGCTCTTCTTCTTGCGTTGCAATCATTTCTTCTTCTTTGTTTGTTTTTTCTACAATCGCATTGCAGGCAGCTACGGATGCGTTGGCATCCTCTTCTTCACACTCTTCATCAGACTTTTCTTCTTCAATTAAATTAAGGCCATCATAGGAATCTTGCAGGTCTTCTTCATCCAAAAATTTCATGGCACGAATTATATTAAATTTGAGCTTCTGTCCGTTTATACGTAAAGTGATTTCTCCCTTGTGCACATCAATTTGAGCACGACCCGTTGATAGGAAAGATCGCCCCAAAATTATGGGCACATCTTTGTCGGCCTCATAGTTGAGAATGATGAAGTCAGTTGGCAAAATAAATTTATCAATTGTAATCAGCACATCCTTCACCTTACCTTATGGATGAACCAGGGATCTGTCAGCCAATTGGACAGTCACTGATGTGGGCACAAGTTGCCCCACATTTAATTGTGTAAAAATTGACAGCGGCATCAAATTTATGTTGGTCTCCAAGTCACACAAAGCTTGCCCAACATAGAGTCCTTCTATGGAGCAAGGAATAGTGAAGCTCCCAAGATCGCTCATCTTCAGTGGGATAATAGATTTGGAACTTTGCGTTAGTGCCACCGTGGCAAATTTTCCAGTGCCTCTCTTCTTAGTTGCCATGTCCTTCAGAAACTTGGCATAGGCAGGCATTTCCTCAATCACTTCACTGAAAGAAATGTTAACATGTAATTGATTTAACATAGATAAGAAGCGTTGGTACTGTAACTCTTCGTTTTTCTTCTTCCTTAGCCTCTGAGGGAAAGGTGGTAACTAAAATTTCACGATTCCCGTTTCATTTGACTTCGAGGTCGACGCAACCTCAAGTTCCACTACTTCATTTTCTTTTTCTCTTCTTGCGTTACCGCAATCTCAGGCTCCGTTGCAATGGAAGTTGTTCTACTATGCTCCTTCTTTTCCCCCTCCACAGTCTTTCCACTGCGCAATGTCACAGCCTGACATTGCTTCTTACCTGATCCCTTTGGGTTGCATGGAAGTTCGGTAGAACTTGGCAATGCCCCTTGCGGTCTACTTTTCAGCTCACTCGCAATTTGGCCCATTTGTAATTCAAGGTTGCGGATGGACGTAGCCTGATTTGAAGCACTGTCTCGTTTTTCTCTATATATTTCTTCAATAGGCTCTCTAGAGAAGAGGATTGCGGTTGTTGTTGTGAGCTACTTGCTTGATTGCTCTATTGACTGTTGTTGCGTTGGAAGAATCCTGGTGGCCCTTCTTTTTGCGCCACAGGTTGAAAATTTTGTTGTTGATTCTTCCAGGAAAAATTGGGGTGGTTTCTCTACCCGGGGTTGTAAGTGTTTGAAAAAGGGATTATTCTTTACAAAATATACAGACTGTGGATTTTGCGGGCAATCTTCCATCGCATGCCCATCACCGCAAGTCGTACACCTTGTGGTATTTTGACTTATTGTGTTGATTTGCCCACCTTGTGTTGTTGAGATGCTGATCTCCATTCCTTGAATCAAATTCATCATTGCGGTCATTTGATTTTTTAATGAAACAATATCACCATTGTTTGCAACAGAATCTTTAAGTTTCAATCTCTGGTCACTCTCCTTCCAGTCTTCATGGTTCTTGGAGATGCGGTCCAAGATATTCTTCGCCTCATCGTAAGTTTTGTCAAGCAGAGAACCAGCGGCTGCCGCATTGGCAGCGGTCTGCGAAGCGGGATTCAAGCTGTAATAGAAAATTTCCATTTGAAGGCAGTCTGGTAGCCCATTATGCAGACAATCCCAGACCAACCTTTTAGACCTCGTCCAAGCATCATTGAGAGATTCGTCCATATCTTGTTCAAAATTTGTAATAAGCTTCCTTCGTCTTGCGTTTTTGGTAGGTGGAAAATACTTTTTCATGAATTTCTCCACTACCTGCTCCCAAGAAGTAATCTCTCCTGGTTCGAGCGAATAAGCCCATTTCCTAGCCTGATCATAGAGGGAAAATGGAAACAATGTTAGTTGAACTTCTTTAGCAGAGATGTTTGGGAACACAAAAATATTGTAGATTTCAATAAAACCTGTCTCTTATACACATCTAGATGTGTATAAGAGACAGATGTTAGTTGAACTTCTTTAGCAGAGATGTTTGCGAACACAAAAATATTGTAGATTTCAATAAAACTTTGGAGTTGGGCGTGCAGATCCTCGCCACGCCTTCCTCCGAATTGACCTGCAGTCTTGATCATCTGCAGCATCACCTATTTCATCTCAAATCTACTTCCGTCAAGGGCAGGCCTCATGATTCCCAGAGAGAAATCATAGAGGTTTGGCGATGCATAGTGCCTAATGGGCCTATTGCGATCGTTTGCCAACAAAATCGGATTCGCCGTGACATTATTATCATTTTGTGCTCCACCTCCAGGCTGCTCTGCAATCTCTTCTTTGTCTGATTGTGGTTGCTGTTGGCAGTCTCTCAATCTTTGTTTAAAAGTCCTCTCAATCTTCGAGTCGTAATTCGCCAGAGATCGAGAGTCCTACAAAGAAATAAAAAAATTTACCGTTAACAAACTATTTTGCCGAAGTCCCCGGCAACGACAAAAAAAACTTGATGTGTTGTTTTATGTAATGGAAATATGGATGATATGCATTGATGGAATTGCGTTGTGCACTCATGTTTCCCAAGCGGAATTCAAGTGTAAATTCCTCTGAGTTTTCTGGTAAGTCTAGGGTCGAACACAGGGACTTGTGAAAATAGTTGCGTTGGTGATTTTTATGAAGACTTGCGGTAACTAGTTAAATAAATCAATCGTTGGGTTTGTTATTTTCATTGATGAAAATAAATAACGAATGCGGCGGAGTTTGAAAAGAGTTGGTAAACGGGAAATACAATGAATATGCGATGAATGGGTTGAGAAAAGTTTCGGCTAACACTCCCTAGAATGCGTTCATGCAACATGCATACAATAGTAAACCACCTCTCGGCGTGAATGCTACGGCTTCTAAGGCTAGAACGCATGTGATAAATATGCAATAAGTCTACAGGGTTTACACATAAACCTCTATCTCTATTTATGCGATGACAACATGACATTCACACAAATATGCGACCACATAATATCATTCCCATCCCTAGGATGCATGCGATGCAAGTTGACAAATAGAGCTTATCTCTAAGTCCCTTTCTCTTGTTTATGCAAGCCTAATCTTGCTCTTTTGAGTCCATATTCTAACCTAGCTCTCTCGAGACATTAGGTTCTTTGTTTAGATTCTCTTTCGAGTAACTCTAAAGGCTATTTTGCACAGCATAAAACAAGACAATTACAAGCAATGAACTTACTAGGTCATGTTAGCTTAGTTCTTCTCAACCTAATGAACTAGTTTAGCTACTCATGCATATTAAGAGAGTGAGAAGATGTAGAAATAGAACTTCCATTGAATAGATATGAAGATGAAGTACAAAATAAAAATGCAAGTATAGTAAAGAGCCTGGTAGCAATTTCTTGCTACCACACATTTACACTGTTTCTTCTGGTGCTCTAAAGATATTCTCGCTCTCGCGAGAGTCGGCCCGCTCTCTGCTCTTACGCCCCAAGGTTCTCTCTTACGCCCCAAGATTACCCGAGAAACTCGTTTATGTTATACTTTTGTTTATGTTATACTTGGTGTGAACGCAAGAAAACTTGTGGCAGGACGCATGGTCATCACATACATTCGTTAATGCATTTTTCATTCCACTACATGACCATCGACGCATGACTATCAATGCATATCTTAGGAACATGCATCACATAATGCATCCGCAGGATTTTGGTTGTCGAGTAAAATTGACTTCTAATTTCCCACCATTAAGTTTTTGGCGTCACTGCCGGGGACTTGGCAGCTAGATGTTTGTTAAGTTTTGTATCTCTGCGAGCAAAATTTTTATCTTGGGAGTATTGCAGCTTATGCGACCAGGTTGCAAACAATATTGAAGTGTAGGCGATGCACTGAAAGCCAATGTTGACCCCAAGGTAGAAGAGCAATCAGTCGCAAAAGAGCTTAAGGCAGTTCTAAGCTCATGGTGGCCAACATGCGCCCAACAATTGCCGAAAGTTCCAATGTTCAGGGCAACTTGACCCAAGCAGTTGAGAGCCATCTCGTGCCTGGAAGACTCCTTGCGGTGACAACACTTTTATTTTTTCAGGGACGTCTTCCACTCTATCTTTACATTACTTTCTTAGTATAGGTTTTTTTTATTTCATTTTCATTGTTATTTTGGATATATGGCTACTTTCTTGGTTGTGATACGTTTGCTTTTGCAGGTGCAACAATAAGTCTCCTCGGTTCATAGTTCAACAGAAGAATTCCTTTCATCCTTCAATGCATGGCTTCAATCCAGTGGATTCCAACACATGAGCGCATGCGTTATTCTGCCTAAGGTCTTTTTTTGTTATCTCGTATGCCTTATCCTTTTGAAATTCTCTTATTCCTGATTGCATTGTTTTCCGATGTTTCTATGATGGTACGTATAGTTCACCACATTTTCTATCTAACCAATGCAAGGCATTCTTTACTTTTATTAGCTTCTTCAAAATTTGAAAATCTTAAGTTTTATTTTGTGCAAACCTTTGTTCAAACATTTATTATCGCATTCTTATAATTCTGTTTTTAGCTTTGTGGTAAGAACGCTACCAACCTCTAAGTTTGGGGGTGGCAACGGTCTCGGAGAATTGCGTTCATTATATTGTGATCATTTGAAGAAAAAAAAAGTTGAAGTGAAGATTTTGAGAACAATAATAACTCCACTATCAACGCAATGGGGAAACCCTTGTTGATAAGAGTTAAGTTATAAAAGGAACTTGCTCATAGTTGGGTGTTCGCATGACACACGCGTGGGTAAGCCAAAATGAAGGCAAGTCGCCAGGATCAATGCATAAGCGCAACAACTCTGTCCGGCGTAAGCCAAAACAAAAGAGACAAGAGTTGAGTTGAATATGGAACGCAACCGAAGTTGGATGCCCGCATGACACACGTAGGGGTAAGCCAAAACGAAGGGCGTAACCAGGTTAAACGCCGCATTTCAATAGGCCATCACAAAGTTTTGAAGTATTTTGAATGAAAGCATTCTTAAGAGCTAAACACAAAGTTGTGGTGAATGAGAAAAAGTTTTTGAGCAAAGGCTTGCCGAATCTAAACTTAGAAAAGTTCTTTTTGAAGAAGCAGCCAAAATGGAGGAGAGCATTCCGGTGATGGTCAAAGGTGTGTGTGAATTATATTCTGAGAAGCTGGTCATCGCAAAGGAAAGCATGAAGGTGAGTTAGAATTTCTTGAGTATAACGCATGCTTGAGGACAAGCACGATTTTAAGTTTGGGGGTGTGATAACATGCAGAAATGCATGTCATCTTAGGCCTTTTACTTAGAATTATGAAGTTTTTAGGCAGAATATGCGTCGATCATGATAGGAATTCACGAGAATATGAGCTTGCGTCGATTAGCATGTCGAATCTCAGCTAACTCGTTATTTTGCGTTAATTGTGCGTTCAATGTTCTATTTTTGTAGCTAATGCAGGAAATGGACACAAACGCAGAAACCAGACCACCGCATAGACGACTGCATGTGGAGAAACTCTCCACCACAAGGCAAACGCATTAGATCAACGCATGGATGTTATGGTGATCAACCAGATGCGTTCATCGCATAGGAATTACGCTCGTCAGGTGATTGCGGTCATCATGTAGAGTTACGGTATTAAGCGAATGCGGCCATTGAATGATTGCAGTTGCACAAAAAGGAAAACTAATGGGATCAACGCAAGGTAGGTGGAATGAATGCATCAACGCATCTGCCTTTAGAAAACCCAAAAGATTATGTTGACATTTCACCTACCACGCCGTTAGTGACAGAGTTTCAGAAAGAACGAACGCGTCGAATGTCAGACTTAGAGCAGTCCAATTAATGCTGTCGATGACCCAAGCTCTATAGTTAGAGGCTAATGAGCTAAAATTCAAATCATCCGGAGATTATCTCTCCATATGGGGATTTTCCCTATGATCCAGACAAACTGCGTGATAAGATGGCTGAGAGTTCTTCATCTCCTTCCTCCATTCCGAGTGACGATCGGAGCTAGATCTCGTGAGAGTCAACTCCTCCGCCCATCCATGGCACCACCGGTAGCCTTGACGCACATCCACTGGAAGTAAGCCTTTGCTTCTAGCCGGTCATTCCATTTCCCTTTCTTCTCTTACATTGTATTGTATGACATTTTGGAATTAAGGAATTAAGGAATTAATACAATATGTTTTCAATGCATTTCTCTGTTCCTTCGACTCCATCTCCATCTTCTTTGTTTAACATCTTTACTTTCATCGCAACACTTAGTGGGATTACTTAGGTATTGCATACTTAGCCATGTGGATTAAGGATACGAAGCATGTAGCAACCCACCGAGAGGTGTATGTTGTGTGGGTGTGTGAGAAAACCTTATTTGCTTAGTGTGAAGCTACTACAACGCCTGTCTATAGGATAACACAATGCTTGTCTATTAGTGAAGTCAGCAACAACCAACTGCCCGGGAGGGTAAGTGGTTGGACGCATTAAGCAAGGTTTGCATTGTTCACTAGGGAGAGTAACAATATTGCGTCAACCAAGTTTATGCATTTGTTTTGTATTATGTATGCTTCATTCTGAAGTTGTTCGTATAACACATGCGGAAGCAACTTTAGGATCGGAGGAACTTAACTACATCAATTTTAGAAAATGAAAGCATGTTGTCCAAATACCGTAAACAGAGAGCAGAATTTGTACCAACCTTTTTGGAGACCGATTCAGCAACTCCCTTTGATTCCTTTGCTCACGACCGGTGTGTGGACCACCTCTAGTGTCTTCTCTACTATTCTCTGGGCCAAGAACGACTTGTGGGAGTCTATAGAGATAGGGAATGGGAAGGGAATACTTGAAGGTTCAAGCTCTAGAGAGATATATGAAGATAGGTGAGTTTGAGACCAAATTTCAGTAGCATGACAGTATGGAAATGGTTGTCTTCTTCTCTAAATCTAATTCTACCTCTATTTATAGATTGAATCCATGCATCAAGAAGCCTCAAGATGTAAGACACATGGTGGAGATTCAAGCAATAGTAGATTCTAGGTGTTCATGTAACATTACATGCAAGAGTGCATGGATGAGTTGTTTTTCCGCTTTGAATCACCATGCATAAGTGGGATTCCAACAAAATCCACTATCCTTGATCCAAAATCTGATTTTAGCTTGCATTTTAATCTTAATTTCAATTCTAAATTGAAATTAATTTTTGGTAACTAATTTGAAACTTTTCCAATTAATTTCATATGATTAATCCAATTAATCATTCTAACCTTGTGCAATCCATTATATATGAATTCTTATTCATGTATATAGTATTTAAAACACTTTTAAATACTTTATCTCTCATTTAATAATTTAATTCATAATTAAATTATTGTGTCAAACACAATTGACGATAATACTCTTCCCGATTTTGAACGATTCCAAGTTTCCTAGGCTTTATTCCGATATGAGCTAGTAGGGGGACCTAATGGACCTACAGATCATGGGCTCCAATGATTCAAGGTTAACCGACTAATCTCATTAACCAAGCTAACCAACATTCGTTAACTACCGGGACACTCCACTATAGCCTAGTAGCTGCACTCCCCTTACCTTAGATATATTTTCGTCCACTTGATATAACCATGTTCAGTAAGTCGATCCTTCATAGGTTGTTCGTAGCTATAGCCGAGTCAAATGTCTGTTTTACCCCTTTAGTACTTCTTGTTCCTTAAGTTCCACTAATCCTCTAATGAACAATCGGTTTGTGGTTCAACCATCAAACCTAAGTCCCTCTCGGCCCAAGGAGAGGGTGAGGCCCCTTGTTCAAGTCCTGGAGTTAGTACTTAAGGGAACAACCTCTCTACCATCCCTGAAATGGGTAGAGTGAATTTCGTCTTGCGAGACTATATCCCCAGCTATCTATCTGATCTTATCCCTAAAATGGTAGGCTTGTTGAGTCGGCGATGTTTGGCCACTCTCACCCATGCAGATCAAAGTATAATCTTGTATAAACAGAAGTTCATAGTTAGCTCAGGATTAAGATCGAGTTACCTAGGTCATCTTGTGAAATAGTCAGTTTCTTCAGTAAACGGCATTATAAAGAGAAAGTGACTAATTTTGTGGTCCTATCTTATGCAAACTCATTGCATAGGACGCCCCCACTCACATGTCTCTACATGAACGATTTAGGATCTCATCATTTGTACTTAATACAAACTGGGCCGCGTCCATAGTATCCCCAGGATAAGGTACCCAACCCTATCCTTATACTATAGACAGTTTTGGCTATATACTTGAACTTGATCCTATGATATGCCTCTACATATAGTTCAAGTATTCATGTTATAGCCAAGGATCTTAGTTTATTGGATTTAGGTTAGATATTCAAAACTTACATATTCAATAACATCTTTTACTGTAACCTCAATAACGTCTTTGTTGGAAATAGAAAATATTTAATGATTTACAAACTACGAGTTTATAGGACATTAAACCCAACACATTCGTCCATTAGGGATACTCGAGAGGGTAGTCTAAGGACAGGATCTAGGCTTGGGAAGGTCAGGTCAGAATCTAGGCTCGGGAGAGTCAGATTAGAATACATAATACAAGAGATAGAAGCTAGGGAGTAAGCACTGTTTGCCATTAACCCATCGCATGCATCCTAGAGATAGGATACGATTGAGTGCGGTCACCGCAGCGTTGTGTGCATTTTGCATCATCGCATAGGAAAATAGTAGAGACTTAGGAATAAGCTTTATGGACACTTTGCATTGAACACATGCTTCCTAGAATTAGGAGCACCGCATTTCCATTGGAAAATGACTTGCCGTACATGAGTGTAGCATGAGTGCATTGGCTTGCGTTGAGTAGGGTTGCCCTCACAGTCACTCTTAAGGGTTGCAATGAAAATATCTCCACATTTTATCTATTTTCCCATACATTTATTTCATGTCAAGGTTTTTCGTATCTCTACCTTTCATGCATATTCTCAATGCGTTATCTGTTAGATAGGAGTAGGAGTAGGATTAACTTACCAACATCCCCTCCATTCTTTTATTTAAACCACCACATTCACATCACCGCGAACATATAGCTACAAGTCCCTGTGTTTGACCTCGGATTACCCGAGAAACTTGCGTTCATGTTATACTTGGCATGAACGGAAGAAAACTTGTGGCAAGACGCATGGTCATCGCATACATTTGTTAACGCATTTTTCATTCCAACGCATGACCATCGACGCATGATTATCAACGCATATCTTAGTAACATGCATCGCATAACGTGCCCACAGGATTTTGGTTGTCGAGTAAAATTGACTTCTAATTTCCCATCATCAGTTAGCAAAATCGTTTACCACGATCGTTCAACACAATCGCATTATTATTTTTTCTCTTTTTTTTTAAGCAATAAACAAATATGCGATAACAAATAACAGCAAGGTAATGAGAGTTCACGAAGCATTGATACGAAACAAAAAGGATATTCAAAAGGATTGTGTCCCTGATGAGGTTGAGTCATATAGTAACTCAGGGATTGCTTATTTCAAGCTGGACTTTTCACATCCACAGTGGATTTTTCTTCTTTTTTCGATCTTCAAGAATCTTGACTGCCTTAATCCGAATATCCCCCTTGCGCACATCAATTTGAGCACAACCGGTCGAGAGGAATGGTCATCCCAATATGATGGGCACATCTTCAACCGCTTTTTAATCCAAAATGATGAAGTATGCCAGCAAGATGAATTTGTCAATCGAGATTGCGGCATCTTTCAACTCTCCCTCGGGATGTATTCGGGATCTGTCCGCAAGCAGGAGAGTCTCCGTCGTGGGCGTGAGTTTTCCCATATCCAATCGTTTGAAGATTGATAGCGGTATTACGTTTATACTCGCCCCAAGATCGCATAGTGCTTGACCACTGTATACCCCACCAATTGAGCATGGTATTGTGAAGATTCTTGGATCGCACATTTTTTGTGGGATCATAGCATTTTGCATTACTACCACTGTCACGATTTTTTCTTCATCATTCTATTTCTTTTTCAATCTTTGCGGGAATGGTGTAGCTGGACTTCTTCTATCTTGCGTTCTAGGGCTTGAGGGTGGATGCAACCTCCAGGTTCATTTTCTCGGGCTCTTCTGAATTATAAGTCAATAGGTCCTCGGTTGTAACTGCATTCAAGTTGGTCGGATGGGTTCTTCCCCTACTTCTGCTCTCATTTTTTCGCTTAGCAATTGAGACTACTAAGCATTGTTCCTTTCCATACCCCAAAGTTGCACGGGAGCTTAGTTGAGCTCGGTAACACTCCTTGCGGTCTATTTTTTAGCTCGCCCAATCTGTCCTAGTTGAATTTCGAGATTTCGGATGGACAATGCTTGATTTGAAGCACTGATCCGTCTTTCTCAATATATTGCTTCAACAAGCTCTCTAAAGATGAAGATTGCAGTGCCCGTGAACTGCTAGCTTGATTATGCATTGGACCGTTGGTTCGTGGGAAAATTTTGGGTGGCCCTTCTTTTTGCGCCACTGGTTGAAAGCTTTGTTGTTAATTTTTCCACGCGAAATTGGGGTGATTTCTCCACCAAGGATTGTACATGTCGGAATAAGGATTATTCTTTATGAAGCATACTAACCGCGGATTTCCTGGGCATTCTTCCATCAGATGAGCATCTCCACAGATGACACAACTTGTGGTCGTTTGGGCAATTGCGTTGACCTGCCCTTTTTGTGCTTCCGTGCTATTAATTGCGATGCCTTGTATCAAACTCATCATCGCAGTCATTTGGTTCTAAAGGGATGCGATGGCCCCATTGTTCGCGTCACTGTTTTGAATTCTTATCTTTGCTCGCTTTCTCGCCAGTCCTCATGATTTTTGGAAATGCGATCAAGTGTACTTTTCGCCTCATCGTAAGTTTTATCAAGCAGACCACTAGGTGTTGCCGCATTGGCAGCAGTCTGCGATGCAGGGGTTAATCCTTGGTAGAAAATCTCCATCTATAAGCAGTCTGGTAAGCCGTTATGTGGGTAGTCTCTTACCAGCCTCTTAAACCTCACTCAAGCATTGCTGGGCGATTAGTCAGTTTCCTGTTCAAAATTCGTAATTAACTTCCTCCTTCTTGTGTTCTCCACTAGAGGGAAGTATTTCTTCATGAACTTTTCCACGACTTGTTCCCACGAAGTTATCTCTCCCGATTCGAGAGAATAAGCCCATTTTTGTGCCTGATCACACAATGAAAATGGAAACAAAGTTAGTCGAACTTATTCAGTGGAGATATTAGGGAACACAAAAGTATTGCAGATCTCTATGAAGCTCCGGAGGTGGGCGTGTGGGTCTTCGCCACGCCTCCCTCCAAACTGTCCAGTAGTCTGGATCATCTGCAGCATCACCGGTTTCATTTCGAATCTCGATCCGTCAAGAGTGGGCCTTATGATTCCTGGGGAGAAATCGTAGAGATTAATCGACGCATAGTCCCGAATGGGCCTATTGCGGTCGTTCGCCAATAGGATGGGATTCATCATGACATTGTTTTCATTTGGTGATCCATTTCCAGGTTGTTCCGCCATGTTATCTTTCTCTAGTTGTTGTTGTTGGCGGCTATCTCTCAATCTTCGTCGGAACGTTCTTTCAATCTCTGGGTCATAATTCGTCAGAGATTGAAAGCTGCAAAGAAATAAAAAAAATTACCGTTAGCACGTTGAATTGCCGAAGTCCCCGATAACGGCACCAAAAACTTGATGCGTTATTTTATGCGGTGAAATAATGAAAGGAGTTGTGGTGATGGAAAATGCGTTACGCAAACAAGTTTTCTCAGCAGAACCCAAGTATAAATCCTACTGAGTTTTCTGGTAAGTCCAAGGTCAAACTCAGGGACTATGGAACACAATATGAGGTAATAATTTTTAAGATCACTTTGCGGTAACAAATAAATTAATGGTTTTGTTGTTTGTTGTTGAAGTATAAAAAGTATGCGGTGGATTTGAGAAAAGATTGATTATGCGACAGATACATTGAGTATGCAGAGGAACGGGTTGAGAAGATCTTTAGCTAGCATTTCCCGAGAATTCGTTCAAACTATGCGATCATGCTACACTCATGCGACAACAAATCATTTTCCAATGAAAATGCGGTAGCTCCTAATTCTAAGACGCATGCGATGAATGCGATAATGTCTATAGAGCTTATTCCTAAGTCTCTACTTCTTGCCTATGAAATGATACAAGATGCACACAAGGAAAAGGTGACTGCATACAATCCTAACCTATCTCTAGGATGCATGTGATGCGTTAATAGAAAACAACGCTTATTCGTAAGCTCCTCTTTCTTGATTATGCATTTCTAATCTAACTCTCTCGAGCCTAGATTCTAATATGACTTTTCCAAGCCTAGATTCTATCCTTAGACTACCCTCCCGAGTATCTCTAATGAACAAATGACGCATACATAATACAAGATAATCGCATAGAATGAACATCCCCAGTTATGCTTGCTAAGTGCTTCTCAACCCATTCGACAGTTTTAGCTACTCATGCGCAATATACAGAGAGTGAACAGATATAAAGATGTAAATTCCATTTCTATTAATCAGTTCATAGTACAAAATGACAATGGAAGATAAGGATAGAGAGCTTGGTAGCAATTCCTTGCTTCCCAAGGATTTTACACTATTAACTCTATTCTGCTCAAAAGATGTTCCTACTTCCGCAGGAGTTTGCCCTCTTTCTGATCTCGACACTTCCGACACTCTTCCAAGTTCACCAAAATGATCTCTTGGTACAATCTCACTTCCCTCGCTTTCACCTTCTAAGTAAAAGAAAACTATGAACAATGTTACTTCTATCTAAGGGGAAAATTCTCTAACTATCTAAGCTGAACGAACCCTTCACTTAAGGTGGCCTCTAGTATTTATAGAGCTTTGGGGTGAAAGGCTTCTTCTCTCTTATGATTGCACTGGTGGGATGTTATTAATTCTCTGTTTGATGCACCGAATATTTGTCAACGAAAAGTTGAGTGTACTTGCTACAGTAGTTCATTAACGACTTGTCAACTTAATTCGGAATCGACCGTCATTAGCTTTCTGTCCCATCAGTAATTTATTATGCTTTTCACCCAGTTGTGCCCATGATAATGGGCAAAAATGTACGTTATTACAATGCTAAGTTCTTAAACAATTATGGCTTGTGTTGATAAAATATGTTAGATTGCGTCCAAAAAGCATTATGTTCATAACATTGTGGTCGCATGCGTTCATCGCATAGAAACAGTTAATTTTTGTATTTTTATGCAGAATATGCGTTGATGCAAGGAAAAAAGCGCGCTCACAAGAAATCAACGGACGAGCATAGCATTATTGTAAGGCTATGCGGTGATTTGTGTTTGCATACATCTGCTCAAGAAGGATTTTCGCATAGAGCCGACGCAACCTGGTGGGCGCATCTGAGTGAAAGGCATAATTAATCACGATGGGACAGAAAGCTGATGGATCGAATCCAAATTAAGTTGACAAGCCGCTAACGATAACATGTACATTCAGCTTTTCGGTGACAAATATTCGGCACATCAGTCAGAGAATCAAAGCCATCCCATCTGTGCAATCATAAGAGAGAAGCTGCCCTTCACCTCGAAACTCTATAAATACCAAAGCATCCTTCAGAAAAGGGGTTCACGAGTTTGGATACTTGGATAAATTTCTCCATAGTTCAGCCTTGTCCATAGTTTTTCTTTTTATTTTAAGGCGGAGCAAGAAAAGAGCCGAGACGCAGAAAGATCACTTGGGGCAACTCGAGAGAGAACCCAGAGGCGTAGAAAGCAGAGAGCGGCCGAATCTCTGCGAGAGCGAGATTATCTTTTGAACACAAGTAGAAAAGACAGTGTAAAAGCCTGGGAAGCAAGAGATTGCTACCAGGCTCTTTATTCTCTTCTTGCATTGTTATTTTGTACTTCAACTTTATATTTATACAATGGAAGCTCTTATTCTACATCTTTTCACTCTCTTAGCACGTATGAGTAGCTAAAATTATCGAATGGGAGAAGAACTAAGCTAACATGACCTAGGATCTTTATCATATGCGATTATCTTATTTTATGCTGTGCCCAACACCCCTTTAAAGCTACTCAAGAGAGAGTCTAAAGAAAGAATCTAAAACTTGAGAGAGCTAGTTTAGAATCTAGACTCGAGAAAGCAAGATTAGATCTGCATAAACAAGAGATAGAGACTTAGAGATAAGCTCTGTTTGTCAACCTGCATCACATGCACCCTAGAGATAGGTATGATATTATGTGGTCGCCTTATTTGTGTGTGTGTCATTTTGTCATTGCATAAATAAGAATAGAGGCTTATGTGTAGGTCCTATAGACTTATCGCATATATCGCATGTGTTCTAACATTAGAAGTCATGGCATTCGCATCAAGAGATGGTTTACTATTGTATGTGTGTTGCATGATCGCATAGCATGAACGCATCCTAGGAAGTGTTAGCCGAAACCCTTCTCAACCCGTTCATCGCATACTCATCGCATCTTTTATTTATCAACTATTTTCGAACTCCACCGCATTTGTTTATTTTTATTACCGCAAATAACATTCCCAACAACTACTTGATTTATTTGGTTACCGCAATATCTTCTGAGAAATTACCACCGCATATTGTTTCCTAAGTGCTTGAGTTCGACCCTAGACTTACCAGGAAACTCAGTGGGGTTTACATTTGGATTCCACTGAGAAAACTTGAGTGCTTAACGCATTTTCATCATTGCATTTCATCCATATTCCACCTCATAAAATAACGCATCAAGTTTTTGGCGCCGTTGCCGGGGACTTTGGCAAATCAGTGTGCTAATGGTGATTTTTCTGATTTCTTTGCAGACTCTCAGTCTCTAGCGAATTACGACTCGAAGATTGAGAGGACGTTCAGAAGGAGATTAAGAGACCACCAACAACAACAGCCAGATAAAGAAGATATGGCAGAGCAGTTTGAAAATGGAGCACTAAATGTAAATAACGTCATGGTGAATCCAATCCTCCTGGCAAACGATCGTAATAGGCCCATTAGGGACTATTCCTCGCCAAACCTCTACGATTTCTCTCCAGGAATCATGAGGCCTGCCCTTGACGAAAGCTGATTCGAAATGAAAACAGTGATGCTACAGATGATCCAAACTGCAGGACAATTCGGAGGACGGCGAGGCGAGGACCCACATGCGTACCTCCGTAGCTTAATAGAAATCTGCAATACTTTTGTGTTCTCGAACATCTCTGCCGAAGAAGTTCAACTAACTCTATTTCCATTTTCTCTGTGTGATCAGGAAAGAAAATGGGCGTATTTCCTCGAGCTGGGAGAGATCACTTCATGGGAACAAGTCGTAGAGAAATTTATGAAGAAATATTTTTCACCTACTGAGAATGCTCGATGAAGGAAACTAATCACCAATTTTGAACAAGACATGGACGAATCGCTCAGCGATGCCTAGGCGAGGTTTAAGAGGTTGGTCAAGAACTGTCCACACAATGGATTACCAGACTGACTTCAGATGGAAATCTTTTATCACGGTTTAAATCTCGATTCGCAGACTGCTACAAATGCGGCAGCCGCTGGTGGTTTACTAGACAAGACGTATGACGAGGCTAAGAACATCTTGGATTGCATCTCTAAAAACCAGGAGGATTGGAGAGAGAGTGATCAGAGACTAAGAATCAAGGATAACGACGCACGTAATGGTGCTATTGCTTCACTACAGAATCAGATGACTGCAATGATCAACCTGATTCAAGGAATCGCGATCAACAGTCCAACACCGCAAACTGGTCAAGTAAACGCCATTAATCAGAACGTCGCAAGGTGTGTGACTTGCGGTGATCGACACACAATGGTAGAATGCCCACAGAATCCCCAGTCTATTTACCTTGTGAAAAATAATCCATTCTTTAATACCTACAACCCCGGGTGGAGAAACCATCCCAATTTTGCATAGAAAAATCAGCAGCAAAATTTCCAATCTATGATGCAACAAGAAGGGCCACCTGGATTCTTCCCATGGAATAACGGTCAAACAAGCAATCAAGCTAGTAGCTCGCAACCGCCGCAATGTTCCTACTTGGAAATCTTGTTAGAGCAGTATATAGAGAAAAACGAAACTGTGCTTCAATATCAGGCTATGTCCATCCGCAATCTAGAATTACAGATGGGTCAGATTGCAAGCGAGCTAAAGAACAGACCGCAAGGGGCTCTCCCGAGTTCAACAGAACTCCCACGCAACCCGGGGGGATCAGGTAAAGAGTAATGTCAAGTCATGACATTGCAGAGTGGAAAAACTGTGGAAGGAGAAAGGAAAGAGCCTAGCCGGACAGCTTCTATTGCATTGGACCCTGACATTGCGGTGACTCAAGAAGAAGAAGAAGGAGAAAAAGAAGTAATAGAGTCAGAAGTGACATCCACCTCAAAGCCATCAGAAAAAGGGACCGTGAGAATGTAGTTACCACCTTTCCCGCTGAGACTCGGAAAGAAAAAGAATGACGAGGTACAGTACCAACGCTTCCTATCTATGTTAAACAATTGCATATTAATATTCCATTCAGTGAAGCAATTTATGGAGATGCCTGCTTATGCGAAGTTTCTGAAGGATGTGTGATAACGGGCAGAAATGCTTCGATCCTGTGTACTGCAATTTAAGGGCAACTGGGATTCTCATCTTCCATTGATGGAGTTTGCATATAATAATAGTTACCATTCCAGTATTGAAATGGCTTCATATGAAGCTTTGTATGGGAGGAAATGTAGAACCTCAGTATGTTGGGATGAAGTTGGTGAGAGGAAGTTGTTCGGACTAGAATTGGTGCAAATCACTACTGATACTATTAAAATCATTAGGGAGAAACTTAAGACAGCTCAGGATCGCCAGAAAAGTTATGCTAACAAACATCGTCGAGATTTGGAATTCGAGGTGGGAGATAGAGTTTTTCGAAAGCTTTCTCCTTGGAAAGGAGTGCTATGCTTTGTTAAGAAAGGAAAACTAAGTCCAAGATATATAGGACCATATGAAATTCTAGAACGCATAGACCCATCAACCTACCGTTTGGCACAGCCAATGGAGCTTTCTAGGATACATGATGTCTCCCATGTGTCAATGTTGCGTAAATATATATCGGACCCATCTCATGTTCTAGAATCACAACCATTGCAACTTAAGGAAAATTTATCCTATGAGGAAGAACCTATACAAATCATAGAAAAGAAGGAGCAGGTATTGAGGAACAAGAAAATTCCACTAGTCAAAGTGTTGTGGAGACACCATGCAGTGGAAGCAGCAACTTGGGAAAGCGAACAACAAATGAGAGCCAAATATCCTCATTTTTTCTCTTGATGACTTTCTGCTGAATTTCGAGGACGAAATTCACAAAAAGGGGGTACTGACTTGTAAGCCCTTGTCCCTTTTTCTCTTGTTTATGCTTAGCATCAACCTAGATAAGTGAGCTTATGTACCTAAATGAATAACTTGGATTGTATGACCTAAGAAAGTTATAATTTTAAATGTTGGAATGAAAGTTGGAAATTAATTAACAAATGCAAGTTCTTTTAGAAATGTATTAATACATGTTATTATTGGCACATTTTTTCATGATTGGGCACTTGTATAGTGAAATGTTTTGTTATTGGCTAAGGGTTACAAGGAAAGAAAGAACAAAATTTGTAGGAAATGCAAGTTGGCCGAGAGGGGTATTGGAGTTGTTTGTTTTTTTTTATAAAAAAAAAAATTCTTGGATTAACTTGCTAAAATCTAAAATTAATTTAACTTGATAAGTCTTGTAAGGCTACAAAGGATAAGTAAAATAAATAAAAAGCCATGTAGTAGGGCAAACAAGTAGTTGGGTGGAGGACTTTGATCGGAGGAAGAAGTGTGCAGCTTCGGCCAGAAACTTAGGGTCTGAAGAATGTGACGGTTCTCCAAAATTACTGGTGCCAAAGCTTCCATATTTAAACCAAATTAGCGCTTATTGAGTTGTGAGTCTATCCTAGGGTTGCTCGAGAGATTTGGGATCGGAACACTGAAGAAATCGTGAAGATAGTGAAGGTTGCTCGAATAGGGTAGCAACAGGCTAATTTGTTTAAGTTGAGTTGTGAGTCTATCCTAGGGTTATTGAGTATGTGCAAATTTTTGTTTAAGTTGGGTTAAAAGTTGGTTAAAGTGAAACCAGTGTTTTCTCGAATAGGGTAGCAACAGGCCAGCCACCCCCCTAAGGCTGCTAGCAGCGTGCTTCCTTCCATGCCAGCGCCCCTCAGCACGCCTCAGCCCATCCGGCCCTGCCCACCCACGGCCAGCCTCGCCTACCCACGCCCACAGCCCGCGCCCATGCCCATTTCTAGTGCCCAATTGCTTGTTTTTTTGCATTTTGGGTGTTGGTGAGCATTTTTGAATCCCAATTAAGATTTTCTTGATATTTTGACCCTAGAATGAATACTTTTGGATTAAAAACCGGTTTGTGGGCCATTTTGGGTAATGTGAGGAAAATGGACTTAAGGAGCAAAATGTGAATGTTTAGGTGTTAAAATGAGTTCAAGTGGTTACATTGAATCACTATGGGCTGTTTAGGGTTGATTTGACCTCTTGTGAGTGTCTAGTAACCTGGGGACTTTATTTCAGGCCAAATTGAGGTTGGAAAGGCTTACAACCCAAGGAGCTCGTGCCAGTGATAGTGAGTGGTTTATTTTCGAATGTTTTGATATAGAAAGTAATTATATATGATCTGTCTCTTATACACATCTAGATGTGTATAAGAGACAGGCTTACAACCCAAGGAGCTCGTGCCAGTGATAGTGAGTGGTTTACTTTCGAATGTTTTGATATAGAAAGTAATTATATATTATAGTATGCTATGATTTATGAAATGTGATGGCATGATTTGTTTTACTTGACTGATATTTCAAAAATGTTTAAATCATGATTTCTAAACTCTCGATGGTTTTATACAATCTTGATTAATCAAAATGTAGTTTGAAATCAGAGTTTACATACTTGTGATTTGTATGGTTTTTATGAAAACTTCTTGATGGTGGAATCAAGGTTGTTGAATGGTTGTGGAAATGGTTTCAAACTACTGATTCTTGTACCCGAGAGATGGTTATGTTTCCGTGCTACTTGAATGTGTTTCAGTAGTACTGCTCAGGCGATCAGGGGGCTACCGGGGTCAGATGTGGCCAGAGTATACCTGGAAGTCCAGAGGAACCTGCACCTGTAGTGCCACCCAGGCTATCAGGGGGCTACCACCGGGGTCAGATATGGCCAGAGTATACCAGGGAGTCCAGAGTAACCTGGGCCTATGGTGTGTATCTATGCTTTCCCTTGAGGCAGATCTACGTGCACGTATGACCTTGTGATTTGGTGTACACTGCGGGTGGACATTCTTTGTCCAGAGTAACTGGCCGTTGTAAATGAGTATTTGGGTACAGAGTTGGTGTGATTTTCTGATAATGATTGAATGCTTTAAAATGTGCTTATGAGAGTTGATCATGCCACTATTTTACTAGCACGTGTTTGAGATGCTATGAAATCTTTTATACTTGGCCAATGTTTTATTGAACGATTTCATTACTTTTATTGATGATTTAGAAAGTGATAACTTATGTTTATATTCAATTACCACTCAATGGGCATTAACTCATGCTTTCGATGTTTATTGTTTTTCCCCCCCAGGTAGCGTTAAAGTTCTGGAAACACGTTGAGCTGTTTACTGGCACACAACAAGAGTCTCCTGCAACTTTGTAGGCCTTGCACTGTTGTAAATAGATTGCATATCATGAACCTTACGTGTCATGGTTTTGGGAGTATGGGAGAAGAGGAGTTGTTTTATTGTGTAATGTCTGAAATTGTTTCCGTTGTGTCTAAACTTTGTTCATGGTTGGTATATAACAGGAGATAGAAATTTTATGAAACTTGTTTTTGGATATCGTAATATGGAATATGCTGAATGGAAATTAAACGTACTAAAGGATTATTGTGTAACTGTTCAGATTTAAGCACAGGTAAAGTTGGTTAGTAAGATGCTAAATGTCATCGGGGGAGGTGATGTTTAGCATCTTCACACCTCTTTCTAGATTAGGTGGGTAATCTGGGAGGGGGTATGTCAGCATGCATCCTAGAGATAGGATATGATTGTATGCAGTCACCTTGCCTTTATGCATTTTGCATCATCGCATAGGAAAAGAGTAGAGACTTAGGAATAAGCTCTATGGACACTTTTTCATTCAACACATGCATCCTAGACTTAGGAGCATCGCATTTGCATTGAAAAATGACTTCCTGTGCATAGTTGTAGCATGATCGCATAGTCTGACACATTCCCAAGTAACGCTAGCTAAAGACCCTCTCAACCCGTTCATCCGCTTACTTAGTGCATCTATCACATAACTGACTTTTTGTAAATCCGCCGCATTTGTTATTTTTTTTATCATCGCAAACAACAACCTCAACAACTATTTATTTAATTGGCTAGACGCTCGAAGACATTCGAGGAATTAGCCCTACATACTGTATGCATCGCATTCGTCTCGAAGACGACCACAAGGCATCGATCGAACATCAGCATAGACTCAACCCTGCGATGAAAGAGGTTGTTAAAAAGGAGATCATCAAGTGGTTAGATGCGAGCATTATTTATCCAATAGCAGACAACACATGGGTCAACTCCGTGCAGTTCATGCTGAAAAAAGGCGGCATGACGGTAGTCCCTAACAAAAATAATGAGTTGATATCGCAAAGAACCGTCACCGGGTGGCGTATTTGCATGGAATACCGCAAGCTGAATGTAGCAACAAAGAAAGATCATTTCCCTCTACCGTTCATTGACCAAATGTTAGATCGGCTAGCCGGAAATGACTTTTACTACTTTCTGGATGGCTATGCCGCGTATAACCAGATTATGATTGCTCTAGAAGATCAGGACAAGACCACATTCACCTGCCCATATGGGACTTTTTCTTTTCACCGCATGTCGTTCAGCCTCTGCAATGCGCCGAGCACGTTCTAAAGCTGCATGATGACCATCTTTTCAGACTATCTTGAGGACTCTATTGATATATTCATGGATGACTTCTCTGTCTATGGGCACACCTATGAAGTCTATCTGGCCAACCTGATACTAAAAAGATGCGAGGAGACGAATCTTATTCTTAATTGGGAAAAATGCCATTTTATGGTAAATGAGGGCATCATGTTGGGACACAAGGTTTCTCGAGACGGGTTGGAGGTGGATAAAGCAAAAATATAAGCAATTAAAAAACTTCCACCTCCCATAAGTGTGAAGGCTGTAAGAAGTTTCTTGGGGCATGTCGGATTCTATAGACGCTTTGTCAAGGACTTTTTGAAAATAAGATGACTGCTGAGTGCGTTGATGGAGGCTGACAGAAAATTTGATTTTGACAAAAATTTCCTCAACGCATTCAAAATTTTGAAGAATGCACTGACTACCGTGCCCGTGTTAATTGCACCTGATTGGTGATAACTTGTAGAAAAACAAGTTATTTATGCCACCTTGTCTAGATATTGTGGCCAAAAGTTAGTAAATATGAACCTATTGTATGAAAATTAGCCTAGTATTACAACAATTATAAATGTTTGCAATTACGCCCACTAACACCATAAAGATGGAAGACAAGCCGAATTTTACTCTGTTTTGCAGGAGACCAAGTCACTGCTTGCGCTAAAGGCTCATGGAGAACTAATCAACGCATCTCTGTCACATTGTGCCTGTCAATCAACAATGAAGAGATGATTACTGCAATGATGGCGCAATGCAACGGTCAGTCCAGAGCTGTGTTTCAACCGCATGCGGTAATAAAAACAATACCACATGCTAACCTAAGATCGAAAGATGCAGTTGAGCAACGTAAAAGTGGAGGATTGAGACACGTGTACAACTAATGGTCGTGCAGAATTGACGGTCTGATTGCATAACAGAAGGAATAATATCCCTCCATCTTTGAAATTACCATAAGGATCAAGTGGGGTCCACAAGGCCAGAGTCAAAGATCTGCACCTATAAATACCACATTGATTTCAGAGAAAAGGTATGCTACTTGATATGGGGCTAAGTGCTACTAAATTATAGAGAAAAGGCTGAGCTGAGTGCTTAAGAGAAGAAATCCGGGAAGAAGACGCGATAAGGTCAAGAAGTGAATCTCAGATCTAATCTGCCAAACACCCGATTGAAAGATCTGTGCAAAGATCCCTGCTACCGGTGGAGCAAGCCTGAGAGGGAAGCTCTTCCTACCATCAAATCTATCCTATCCAACAAGCAGATCTCTATCAAATCTGTGCCAAGACATTGGCACTTGTTTGTATCTGTTCTATCTCTTTCATCGTTGTATTTCACGTGCTCTTTATCTCTTCATTCACACACCATGTATCAAACTCTTAATAGAGATATTAAATGTTTCGATAGCTTTCATTTATCATTTTCTGTCTATTTCCGTTCACCCGTCAATGACTTTCTTCATGACATCTTCTTAATTCCCTGATAAGCAATGTGAATTGACCAAGTACTTAGTTTGTATTAGAGATATAAAATGCGTTTAGCTAAGGCATGCTAGACGGCATTTTCACCTGTGAGAGCAGAAGTAAAGATACCATTCTGACTATCAAGAGAAGGTCAGAAGAATGCGTTAATTAAAGCAAGTATTACTTCCAGACATGGAAGCAACCTTGTGTTCATTATGTTAGTCTCTGTTTCACCACAAACATGTGGGAGCGCGGCCGATCACTGAGAGGTGAACGCCAAGAGAAGAGGAAACAGTATTTGTAGCTTCAATGCAAATAAAAACTTGCGTTGTTTATATTATTTGTCTTTCTCTTTCTATTCTGTTCATAAGACTTGCCGCCGCATCCCACGTCTTTGCATAACTTCCACAGCGAGCCTTGACCCCAACATCTTATACATGAAGCCTATATCTTGTATCATCTAGCTTAGGTTTACTATATTTTTATGTTATTATCGCATCTTTACTACTTTCCTTTATTTTATTGCAATTTATATAACTGCACAAACACACACTTTTAAAGATTGAAAACCTGGTCGCATATATCATGAACGTACCACAATAACTTAAAGCAATCCCCATGTTCGACCTCGGCTCACACCGAGAAACTTACGGTGGAATTACACTTGGTTTCATCGTAAGGAAATTTGTGACAACACATGGCATACTATATGAACATCTATAATTAACGCATATTTAGAAGTAGTATCACATTATAATGAGCATAGAACATCATACATCCTTAGCATCCAAACCAAGTCAACAATTGGACAGTTCCTTTTGAATTAATGTGTGATGCAAACAGGTATGCGATGGGAGCAGATCTGGCACAGAAGAGAAAAACAATCTTACATCCCATCGCATATGCGAGTAAGACGCTGAAATAATTGATCGCAAGGGAACAGAGAACCAAGTTGTGGATCACTTGTTCAGATTGGAAAACCCTGAGGTTATCCGTAATGAGTCAGAGGTGAGTGTGGTGTTCCCAGATGAGTAGCTGTTCCACATTGAAGAATTGCTATGGTATGCTGACATAGTCAACTATCTAGTTTGCAAGCAATTTTTAGAGGATTATACTGACCACCAGAAGAAGAGGCTCAAGTACAAATGCAGATCATATTTCTGGGATGAGTCGAATCTGTATAAAAGGGGGGAAAACAAGATTCTGCGACTATGCGTACCAAATGCTGCTCAACAATGCATATTATCGCAATGTCATGACTTACCATATGGTAGGCACTTTGGAGGACAGCGCACCACAACTAAGGTTTTACAGAGTGGATTCTTTTGGCCAACATTGTTTAAGGATGTAGCTGACTACGTGATGAAGTGTGATTAGTGCCAACGCATAGGTAATATTTCATGGAAACATGCAATGCCTATGAACATAATCTTGGAGCTTGAGTTGTTCGATGTATGGGGTATCAACTTCATGGGACCATTCGCTCCATCGAATGGTAAAAATTATATTTTGTTAGCCGCCGACTATGTATCCAAGTGGGTAGAGGTAGTGGCATGCGCCGCAAGCGATGCGGTTGTAGTCTCTTAATTCCTAAAGAAAAACATTTTCACTCGTTTTGGCACTCTACGTGCCGTAATAAGTGAGAAGGATCCCACTTTGTCAATGATACTGTCAAGGAACTGCTACGCAAATATAACATTCTCCACAAAATGGCCACCGCATATCATCCACAGACGAATGGTTAGGTCGAGGTGTCCAATCGAGAGATCAAGCTGATACTTGAGAAGGTAATAAGGCCTTCGCGAAAGGATTTGGCAACAAAGCTCGACGATGCATTGTGGACATACCGGACTGCATTTAAGACGCCCATAGGTATGTCCCCATATGTGTTGGTATTTGGTAAGGTGTGTCATTTGCCTCTGGAGCTGGAATACAAAGCATTGTGGGTAGTGAAGATGCTAAACTTTGACTTGAGGAAACCAGGAGAAGTGAGAAAACTTCAATTGGTCAAGCTGGAGGAATAAAGGATCAACGCATATGAGAACGCAAAGATTTACGAGGAGTGCGCAAAGCGCTGGCACGACAAG
>NC_052353.1:50226640-50304281 GCF_009727055.1 Benincasa hispida | reverse complement strand
CAAGCACATATGTGGCAAGTAACCTCTAAGTCCGGGCAAAGGATCTTACTAATTCAACTCATGATTACGGCCTCTTCCCTGGGAAATTAAAGTCACGTTGTCCAGAACATTGATAGTTAGAGAAATATTTCCACATGGCACGGTCAAATTATTGATGATGATGGAACGACATATCAAAGTAATCGGCAGCGAGTAAAAGAGTATATCATGGAGAAGGCTGGATTGGCAAGTCGACTCGTGAACTAAGAAGACTCTAAATAAGAAAGAAGTAGGTGGTCCTACGCTATCAGCACGATTGAAATTCATCAGGGATGCGAGTTTTGGGAATCATGAAATCTTCAACTTTTCTCTACTACTCAGAATTTTCAGTTGACTTTATCTTTTCAGTTCTTTACTCTATTCTTATCTAAAAAAGGGGGGGGGGGGGGGAATTGCGGTAAAAGAGTTTGTTTTGTTTATATTATTTGACCTCTCGCTGTTTTTTTTCTGCAATGATCGAGGAGCGATTGTGGAGGCGTTTACACAAAAAGCAGTTTATTTAATTCTGTCCACTCAATCAAAGGGCATAGATCGTCCCGCAAAGAAACAGGATGCTCAATAGACATAATACTTGTAGAAATACATTTATTTATCTAGTTTTATTTACGAAGGTCATTTCTACCAGAAGAGCAAGCCTGAGAGGGAAGCTCTCCTCTCCATTTCTACCACACGCCGGCAAGCAAAACCTCTGCCTAGGATATGTGTCAAGACGTTGACACTCCTGTATTTGTTTCAAATCTCTTTTTCATCATCTGTATTTAGCTTCTTAATCTTTCATTCACACCATTTATCGAACACTTAATCTTAGTATTAAATGTTATGATCGTTTACATTGTCATCTCTCTGTCAATTTCCATTCATCCATAATCCATTTTCTCCATGATGTTTTCCTAATTCCCTTGGCAAATAGCAAGAATTAAGCAAGTAAATTAATTTGTGTTAAGGAAATAATTATGTTTAGTCAAAGCATGCTCGATGGCATCTTCACCTGTGAGAGTAGAAGTGAAGATTTTATTCCGCCTATCGAGAGAAGGTTGGAAGAATGCGTTAACTAAAGCAAGAAGAACTTCCAGAGATGGAAGCAATCTTGCGTTCATCACGTTCATCCCTGTTTTACCATAGTGATATAGGAACGCGGCCGATCACCGAGAGGTACACGCAAAGGGAAAGCGGAACCTTAGTTGCATCTTTAACGCAATTAACAAACTTACGATGTTCTTACTATTTATTCCTTCTATTTCTGATTCATCCATAAAGACTTGCCATCGCATACCACGATCCGTTGTATAACTTCACAGCCAGTCTCGAACTCAGTATCATGTATCATGTATCTTGTATCTTGTATCATATTAGGTTACTATTTATCAACGCAACTTTATTTTCATCGCACTTTAGATCACTATATAAACCTAATTCTTTATTAATTGTAAAAACCGGTCGCATGTATCACAAAAGTAACGCATTAACAAAAACAATCCTTGTATTCGACCTGGGATTATTTTGAGAAACTTGCGTTGGAATTATACTTGGTTTCAGTGCAAGGAAACTTGTGACACGCATTACTCTATCGCATACTACAAGCATATCATTAACAATGCATATTTAGAAGTAATGTGCATAAGCGATAACACAGCATAACATTCCATCTTTATGTCACCAAGTTTATGTCTTTAACGCATATACTTGTTCATTCATTCATATTCACGTTTGTTCACATGCTGTAGTAAAAATATAAAATCATCGTGTCAAGTTTATGGCATAGTGCATGCATAAAAAATAAAAAAAGAAAAACCATCTTTAGTGTTACAAGTTTATGGTGACATTGCCAGGGATTGGTAATGGTTAGTGATGAGTACGTTTGTGATATTTTGCAGGACAAATATCTTTAGACTGACTGTTTATTGCGAAGAGCAGTATGACGGTTTATGAGTACTGGAACTGATCCAGAATTCGAAGCTGACCCAGAGATCGAGCGTACATTTCGCGCGAGGGCACACCAGAACAGAGCGAGGCATAGAAGAGTGAATATGGAAGAAAACAACAACAACAATGATAATGTGGCACCCAAAGTAAATCAAGGGGTGGGCCAGCCAACGCAAGATCCCATTTTTCTTGCTACTAATCGTAATATCCCAATGAGGAACTATGCGGCGCCTAATCTCTATGACTTCTCACTTGGAATTTCACATCCAATAGTTAAAAAGAACGCAAGATTCAAGATTAAACCGGTCATGCTACAAATGATTCAGAATATGGGGCAGTTTGGTGGTCTACAAGGTGAGGACCCACATGCCCATCTGTACCAATTTTGTCGAGATGTGCGGTAACTTCTCCATCCTTGGCGTAACCCCCAAAGGTATCAAACTTTACCTCTTCCCATACACCTTGAGGGATGAGGCTAAGAGGTAGGCTCATTCACTGGAGCCAAATGAAATAACTTCTTGGGATTAGTTGGTGGAACGGTTTATGAAGAAGTTCTTCTCTCCAGTAGTCATTGCAAGAAGACGAAAGGATATGTTGAACTTTGAGCAGATGGATAACGAGACCCTAAGCACCACCTAGGTTCAATTCAGACGATTGGTGAAGAATTTTCCACATATCGGGATACCCGATTGCGTTCTGATGGAAACGTTTTACAATGACCTGAACAGATCAATGCAAGTTGTTGCTGATGCCTCCGCAGTGGGAGGTTTTATGGATAAAATATACACTAAAGTCAAGATCATCCTTGACCGCATATCGCGGAATATGGATGACTGGGTAGATGACGGGTACGGAGGAAGAGGCTCCGAAAGAAGAAGAAACGATACTGCAATTGTGCCCACGGACAAAATGACGACGTTGACCGCACAGATGGCCGCGGTGACCTCTCTTCTACAATCGATGGCGCTTGTGAAAATAGTTGCGTTAGAGATTTTTATGAAAACCTGCGGTAACCGATTAAATAAATAAGTGTTGGGTTGTTGTTGCGCTAATGAAAATAATAATAAATGCGGTAGAGTTCGAAAAGAGTTGGCAATGGGAAATACGATGAATATGCGATGAACGGGTTGAGAAGGGTTTCGGCTAACACTCCCTAGGTTGCATTCATGCTTTGCGATAATGCAACATGCATACAATAGTAAACTACCTCTCGGGTGAATGCCACAGCTTCTAAGGCTAGAATGCATGCGATAAATATGTGATAAGTCTACAGGGTTTACATATAAACCTCTATATCTATTTATGCAATGACAACATGACATTCACACAAATATGCGACCACATAATATCACTCCTATTCCTAGGATGCATGCGATACAAGTTGACAAACAGAGCTTATCTCTAGGTCCCTATTTCTTGTTTATGCAAGCCTAATCTTGCTCTTTTAAGTCATATTCTAACCTAGCTCTCTCGAGACATTAGGTTCTTTCTTTAGATTCTCTCTCGAGCAACTCTAAAAGGATGTTTCGCACAGCATAAAACAAGACAATCGCAAGCAATGAACTTCCTAGACCATGTTAGTTTAGTTCTTCTCAACCCATTCAACTAGTTTAGCTACTCATGCGTATTAAGAGAGTGAGCAGATGTAGAAATAGAACTTCCATTGAATAATAAAAGATGAATTATAGAATAACAATGCAAGTATATTAAAGAGCTTGGAGCAATTTCTTGCCACCAGGCGTTACATTGTTCTACTTACGCTCTAAAGATATTCTCGCTTTCACGAGAGTCAACCCACTCTCTGCTCTTACGCCCCAAGGTTCTCTCTCGAGCCACCTTGGACGATCTCCACCGTCACCACTCTTCCCTAGCTCCGCCATGAAATGGAAAAAAAAACTATGAACAGAGGTGTGAACTTGTAAAGTGATGAAATAATCAACTGCTTAACCCCTTCTCTGAATGCACTTGATATTTATAGGGCATCAAAGGTGAAAGGCAGCTTCTGCACAAAAATATAGAGATCCTAGTTGTACAGATGGGACAACTTTAATTCCTGACTGTCGTCAACTTTCTGTCGCATCGATCTTAATTGTCCTTTCGTCTGTATGTGCCCACCATGTTGCAGTGATTCTTCTTAGGTGGATGTTTGCGAGCACGATCAACGCAAAGTCTTGTAGTGAAGTTGCGCTCGATCGATGTATTCCTATGATCGCATTCTTTGCATTGCGTTAACACATTATTCTGCACAAAAATATAGAGATCAACTGCTCTAATGCGTTAGACGCATGCTATCACAATATTGTAGAATTTATGCTTAATGGATGCAATTTAACATATTCTATTAATGCAATCCAACATTGTTTAAGAACTTAGCACTATGATAACGTGCATTTCTGCTCGTTATAAAATACACATGTTAAGGACTTATTATATGATTCTGGACTAATGCATGAACTCTCTCCCAACATCTTATGCTCTGTTACGAACTTGTCATACCCTCTCCCAGATTACCATCTTAATCAAGGAGAGAATGTGATGGTAGTAGTTGCCAAAATCCTTTTATGACACCTGTTACCCATCTAGACTTCCTTAACCTGCTTTAACAACCCTGGATACAAGATAACACCACAAAACAACTGTAAAAATAACTTAATTAAATAACCTGAGTGACCAGGTGATGACATGCAGAAATGCACGTCATCTTAGGCCATTTATTTAGAATTATGAAGGATGTTAAGCAGAATATGCGACAATTATGTTAGGAATTCATGAGAAAATGAGTTTGCGTCGTTTAGCATTAAGAATCTCGGCTAACCTACTATTATGTGTTATTATGCGTTCAATTGTCTATCATTGTAGTTAACGTAGAAAGCAGTCACAGATGCAGAAGTCGGGCTATCGCATAGACGATCGCATGCGGAGAAATTCTCCATCGCAAACGTGAACACATATGTTCGACGCATGGGCATTGCGGTAATCAACTGCATGCGTCCATCACATAGGAGTTGCGATGTTCAAGCTGATCTGCCTGGTAGTCATCGGTTTGTATGAAGTTGCGGTAATTCAAGCGAATGTAGTCATTACAATGACTAAGCTACACGATGAAACCATAATAAGGATAACACCAATAATTGGTGGAATGGAAGCATCAACGCATATCTCTGAAAAATCAAAAAGCGATGTTACATTTCTCCTACTCACGCGCGTAGTTCACGCAGAGATTCAGATAAAAGGACCATCAACGCCTGCGAATTTCAAAATCAGAGCAGGTCCATTAATGTTGTCAGTGATCAAGCTCTCTATAAATAGAAGTCCGATGAGCAGAATTTCAAGAAATTCCAATTTTCTTACTGCTTCGGGTGGATCCTGTGATCCAGAGCACACAGTGTTAGAAGAAAGCTTGAGAGTTCTTCATCTCCTTCATCCATTCGAGTGACGACCGGAGCCTTCGTCGGAGTTAGATCACTGAGAGAGTCAATCACCCCTCCATGAGCCTCCACCGTCAGCCTTGAACACATCTCTCTGGAAGCAAGACACATGGCTTCCAGCTCGCCTTTTTCATTTCGTTTTCTTCTTTATATTGTATTGTATTTACATTTTAGATAAGAAAATTAATCATTGTGTGTCAATGCATTTCTCTATATTTCCTTCGATTACATCTCCATCTTTTCTTTACTTAGCTTCCTTCTAAATATTTTTAGAGCTGTATCGCATACTTAATCATTGTGGCAATAGGAATATATGAAGCAATTATAGCTAAACCACCCAGGGAGGGTTGCGTTGGCTTGTGAGGTGTTTTGTAAGGAAAACCTATTCTTGCTTGTGAAGCTGCTAGTCAATGCTTGTCTATAGAATAACGCAATGAGAAAGTATGAAATGAGAGATAGAGACACGACAACTTGTGTACGTGAAATAAAATGGAATGTGGGAAAATAGGTAAAATGTGATGATGTCTTCAATCGCCAAACCTAAGATGTGACTTTAGCAAGGGCAACCTTAGCCAACGCAGCTAATGCGATCATGCTACACACAGTTAGAGCCTAATTTATGTGATGTATGCGAGTGTGTAATACAAAGGTGCAATGTATGACCGCATACAGCTCACATATCCTACTTCTTGGAACGCAATGCAAATATCCCTTCCGTAGGGGCTCATAACGTCCTGTGTGTGATAGCAAACGGACTTATTCCTAAGTTCTCCCATCTTGGCGTTATTGCAATATCCAATTCAGCATTCTTTCCCGAAAGTCTTTATATTTGGAATTTTAGACTATCTCTTGTCCAAGTGTATGGCCTCTAATGAAATGAATGATGCGCTCATAAGACTCAAAGGTAACTTGCATGACACATTTGGCTGACTCGGTAAGATATTCCTATCTTCTTAGAGCATGTGTGTAAGCGAAATTAGCTTACACTTTTTCCTTTGATGGCGTTCAACCAACTTACCCTCTGTTGAAGCGTCCGTGGCGCTAGGTTAGTTTGTTGCCGGACTTTACTCTGTATTAGGACAAAGCAGGTTGCCTCTGCTATTAGACAAGCGTTGCTCTGGAAACTTGTATAATTAAGTTATTATTGCTGCTCCTTTATTCAGATTTATTGCGGCCAAAAAGAGAAGATATGCGTCGATGTATGAAAAATTATCGTTCTATGACAAACAATTAAATATTAATATTTCGAAAGTTACACGCTACAAACATCATTCAAATGGTAGAAGAGGCATATTTCTACTCTTTTTGCCAGGAAGCTCAATCACCGCTTTGCGATCAAGACTCAACGAGATTGAACATAAAACAACGCATATCTGTTTACATTTACTGCCCGTCAATTAAACAATGAAGAAGACCATATGCAACGCAAATGATGTGCAATGGTCGACAGTCATGTCCCGATTGAATTTCAACCACATGCCGTAATAAAATACAACACCTCATGTGAGCAATTCTGATGGCGCAGATGCAGACTTTCTGTAGCAACACACAATACTCAGAGAGTGAGCGTGTGACACGTGTACAACTAACCGTTGTGCAGATTTGATGGTCTGATTGCATAACAGAAGGAATATTTATTCCTTCATCTTCGGAATTTCCATAACAATAAGTGGGGTCCACAAGCCAAGAGTCAAAGGTTTTCACCTATAAATACCCCCATAGAATTTAGAGAAGATATACTGGATACGAGGGCTAATTGATGCTAGATCATTGAGAAAGAGAGGCTTAGTTGAGTACTGATCGGAAGAAATCCGGGAAGAGAAGAGACAAGACCGAGAGGTGAGTCTTAGTGCGATTCTGCCAGATCCCCGCCGTGAAGCTCTGTGCTTAGATCCCTGCTACCGGTTGAGCAAGCCTGAGAGGGAAGCTCATCCTTCCACACGATCCATCCATGCTGGCAAGTAAATCTCCATCCAAATCGGTGCTAAGACGTTGGCATTTATTTGTATTTGTTTCTAACTCTATTTCATCAATTGTATTTCATTCTCTTAATCTCTTCATTCACAAATCATGTATCAGACGTTAAATAGTGTTATTGAATGTCTCGATCACTTTCATTTCCACTTTTCTGTCTATTTTCACTCCTCCATTAATCGATTTCTCCATGAAGTTTTCTTAATACCTTGGTAAATAATATGGATTAAACGAGTAACTTAATTTGTGCTGAAGAGATAAATGCATTTAGCTAAGGCATGCTAGATGGTACCTTTACCTGTGAAAGCAGAAGTGAAGATGTCATTCTGATCTGTCGAGAGAAGGTTAGAAGAATGCGTTAACTAAAGAAAGTAGTACTTCAAGAGATGGAAGCAACCTTGCATTCATTAGGTTCGTCCCTGTTTCACCACAGAGATGTGGGAACGCGGTCGATCACCAAGAGGTGTACGCTAAGGGAAAAGCGGAACCGTACTTATATCTTGAACGCAATTAAGGAACTTTCGATGTTTGTATTAATTATCTTCTCTGTTTTTGCTTCACACATAAGACTTGTCACCGCATTACACGATCTTTGTATAATTTTCACAGCCAGCCTTGACCTTAGTATCTTGTATCATCTTAGCTTAGATTTACTTTATCGCAATTTACATTAACGCAATTTATGTTATTCTCGTATTTTTACTGCTTTACTTTACTTTATCGCATGTTTAATTACTTGTACACAAATTCTTTTACAAATTGAAAACCCCTGGTCGCATATATCACAGACATAATGCAATAACCTCAAACAGTCCCTGTGTTCGACCTCGGAGCACACCGAGAAACTTGTGGTGAAATTATACTTGGTTTCAACGCAAGGAAACTTGTGACAACGCACAACATACTACAAAAACATTCATTAATAACACATATCTAGAAGTAGTATCACATATTATCGGATAAAATCTATGTCATCAAGCTTATGGCATGGACTTGCATCATGCTAAAAAAAATACGCGTTACAAGTTTACATTGCTACAGCTTTGCATTAAGCAAATAAGGTTTTCTCACAAACTCACACAACGCACACCTTCCGGTGGTTTGCTACAGGCTTCATATCTCTAATTCACATGAATAAGTATGCGATGCTCAAGCAATCTCACTAAGTGCTACAATGTAAGTTAATGATGCTAAGTAAAGAAAGATGGAGATGGAATCGAAGGAAACACAGAAATGCATTGAACACAAATGTAATACAATACAATATAAGAAAAGAAGAGAAAATGAAAGGACCAGCTGGAAGCAATGTCTTGCTTCCAGCGGATGTATGTCAAGGCTACCGGTGGTGCCATGGATGGGCGATGGAACTGACTCTCTCGAGATCTAGCTCCAGCGAAGGCTCCGGTCGTCACTCGGAATGGATGAAGGAGATGAAGAACTCTCAAGCTTCTTTCTCATGTGTTAGTCTAGATCATAGGGATCCACCCTAAGGCGAGCCTTAGGTGAAAAACCCTGGATTCTCTGAAATTCTGCTCAGTGACTTCTATTTATAGAGCTTGGATCGTCGACAGCATTTATGGACTGCTGTGATTCTGACATTCGTGGTGTGTTAGTCTTTTTTTGAATCTTTGCTACTAACGGTGTGGTAGGTGAAATGTCGACATCATCTTTTGATTTTCCTGAGATATGCGTTGATGCTTTCATCCCACCAACCTTGCATTGATCCCTCTATTATGCGTTATCGTGTAGCCCCAATCGTGCAGTGACCGCATTCGCTTAATACCACAATTTCTACATGATGACTGCAATCGCTTGACGATCGCAACTCCTATGCGATGGACGCATGCAGCTGATCACCACAACACCCATGTGTGCGTTTGCCTTTGCGATGGAGAGTTTCTCCGCATGCGGTCGTCTATGCGGTAGCCCGACTTCCGCATTTGTGTCCATTTCCTGCGTTAGCTACAAAAATAGACAATTGAAAGCATAATAACACATAATAATGGGTTAGCCGATATTCTCAATGCTGAACGCCACAAACTCATTTTCTCATGAATTCTTAACATAATTGCCACATATTCTGCTTAATAGCCTTTATAATTCTAAATAAAAGGCCTAAGATGACATGCATTTCTGCATGTCATCAGTAGTCTAAGCAAGAATGGAGAATTTAGAAATAAGCTTCGTTTTCTATTACACAGCGTATGCACCCTACGGAGAGGATATTGCATGCATCCAATAAGTAGGATATGGTGGTATGTGGTCATCTTGTTTATGTGTAGAAGCATATGAGTAGGAATAGAGACTTAGGAATAAGGCCTCTCGACATTTCGCATATACATCACATGCGTCCTAGAAATAGGCTCAAGTGTGTGTAGCATGATCGCATAGCTTGCATTGTTTGAGGTTGCCCTTGTGGTCAAGCTTAGGGTTGCGATGAAGACATCTTCACATTTTATCTATTTTTCCATGCATTTACTACATGTCAACAATTGTTGTGTCTCAACCTCTCATTCATTCTTCCAATGCTTTGTTTGTTAGTTAGGAGTAGGACTAGTTATTAGCTTATACCCTCCATCATTCTTTTATCCATCCGCCGCATACACATTACTGCATACATCTAGCTACAAGTCCTTCAGTTCGACCTCGAATCACCCGAGAAACTTGCGTTCGCGTTATACTTGGCGTGAGCACAAGAAAACTTGTGACAGGAATGCTTGGTCATCGCATATAAGAGTAACACATACTTTCACTCCAACGCATGACCACCGACACATAGCTTAAGACATGCATCACATATTGCGTTCGCTAATTTTCGTCACCACCAGGTGTCACATCCTGTATACATAACATAATTATAGATTCAAAAACTTAGTGGGTCCCAAAAACTCTTTACACGTCCCTAATATGAACATAACATATGCAAAGACATATCTAAGATAAACACCTAAACTTTACTTCTGTCTTTAAGTTTTAACTTGATTCCTTGAGTGGCAGAGCAGCAGGGCAGCAGGGCAGCTAACCTCTAGGAGATGACCACTACTTGGGAAAAATAAAACATTTGAAAGAATGAGCTACTAGCCCAGTGAGTGACCATATAAAATATATGTACTGAAAACTACTAAACAAACTCATACTTTAAACCTTTGAACATGAAACTGTTGGAAAACATTAATTAACATAATCCTTAGTTGAGAGAGAACCCTTTTGCTCAATCCCCTAACATCAAACCCTAGTTAGTGCGGAGTAATGTCAACACAACCAATGTCAATTCTATCTATGTGCACGTGGTAATAACTAAGTACCATCATACCTTAATTACTAGGACCCAGATACCATCTCAAGTCCTTCAGTTTTGGGTTCATCATAATCATCATAAACTCATTCTTTGTCATAAGCATACTTAAAAGCATAAGTACCTTAAATCATATGCTGAAATCATATTCATCATATAATATGGAAACTATCAACGTGTGCCTTATGAACATTAAGAATAGAAATATGTAAATCATGCATTCATAAACACTTTTAAGCTAAAGATGCGTTGAAACTTCTTTAGAAGCCTGTTTGCTTCGAAAATATCTTAGTCACACTTAGAAATGAAAGTAAGTATGAAACTAGTCTTTTTAAATCAAACATGCATTTACTAAGCATTGTAAACACTTGGTTTGTCGCTCACTGTCTTGAGCAGCCTCCTTATGGTTGGTAAGATTTTCTGATTGGGGTGTGTATTGTAAAAATTATAAACACTCTTGGTCAATGCTAATGACTTCCCAATGAGCCCAACACATAAGAACAAGCTTAGCATTTAACCGTGAGTGCCAATCTTTCCCTCAGTGCATAGCTACCAATGCATGACATACTTACCTTAGGTTGAATGGCTAGGTGATGTGGTAGCAAGTGTTCACCCTTTACGCTAAGCCTCGTTCACAAGAATATGCATTGCGCGCCTTACCTTTGCACCAACGCTTCCTACCGAAGGCAATTGTACATGCTTCCTCACACACGCCTTGTGCTCACAACCTCGTGCAACCCTTGTGTGCACTCCTGGCACAATGCCTATCACCCAACCTCGTCCTTGGGCATGCGTCCACTAGCACTTCCGCATAGCTGGTCGAGCTACCTACTTATTCGACCAAAATTTCTAGATTCAAATTTGGGCTCAGATAACTCTTTTTCCAGACATTATTTTGGGAAATTTATTTTACAATCTTGATTAAAAATTTCTTAACTTTCTTACCTTAAAATTTGAGTTTCAAATTCTTCTTGGTCAGACCGAAAACCTTCAATCTTCACACCTTGTTCACATTAACCTAAGGGCTTGGCGTTCTTGAGAAAATTTTCAGATTTCAACTTGATTTCTTAGAAGTTTTCTTTTGGCAGTGCAAAAGCATCAACAACATTCATTAACCTTCAATTGAACTCTGGAAACTCTTCATTTTCCTAAAAAGATTGGCTAAACCGGAAGCCTGAAGTGAAACTTCTTTTTATAGTAGAAGCTGCATGCCTCAATCCAAACTTAAGGTCCGAGCTAGCCCAATAAGTGAGTTTTATTTCCCTAACCTCAACAGCTATCCCTTTTAGGTTGGTGATTAAGTTGAGGGCTTCCTTTACTCTCCAACGCATGGCTCATCCTTCAAACATTCATCAACGTAAGGGTCACTTGGACACATGCATCATACTTGGCCAACACGTGCTTCAGCGTCTCACGATGCCATCGCCTAGTCTTGTGGCCATCACATGGCCTCACTTGCATGCAAGCCTTGACCTGGCCATCACACACACACGCGACCATAACGATTAAGGCAACCTCACTCAATGCCGCACACATTCATGCCTTCTAAGCTCAACATAAAGACCCCCGCTAAAGATCAACGTTATACTCTTCGCATTACAGATATATTTTCGTGTCCATTTAATATAACTAGTCAACAATGTGACGATCCTTTAGAAATTACTCATAAGTATAACTGGGCCCAAATTACCGTTTTACCCATGTAGTTACATCTAACTTCTTAAGTATCATTGATCCCTATAATGAACTATAAGTCATAGTTCAACTATGACCAAACCCATCGAACTAATATAGGGTGTGGCGCCAATTATTCAAGCCCTAGAATTAGCCCTTAAGTGAGAAATTTATCTACTTGCCCCGATATTAGGGAAGAAGTGAATTTCATCTTGTGTAGCTGTGTTCCTAGCTCACCAATCAGACGAATCTCCAAATGGTAGGCATATTGTGTCAGCGAACGAACCACTCTCACCCATGCAAATCAAAGGTCCACCTTCATTGACAGGAGTTCACAACTCATTCAGGATTCAGACTTTACAACAATTGTAACATCTACAAAGCAGACCATGTTCGTAGTGTCACGATGACTCTACATACATGTTTAAGCTACAAAAAATAACCTTGGATGTTTGTTTATTAGTTTTGTGATGCTACTAAATGTTGAATAAAGTACCTCATATTTTATTAAATAAATAAACGATTTATACAATTCAATTACAAATTATAGGATCCGCGAGATTTAGAACATCAAACTCAACACTATATATCCCAAAAAATGGGTATTTTGGTGATGGTGTGCTTCCGACAATCGTATCGACGATCCAACTACCGTGAGGGAAAGGAGTTCGAAGCTTTTTTTTAGGTTTTTTTGACAGGTTTCGCTATGAACAACTGGAATTTCTTATGGTGAAACATTTGTTTTTATATGAGTATAATAGATTTTTGTATAATTTTATGTAATTTGTGTTAATTGAAATGAACTTCTATAGTAGAATGATATCGATAAAGTATTTGATTTTTTATAAGTTTTAGTAAAATCGTTTAGTTTAAAACATGGTCATTTCCTCTAAAAAAAAGGGATAAAAAGAATTTAAAGTTAATAAGTAGAGTCAACCCAAGTTATTATCAATGAGATTATATTAAAAAAGTATCATGTTTCAAGACACAAGACTTAAAAAGTTTAAGGATAATCATTTTACAAGCCTCCCTCGAACATTTGACCATCTTGTTTACTTGGAAAAGTAAAATAAACAAAAGACAGAGGAGTTGCCTATTTTAATTAAGGTTGTCCATCATATTGAATTAATAGGGTAATGAACAGGTTTGAGGATTTTGTATCCCCGAAATGATGGGTTTCACATTCATACACAGAGATTTAATGGGACCTTCTTTTCCATTGTAGACGAGATCAATATTGGCTACTTTTACTTCGTCACATGGCAGTTTGCGACTACAAATAAGTTTGACTGCCATTGGAGTTGCAGAACTTCCTCTAATGTTCTTAAAGCTCACTTTACTAATTTTAATCTTTGATGGAATCTGAAAAATAAAAATGAGAAGTAAAATTTATTTGTGAAGTTGACATGAAGAATTTTGAAATGGAAGTTTTGAGAATGTGATCAATACCTTGCGATTGCATTGATTCCATGGGCAATACTCTTGGTCAATGAGAATTGGGTTGCTAACATTGACCATTATAATATCTGAAAAATGCATGTTGGTGGCAGTACCAGAAACAGGAGATGCTGGCCATGTTTTGATCCTAACACCATTAGTGGTGTTCATTATGGTGCAGTTCTTTATTATGACACCTTCAACAGGTTCTTCATTAGTGTATTTTCCAAGACTTCCTATGCTTATTCCATGACCTGGTCCACATGTCACGTTGGTGACTTTTACTCGTTTGCTTCCATCTCCGAGGGAAATACAATCATCTCCTGTTGCTATTCTAGATTTTGTTATTGAGATCCCAATTGATCGACCAATGTGTATTCCATCTGTGTTGGGACTATTTTCTGGTGCAATTATGTTAACACCATGAAATGTGAGGTTGTTGCAACCTAGGACGTTGATATGGAAGTTCTTGCTATCAAGTGATGTTATTCTCTTCACAATTGAATTGGTAATGAAGTCGAACCTTAAACTCTGCTCATTTTATATGATCAATAAGTCATGTCATAGTCGAGTGAAATTACAATCTTTTATAGGGAGGGACAAAATTATGAGTTCTCTCTCTGTAGTCTTTCTATTTGGAAAATTTTACTTTCTTACTTGATGTTTTTAATGTTTAAAATTTAGTCGAAAACTTTAGTTCCCTAAATATTATCATAAAGTATAAAAATATTTACCAAATTGTAAAAATTAAAATAGCAGAGAACAATATCTATCAAACGTCTCCTTCAAAATCAACAAAAGACGAATGAAATTTAAAAGGAAAACAACAGGTATAGAGCTTACTATAGGAAGCGTAGCACAATTTATATTTTTATGGCAATCATTCTTTTCCCAACCTGCTCTTCCTTGACCATCAAAAACTCCTCCACCTGATAGTGTCAATCTATTAACATATGCAAAAGTAATCCAACTATCTCCATAAGGGTGTTTTGGAGCCTGCAATGATCCTCGAAGTCGAATTTCAATAGGGCTCTTGCAAGGACCTTTAAATTTTGCTTCACTTACTTTAAATATCCCTTTTGGAATAACCACTGCACATGGACGAACAGATGCACATGCATCATTCCATGCATCTTTCAAAGCCTATGTTTCACGGATAACAAAAATTAGCAAAAACAACATATTAGTTCAATGAGTAATTATTTTTACATATATCTTATTGTGTGTTTACCTCAGTGACATCAACACCAGGCACAATGTTACCATACTTCCTCAAAGGAAAAATAACATCAACACGAGATTGAGTCTCAATTGTAAATGATAGCAATGACATCAAGAATGTAGTGACCATGATGCTCGATGTGATAACACTCATATCCTCTTTTTTTCTCTTTTATTTATTTATTCTTTATGTATGATGTTTGGAAATTTGTGTGAGAAGATGATGTTAATTTATTTTGCATTCAAAGCTCTCTATATATATCAGTTGCAGAATAGAAGACAAGTCGCAATGAAACTAAAAGAGGTTATGAGAGTTGTGAATTGAAGGTGGTGTATGATATATTTATTATTAACCCACCATCTTTTCACTTTTAATCTAAACACAAATTGATAACTAAAATTTGTTTATTGTTCCTAAGTCATTACATTAATGGGTGTGCTGCAAAATCTGCCCCTTACTCCCCTATGAACAATTGGATTTATTTAAGAAACTAAAAAGTGGCCAAACCCAACAAAACAACACCCACCATATGAAGGAAAACAAAAGCTTTTTATAGCCACAAATTAATGGTGGCATAGCTAGTAAAAAAATGATGGATTTTGATAATCATATTGCTATGTTATTGAAAGAACCATTTAGGGTATCATTAATTTCATGATTAAAAAAAATCACATGGTTTTGGTAAGTGAAAATAAAAAGCTATACTCTGAACTTGCATAAAAGCATTACCCTTATTCAATAATACTTTCGTTTAAAAGAAGATAGCAACATTTAAAAATTGATGAAAAAGATAAATCCATTCATCACCCTAGATTTGTGCAAAATTGGAACATTTTAGGAAAAAAAGACTCAACAAACTAAAGCCCAACTCTTCAAAACACTATACGTTAACATATAGTCATTCTCAACAGCTCATAGGAAAAATAAATGACATGGCTTTTACCTGTTTTCTACATGTTTTTGGATGTGTTTTCCATGCATGCCACCAAATCACAAAGATTCTGGCTAAAACCATCAATATAAGACTCTTCCAAATCTTTTTTTAACAAAAGATCCCTTATTTTAGCATGATTTGTTCTAACTTCTTTTCCAATTTCATTCTCTTCATCCATCACAATCTTCACAGCTTTACATACACTTTCCTTTGTAAACCATCCATCCTCTTCCCTTTTCTCTACATCCACTCCAACCCTAAGATTGTTTCCCATCATCCTTGCATTTATAATTTGATCCCCAACTTGAGGCAGCAACACCAATTGACATTTATTCACCAATGCTTCCTTCAAAGAATTAGACCCACAGTGAGTAACAAAGCATCCCACAGATGGATGCTCCAAAATCCTCTCTTGTTGAATCCATCCCCCGAAGACCACCCCTTGTACTCCAACTCTCTTCGTGAACTCCTCCGGCAATGCAGCTTCAATTGTCTCCGCCCCGAATGGTGGTTTGAGTGCGGCGAGGAAGGGCATGTTCAAAAGCTCAAACCCCAACAAAAGTTCTTGAAATTGCTCCATTTGTAACGTACACTCGCTCCCAAATGCACAATATACCACCGAACCCTTCTTAAACCCAGAAAGCCAACTTTCCCATTTCTCCTCCAGAGGCGTGTTTGGTGGTTCGGGCAAAACCGACCCTGTAAGGAAAACAGGTTTTTTGAACTCATTTTGAAGATAAGTCACAAAATCTCCCTCAATCTCATGACATGTCCTAAACCCTATTGCATCACATTCACTAAAACTAATGAACTGACGATCATAGAAAAATACATCACTCCCAAACTTCCACTTTCTTCTTGATGCAAAAGCTCTTGCTTCATGGAGATGAATATTGATGGTGGAACTAGGGTAACCAGATGGGGGTTTCATGAGATCTTCCTCACTTAAATCATTTTTAGAAAATTTCCTTGAAGGGGTTAGAGTATAAGCAATCATGGCTGCACTAGTGACACAATAATGGATCGATTTGATACCCAATTGACTAGCCAATTTTGGCAACCAATGAGTGAAATCAAAGAGAATGACATGGGGCTTTAGGGTTTGAAGAAGGATAGTGATTTGAGGTTGAGTGAGATCCATGGATGTCATTATGAGGTTGTGGAGAGGGTAAGGGACATCACAAGTGGTCTCTGCCCCATGTGGGAGGCCATGGACATGAGGAAGGGTGATAGGAATGAAGGTGATGAGATTAGGGAAGAGATTTAAGGGCTCAAATTTGGAAAGGGTTTTGGTGGGGATGAAGAAGGAGATTTTGTGGCCTTTTTTGGCTAGTTTGTTGGAGAGATGGAGAAATGGAGTGAGATGGCCAAGGGCAAACCAAGGGTACATGGCAATGTGGAGGGAGGTATGGTGGGAGGGAGCGGCGGCGGCGGCCATTGTTCTTAGAGATTGGAGATGTAGGATGAAATATGAAGCTTAAAATGCATTAGATGATATTAGTTTTTTGAGTTGAATGGTTCTTAAAATATTTCCTAACCCTAGTTTGGAATAAGAATACAAGTTTTTGTTAGTACATCAAATGGGAGTAGTGCAATTTTGACTTCTGACCTTAAGGGTAGATGACCTTAAGGCACATATATGCATTCGAAGTTCAAGACTTCATACTCATACACGTATTCGTATTATATATATATATATATATTAAATTTAGGAGTTAAGAATCAATGTTTCTCAACCAAAATACAACAAAAGATTGAACTTTTTCCAAAATTGAACCTCAAATACTTGATGGATGTAGAAAAGGACAGGATTTTTAGGGCTGTTTGGGAGTATGAATATATAAAAATCTTAACCGCTTAACTTGTTTAGTATAACAAATTATTTATTAATTTAATCACTCGAAAAATATTTTTAATCATTCAAAATAAATTTTAATAGTACATAAAATGTATTTATAAGTGTAAAATTAAAGGTTGAGTCGATGTCAAATGATAGGAGTATGTCAAAATTAATTTTAATCTTGTGGAAAACTATTAGATAATTCTTTGATTTTAGAACTGTTTGGGCCCATTTGTGGAATTTATAAGTCTGTATTTGGGGTGTAGAGTTGTTTTATCTGGATTTTTGTTGGGTGTAGAGAGTTCATATGTCAGGGATTTTTGTGCAATTTTTTGAACTTTATGTAATCTATTTTTATGATAACTATTTTTTATTTTGAAATTTTTTTATTCAATAATTCTATCAATCTTTTGTTTGAATAACATATAGATTGTATATATATTTTTTTTATTTTTTTAAATACACATTTATTATTGATGATCTTGAAATATGGTATAAGGTTTAATTCTTGATCATTAATTCCAAACAATCATTTTAAAAATTTGATTTCTTATTAGATGGGTTTGTTAAGTTGAACAAAATCATTTGCATTAACTTGATAAAGAGAATTTTGGACTTAAATATTATGTGAAATATCCTTAAAATATATTTATAATAAGATGTTCTAAAAGATTAGAACAATACACAAAAACAAATCAATAATCCAATTCAGAAAAAATGGGGAAAAAACTAGATGAAGTTAACAACAAATAACAACTTAAATTTGTTTGTAATTTTTCTAGTATATTTCACTAATTTCATTCCAAAATTGAATAAAAAAAATTAGAACAGAAAATCAATAATCGAATATAGAACAAATTGGGAGAAAAATCAAGAACACAAAATTAGAGTTGAAGACATTCATGGAAGTTGTAGCGGGAAGCATCAATCAATTGAGGACTGAATCTGAACATAAGAACACCTAATTCCATCTGATTGAGCTCACCATTTCTCAGATCCTCAAACCCTAGCACGATCGCATTCCTCTTCAAGCTCTCGAAATTGATCACTCCCTTCTCTCTATCAATCGGAAGTTGAATCCATTGTAGAGCTCTCTGATAAGATCCTCGCCGCGGAGATTATAGGCCATCGCTATAGCCATCTTCAAATTCGGATTCCTGGGAGATTTGGTTATTGGATGCCATCGAAATGGATTTGGAAAGTATAGAAATTGAGAGAGGAGAAAATAATTTCAAAAGAACCGCAAGGCTTTTGATTATCACACTGATTAAGTAGCTACACAGTCCACATGAGATTCTCTGTTTTTCAATCGATCAACCCTAGAGACAAAAAAAGGGCTTACCCTAAAACAACAAATGAAACACAAATAAATACAATCCTCAAAAGGCAATAAAACCACCAACGACAACAAATCAAACAAGGAAAAGATCATCCCAACAAATCTGCCACAATAAGGAAAGAATACCAATACCAAGACAGAGACAAAATATCCAACATAATAAAAGAAATATTATTAGCCAGCCTGAAGGAAATCGAATACGAAGATTTCCATGAGTAGCGGAAGGATCATTCAAAATTACAATAGTATATGAACTTTACAATTACAATCACAAATAGAAACATGCGGATATGCTAAATTACAAAAATTACAATAAAAAATGGAAACATATTGTTATGCTAAATTACAGAAATTACAGCATGCTAGACAAAAGATCAAGGACAAGAATCAACACACTTTTGTAAACTTATCTTTGAGTTCCTTGATCACAAATGCTCGATCACAGCAACACAGCAACACAAGAAGGTTCGTCCAACATGACCGCTACACTGCACGAATACCGCGCACTCGAACTAAGCGATCGCAAGCTCCTAGACCCATTCCCAACATAGCCAAACCCACAACATGGGTCACTCCATTAAAGACCCATAACTGTGCACTCTTCGCACTATAGAATATTTCTACATCCATTGATTTAACCATTATAGTAAGTCAATCCTTCTTGAGCAGTTCATAATTACAATTGGGTAAAATTATCATTTTACCCTTCTAATTATCTCTTACTTTTTAAATACCACTAATCCCTCTAATGAAAATCTGTTTATGGTCCTACCATAAACCTAATACCTCTCAGGCCAGTGAGATGGGTATCCTTTGTTCAAGATCTAGAATCAACACTTAAGGGAACAACTCCTCTATTTACCCTAAAGGTAGGAAGGAGCCAATTCTATCTTGTGTAGCTATATTCCTAGCTCCCTACTCGGACATATCCTCAAGATGGTAGACTAATTGAATCAATGACTCGGGTCATTATCACTCATAAAAATCAAAGGACCACCCTCATAGACAGGACTCTATAACTCATTCAGGATTGAGATCAAGTTACATGGTTATCCTATGAAATATTAATCTCTTCAGTCAACGGTGTTACAAAGAGAGATTAAATATTTCGCAGTCCTGTCTAAACTTTTTGTATAAGATACCCCCACTCGCATCTCTCCACATGAACGACTTGGATAAAATTGTTTGTAACACTTTACAACAGTTGTAACATTTACAAAGTATATCGTATCCATAGTGTTACCAAGATAAGGTACTCAAGCTTATCCATATACTATAGACCCTTTAGGTTAGTACTTGAATATGATGAACTTATATGTCCAATACATACTGTCCACGTCTCATGAAATAACCTAAATAACTTATTAAGTACGAGGTTTTAGAGAATACATCTCAACACTCAGGTGCTCAGACTACTTACTGCAAATCCTCATCTTATTTTTGGTATCATGTTATCCCAAAACCTAACTTAATCTTCGTCGATGAACCTATTGATTCTAATCTTGGGTTTCTTAACTTCAGTTACAAATTGTTTCAAGGGCACCATGTTTCTAATATTGCTCCTCCATCTCCAAAAACAAATGAAGAAGCCCCGAATGCTGAGCTTGTAACATCTTCTTTTGGCCAACGCCTTATGCACTCATTGTCTGCTGAACTTCAAATGCTCAATGATGAGATTGACCGTGCTTTTGTTTACAAGTGTGGAGTTACTCTGCTTCTGAATATGATGATGAAAGTTTTTTATGATCGTGAAAAGACTGGGTCTTCTTCGTGATTTTTTTTAAGCCAGAGGGGGAGTAGGTTTTGGTTTAATGGTTAGCAGCTGCAAATGTTTAGTTTGGTATTTGGGCTATTGTTGGTACTATTGTTGCTGTTGTTCATTGTTTTTATCTGCTTCAATTTATGTTGTCTTGTTTCTTCTGAATTAAGACTGTTTGTTTGCTGCCTTATTTCTATAGGACTCTTATTTACACTTTGGTTCTATCAGCGTTGGTTTCATCAGCGTTATTATTCATGCCATAACGTCGTTATGGTTTGGCTATTGTGAAAGCGTTCTGTCTTAAGAAAATATATCTTAGCCAAATGGGGAGTTTGTTAAATATGTGAAATTAGCTATTTATTTGTTTAAGGCTTCTAGCATTTGCTCCTTGGGATGTTTAGAAGTTGTCTAAGACTTTGTCTCTTTCGATACTTTTCTCAGAGGTTGTTCTTCAAGTTGCCTACTCTACAGAATATTTCTTTCCTTTTTAAATTATTCTACAGAATATTTTCTCTGAGATGCTTTCCTTTTTGATGATTTGTCGATTATATGTGGGATATCTTCATATTTTCTTTTTGTGAGATCGGTGTGTGAATTCGACAAAATATTTACTACATTGTATTGATTTAAAGAAGAAGATTTTGTTCTTTGTTTGTGGTAGCATGTTCTTCACTAGCTCTTACAGATTACATTGAGCATTTTCATAACCAAGAAAGAAGTTCTCAAGTCTTAGAGGGAGCTAAGACAAATTTGATCAAGAAGGAATTCTCCATACTCAGAAGGAACTCGAGTCTTTATGCAACAAGAAGAAAGTTCTCAAGTCTTAGGGGGAGCCTAAGTTCTCATGTGGAAGGGAGTTCAAAAGTCGAAGGAAAAATATCTTTAAGTGATTGTGGGTCTCACATGCTTAGCGGGAGCCTAAGTGTCATCGCACTAATATTCATATACTTAGGAGGAGCTTAAGTCCGAGTGAGGGGGAGTTTCACATCTAGGAGGAGCCTAGTAATTAATAAAGTTGGTCTCTATATATGTCACTGTAATCTTTGCTAGTTACAAATAAGAACAACTTTGTAATTTCTTAACTTTTATATATATTAGTAGATTATCTTTCCTGGGTACATTGTCCCCTAAACATAGGTGGTTGTTCACCAAACTAGTTATCAACTCTTGTGTGTTCATGCTTGATTTACTATCTATTACTAATATTGTTGTTTTTAACTTTGTTAGAACATCTTTTGTGACATTTGTATAGTGTGTGAGGAACCACGTTCCGAAATTTCATAAAGTAAAAACCGTGGAACAGGATGTCATATATCTCAAGGGACAACTTCTACAACAATGTTAAAAACTATAGCCAACATCAAATCTCTAACTATATAATAAAGAAATTGAAGAAATATAAGCAATAAAAATTTACACTTGTTTTAAAATTGTAAAATGTTTATTTCATAGTTAAAATAAAAAAATAAAAATATCAATCCAGTCCATATTTTATCTTCCATGACAAATTTAAGATAACATAGTAAAAGATTCCTAAAAGAAAAAAATATATAACCAAAATAGGAAGAGTTAAAAAGACGTTGGTGTTTGAAAAAGCCTTAAACACAAGGCAACATGGGTTTTTATTTTCTATTTCTTAAAATTACATTATTAAAAGAAATGTAGGAGTTTTTTTGACATTTCTTTAGATAAAGATTCCGTTTTTTCCTCATTTCGGATGGTAAATATTTCTTAGAACATGGAGTGTGTATCAAACACATGTTTCAATTGATACTCATGTAAGTTCTTCCCCTCTGAATCAAATAGATTCACATCTGAAAGAGGACATATCGAGCTCCACATATTCTTGTACAGTCAAGAGGGGATCGATCCCATAAAAGACGAGATAAGTATGTGAAAATTATATCTTTGTAATATCATCAATATTGTACTAAGTGTGTCTTTAGGGTATACCGAATCAGTATAGCTATCCTTCTTCTGACACAACAACACAATTTCACAATAAATAAAGAAATGAAGCACTAAATAATATAATTTGTTTCTTCTTTTCTTGATGCTTGTGGAGGTAGAATCATGTACCATTCATTCAATAGAAAATTATAAAAATTCCTATTTGTAGTATTAAGGGTTCTCTTGGTTATTGGTTTCATGCTAGAAAGCGAAGATTGTGTAAAATGTGAATCCGACTAGTTGGTTTATAATAATTCAGGATGCAGATTCTTATAGTTCGAAAATTAAATTCAATTTGATGCGGAAAAAATCCTTCCTTTTTTCTTGTACTTATCAAATCTTCTTAAAAAAATAAAAACAAAAATGAAACTTAAACTAGATTTTACAAAACTCTTATCCCTTAGTTTTAAACTTTTTGGAAATATTTAGTTGATGAATTAGTAGTTGTTCATTTTTCTTTATCTTTAATAGTTCCTATACCCGTTATGTTCTTTGGGTTATTTACAAGTGGTAGTCAAGCTTTAATTTTTGTAACTTTAGCTGTAGCTTATATAGGCAAATCTATGGAGGGTTATCATTGATTAGTTACAGCTGTGGCAATAGGTGCGTGATCTAGTAATACACCAATTTAGCCGCTATTCATAACTAAAATGGTTTCAATAGGATCATAACAAGCATTATTTCTATCTACTATTATCCAAAAACAATCAAGTTATTAATGAGTGGATGAAACCAAGAAATAACCCCTCACATACAAAATTATAGAAACTCTCCTTTAAGATCAGACAATTCCATCGAATTGAGTATGATTGTCTGTGTGATAGCATCTACTATACCAGGAATATCATTGAACTTGTTTATTAAAATTGTGCAGGATTCCATTTTTTAGTTTAGCTTCTACAATTTGTTTTTTAGTTCAAAATTCCTCTTACTAACTGAAATCAAAGAATTAGTAGACCGTTTCGCCCAAAATGGAAATGGGCTAGGGTTGTGATTTGTGGTCTTGTTTAATTTTAGAGTTAATATTTTTATTAGAAAATTATGTGCATCAAGAGTTTTGGGCTTAAGGATTGTCTAAGTCTCAACCTTCATGTACTGGGATTGTTTTTTTTTTTTTATTTAAAAAAAACTTTGTATCTCCCTATTGTGGGTTTGTTTCCAACAATCAATCAGGCTTGGCTTAATTTTTGAAAGTATAACAAATCACTTACGAAGTAAATAAAAACTCAAGATGGGTTTTTGATGTTGTATCAAGGGGGAGCTCAATCAATGTTTGGGAAAAGCATGCTTATGAAGCATCAGATGAGAAGATCTCACACTTAGAGGGAGCATAAGTATGTTGTATTGAAAGGATCTCATACAAAGCTTGAAGAAGCATTATTGTGGAAGTGAGGGGAGACCAAACTAAGGGGCCCTAAATTGAAACTGAAGAGCAAGTTGTATGTGAGTCACTGATGAGAGAGTCTATCAGCTAAGTATTTTTTTGTAATTGCTAAACTCTTTATATAGTGAAGTTTCTTTTCATCAGGTACATAGCTTCTCAGATGTAGGTGATATTGCACTGAACTTGGTTACCAATCTCTATATCTAATGCTTAACTTTATGAAGTGGAAATGTGGATGATATGCGTTGTGCACTCAAGTTTCCTCAGCGGAATCCAAGTGTAAATTCCACTGAGTTTCTTGGTAAGTCCAGGATCGAACACAGGGACTTGTAAAAATAGGTTGCGTTGGTAATTTTTAGGAAAACTTTGCGGTAACCAAATAAATAAATTGTTGGTTTGTTGTTGATTGCGTTAATGAGAAAATAACAAAATGCGACAGATTTGAAAAAGTCAGTTGTGTGATAAATGCACTGAGTATGCGATGAACAAGTTGAGAAGATCTTTAGCTAGCATTACTTGGGAATGCATCAGACTATGCGATCATGCTACCACCATGCACAGTAAGTCATTTTCCAATGCAAATGCGATGCTCCTAAGTCTAGGACGCATGTGTTGAATGCAAAAGTGTCCATAGAGCTTATCTCTAAGTCTCTACTCTTGTCCTATGCGATGATGCAAAATGCATAAAAGCAAGTTCCTATTTCTTAATGATATAAAATTCAATCATATCCTATCTTTAGGATGCATGCGATGCGTTGATAAGAAATAGTACTCATTCCTGAGTTCCTATCTCTTGATTATGCGTTCTAATCTGACTCTCCCGAGCCTAGATTCTAACATGACCTTCCCAAGCCTAGATCCTGTCCTTAGACTCCCCCCCCGAGTATCTCTAATGGACGAATGAAGCATACATAATACAAGATAATCGCATATAATGAAGATTCTCTAGTTATGCTAGCTAAATGCTTCTCAACCCATTCAACTAATTTAGCCACTCATGCTTAAATAACATAGAGTGAACAGCTATAGAGAAGTAGATTCCATTTCAATAAAATGAGTGGAGTACAAAATATCAATGGAAGTTAAAGTTAGAGAGCCTGGTAGCAATTCCTTGCTGACCGAGGCTTTTACACTGTATTCTCTATTCGGTTCTAAAGATGTTCCCGCTTCTATAGGCGTCGGCCCTCTCTCTGTCCTTGAAGCTTTCGGCGCTCTCCCAAGCTTACAGGAACGATCTATTGACACAACCTTCTCTATCGCGTCCGCCTTAAAACGAAAGAAAACTATGAACAAAGACGTGTGAACTTGTGGAACAAGGAATAGTGAACTGGTGAACCCCTTTTCTGAAGGATGCCTCTGGTATTTATAGAATATCCAAGGTGAACGATGGATTCTCTCTCATGATTGTATAGATGGGACAACTTTAATTCCTGACTGATGTGCCGAATATTTGTCACCGAAAAGTTGAATGTACTTGTGATCGTTATCGGCTGTCAACTTAATTCGGATTCGACGGTCATCAGTTTTCTGTCCGAACGCGATTAATTAGACTTTCACCTAGATGCGCCCACCATGTTGCACTAACCAAGTTGCGGCAATTCTTCTTGGGCGAATGTTTGCGAGTACAATCATTGCAAAGCCTTGCGGTGAAGTTGCGCTCGATCGATGATTTCCTATGATCACAATTCTTGCCTTGCTTTAACACATATTCTGCATAAAAATACAAAAATCAATTGTTCCCATGCGTTGAACACATGCGACCGCATTATTATGAAATTGATGCTTGATGGATGCAATTTAACATATTTTTATCAACGCAATCCAACATTGTTTAAGAACTTAGCACTATGATAACGTGCATTTCTGCCCATTATCAGTATCTCACTACCTTTACTATTATTTTTTTATATTAAGTTATTCTGTTTGTTAGTTATCTTGTTACAAACATCATACTTACTTTTGTATTATGTGTTAGATTCACTTCAATTAATTACAAATGGTTGGAACTCATGGTCTGTAGGTCCATAAAGTCCCTCTACTAGCTCGTAATTTAGATTAGTAATTGAGTAACCTTGATGATATTTGAAATTACGGTTTAGAATTTTAAATGTTCAAATTCAATTAGGGTTTCTATTAATTGTATTCAATGCAATTGAAATGTTTAATTTTATCAAAATTAAACAAAATTGGAGAATTAATTAATATTTAAATTATGATTTAAATATTAATTATATGAAATTAAATTTATTGTAGTGACATTGGTATTTTATTAATTTAATATTATATATTAAATTAACAAAATTAATTTAAAGGTTTAATCAATTAGTTTTATTTAAAATTAACTAGTTGAATTAATTTTATAAAATTAATAAACAAATAAATTAGTTTATTTGTAAATTGTTTTTAGAAATCTTTTTTGTAAACAAAAATCTGAAAAAAACAACAAAATAGAAATTTCCAAAAGTTGGAAATCTCCACTATGGTGCAAGCACCTTATTTATCCAATTCCACTCAATCCATAAAGAAGGAGCTGACCTTCACGCAAGTTTTGAGATTGCGTGATAAAAGTTTTATAAATTAGAGTGTTGGGCTGAATGATTAGCCAAGCATTTAGAATTTCTACAAGAATTCTATAGAATTTAAAAGCCTATCCAAACCTTCTTCAATCTTCATCAAAACTAGCTCAATTTAGTGTTTCCACCACACAATCCTTGTAACAGAATAGTAGAGAAGATCTTCATGGTGGTCTACTTGTAGATTAAAGCATCTTTACATGGAGCTTAGCTGTTTTTAAGAGGTTTCATCAAATGTATTTTGAAGCATGTTTTCAACTCAAATTAAGTATAATTAGAGTGCTTATTGATTTTGTTTTTCTTCGTTGGATGTTAATTTACTCTATCATTTGGTGCGATTCTTTACTATGATACCTTTAACAAGTTCTTCATTAGTGTATTTTCCAAGACTTCCAATACTTATTCCATGTCCAGGCCTGCATGTCACGTTGGTGATTTATACTCATTTGCTTCCGTCTCCAAGGGAGATGCAATCATCTCCTATTGCAATTCGAGACTTTTTTATTAAGATCCCAATTGATCGGCCAATGTGTATTCCATCTGTGATGGGACTATTTTCTGGTGCAATTATGTTAACACCATGGAATGAGAGGTTGTTGCAGCCTAGTATGTTGACATGGAAGTTCTTGCTATCGAATGATGTTATTCTCCTCACAATTGAATTGGTAATGAAGTCGAAAGTTAAAATCTACTCATTTTATATGATCAATTAGTTCTGTCAAAGATAAGGTGAAAGCCACGAATTTTTATAGGGATGGACAAAATGACGAGTTTTCTCTATAATATAATCTTTATGTTTTGAAAATTTAGCTTTCTTACCTAATTTTTCAAACTGTGAATTTAGTTCAGAATTTGATATTCCTTAAAAATTATCATATTAAGAACATTTACCAAATTGTAAAAATGAAAATATGAGAGAAGGACATCCAACAAACCGCTTCAAAATCAACAAAAAGACGAATGAGACTAATTGAAAGGAAAAGAAAATAGGAGTAGAGCTTACAATAGGGAGGTTAGCACAATCTATGTTTTTATGGCAATAATTCTTTTCCAAACCCACTTTTCCTTGGCCATCAAAAACTCATCCACCTGATAGTGTCAATATATCAATGTATGCAAAAGTAATCCAACTATCTCCATGAGGGTGTTTTGGAGCCTACAATGTTCCTCGAAGTCGAATTTCAATAGGGCTCTTACAAGGACCTTTAAATTTTCCTTCGCTTACTTTGAATATCCCTCTTGGAATAACTATTGGGGTTGATGCCCTAAATCTTGTGGGTTCTATAGTTTGTAATTGTAATACACAAATGATTTATTTATTTAATAAAATTTAAGGTATTTTGTTCGACATTTAATAGCATTAACCCATAAAACCAATAAACTAATGTCCGAGGTTATCTTTTGTAGCTTAAACATGTATGTAGAGCCGTACATGTGGATCATATTTACATGAAACCTAAATGATCCAAAGTAGATAGATAAGACTGTGTACCTTATCCCGGTGACACTATGAATATGATTCGCTTTTTAGATGTTAAAATTGTTGTAAAGTGATACAAATGATCTATTCCTAATAATTCATTTAGATACATGTGAGCGGGGATGTTCTATACAAAGGAGCTTGTATAAGACCAGACCACAAAATGAATAGTTTCATTATACAACACCGTTAATAATGTAGACTTAAATTTCACCAGAATGAGCATAGGTAAATTGACTTAAATCCTAAGCGAGTTGTGAACTCATACCTATGAAGGCAGTCTTTTGATTTGTATAAGTGAGAGTGTCTAGACCACCTACTCAATAAGCCTACCATTTTTTAGATTTATTTGATTTGGGAGCTGAGAACATAACTAAACGAGATGGAATTCACTCATTCACTAATGTCCAAGGGCCAAATTGCTCACCGAATGGCCAAATTCAGGGCTTGAACAATGTGGCACCACACCTTCTCTTGGCTCGAAGGGGTTTGGTCATAGTTGGACTATGACTTATTATTCATTAGAGGGATCAGTGATACTTAAAGAGTTAGATGTAACTACAAGGGCAAAATGGTAATTTTGGCCCAGTTGTACTTACGAGCAATTTGTGAAAGGTCATCTCCGATGGAACAAACATATGTGCAACAGAAGGAAAAACTAATATAAAGTACTCTAATTAGGTTAATTTCAAAGAATAAGCATGCAATTAAAACAAGTATAAAAGGATAGAAGAAATACAACCTTTGTAGACTTGAAGCTTCTCCAAAATAGCTCCAATCTCCTCACGAATGGTTCGTAGACCATCACGAGAGTCTTACCGACTATTCTTCGGCTTTAGAATGGGATGGTGGGATTCGGTGAGTGACTAATTTGGAGAGAAAAATATTAAGTATTTGAGAGAAAATAATTATGAGATTATCAAATAGTCTCATAAATTTCCACTTGGCCGAGAAGCTTAAAATTTATTAGACCCTTCATTTTAAAGACCATTTCATGCAAAATTGAAGGTATTGTTAGATCTTTCCATTAGTTTGGTCAATGGTCAAAGTTTGACTCTCTAAGTTCAAAGTCAAAAATTTATCTTTATGACTTTCAAAGTCAAAAGTTAACATTTTGACTTTTGGCATAATTTTGACCTAGTCAACTAATTTAACTTATATTACAATTTTGACCAATTTCATTTATCCCAAAATTAATTCTTATAATTAATTTTAAAATTAACTTAATTTAGCATTAAATCCAACACTAATTTCAATCAATATGAATCTGTATTCATAATCTTGATATTTAAATCTTATTTAAATATCTCATATTTTCTCTCACTTATGTTTAATTCACAATTAAACAAGGTTAAATATATCATATATATTTAACTTTTTGCTCCAAAAATCAAATTTGAACACTTCAAATTCGTCCGTCACATTGTTCTAAGGTTTAGTCCGATATGAGCTAGTAGGGGGACTCCATGGACCCACAGATCATGGGCTTCAACGATCCGAGATTAACCGACTTAACTCTTATCCTAGTTAACCACCATTTGTTAACTACCAGATCACTCCACTAAAGCCTAGTAGTTGCACTCCCCTCACTGTAGATATATATGTCTACTCGATATAACCATGATTAGTAAGTCAACCCTTCATAGGTTGTTCATAATAATGGTTGAGTCAAAAGTTTTTTTACCCCCGAGATTCCATATTGCTCCTTAAGTCCCACTAATTCTCTAATGAACAATTAATTTGTGATCCAATCACTAAACCCAGTCTCTCTCGGGCCAATGAGAGGGAAGAGCCCGTTGTTCATGACCCAGAGTCAGCACTTACGGGAACAACATCTCTACTATCCCTAAATGCAGGTAGGAGTGAATTCCATCTTGTACCCTATGTCCCCAGCTATCTACCCGATCTTACTCTTGAAATGGAAGGCTTATTCAGTCGACTCTATTGAGTCATCCCTCACCCATGAAAATCTAAGGATAATCCCGAATGAACAGGAGTTCACAGTTAGCTTAGAATTAAGGTCAAGTTACCTAGGTCATCGCTTTGAAATAGTCAGTTTTCAACAATAAACAACGTTATAAAATAAGAGTGACTTATTTCTTGGTCCGATCTTATGCAAACTCATTGCATAGGATGCCCCCGCTCCTCATGTCAATACATGAGGGATTTAGGATAACTTCGTTTGTAGCATTTTACAACAAATTGTAACAACTATAGCGTGGGCCGCATCTGATACTGTTATCAGAATAAGGTACCAACCTTATTCATATACTATAGATCATTTTGGCTATTTACTAAACTTGATCCATTCTTATGTCCTACATAAAATTCAAGTATTCATATAATAGCCATGGATCTTCAATTTATTAGCTTTAGACTTTACAAGAGCAATTTATGTATTCAAGAACAGTTTTATTAAATAAACATCAATAACATCTTTATTATAATAGAATATGTTTAACAATACAAACTGCGAGTTTTAGGACATACAACCCAACAAACTCCCACTTGGATGGAAACTCCAGTAGATTTTACATATATACAATATACAATGTTGAGTAATGAGAGAATAAACTAGGGCATCAGATACCCAGTACTTCTCCCACTTGCCCTAGTTTTATATATTTCGCAGTTCTAGTCCCACTAGGTGACCCTCAAACACTTTAGCTGAGAGGGCCTTTATATGGATCATCCAAGTTGTCTTCAGAGGCTATCTACATGATCATCATATCTCCTCAGTGTATGATCTCCCTGAGAAGATGGCACTTGCGCTCAATGTGTTTTCCACGCTTATGGCGTCTAGGTTCCTCTGAGTTAGCAATTATACTACTATTATCACAATTAAGAGTGATTTGCAGATGCATATTTGGAATGACTTCTAAAGCGGTTAAGAACTTTCTAAGCCATACCACTTCTTTAGTTTATTCACTGGCAGCTACATACTCATCTTCCATTGTGGAGTCAGCAATACAACGTTGCTTGATACTCCCCCACACTATAGCTCCTTTGTTCAGAATGAATACTGACCCCGAAGTACATTTCCTAGAATCTATATCTGTTTGAAAGTCAAAATCAGTGTACCCAGTAAGGATCAGATCCTTAGCACCATACACGAGCATATAGTCCCTCGTTCTATAAAGATACTTGAAGATGTTTTTAATGGCAGTGCAATGATCATATCCAGGACTGGACTGATATTTGTTGACAATTCCAACTGAATAACATATGTGGGGATGAGTACACAACATGACATACATTAAACTCCCTATTGCTATTGCATATGGAATTCGTTTCATAACCTCAACCTCTTGAGGTGTCTTAGAACACTTTTCCTTAGACAGGTTAATTCCATGCCTGAAAGGCAACATACATTTCTTGGAATCTTGTATATTATATCGAGACAACATCTTGTCTACATAAGATGCCTAAGACAAGGCTATCATTTTGTTCTTGCGATTCCGAACGGTTTGGATCGCAAGAACATATTGTGCTTCTCCAAAATCCTTTATTTGGAATTGTATGGCTAGCCATTTTTCAACGTCACCTAGAAATTCTACTTCATTCTCAATGAGTAGAATATCATTAACATTTAGAACAAGAAAAACTACGGTTTTGTTGACAAACTTCTTGTAGACACAAGGTTCGTGAACATTCTGTTCAAAGCCATAAGATTTGATCGCAATATCAAATCTCATGTTCCATGATCAAGACGCTTGTTTTATCCCATAAATAGATCTATTAAGCTTGCAAATCTTTTGCTGTTGACCCTGTGCAATAAACCACTCTGGTTGAGACATATAGATACTTTCTTTAAGATAGCCATTCAAAAAAGTTGTCTTGACATCCATTTTTCAGATTTCATCGGAGAAAAGGTTTTTTCATAGCCTACCCCTTCTCTTTTGGTAAACCCTTTTTCCACGAGTCTAGCTTTGTAGGTCTGTACCTTACTAACTTGATCTCATTTTCTCTTGTAGATCCATTTTCAACCAATGGGTTTTACCCCTTCTGGTTGATCTACAAGATCCCAGAATGAATTGAAGTACTTTAACTTCATTTTGAGGTCCATGGCTTTTATCCACTAATCCTTATCCACATCACCCATTTATTGTCTAAAAGTGAATGGATCCTCTAAGTCATCATTAAGTATGACAACATGAGTTTCGATTAAACCCATGTATCGGTTGGACTATTGCAAACCCTCCACTACGTTGAGGCATTCTCAACTCTTGAGAAGGATGTAAAGTACAGTTTCATCAACAACTCTTATTGAAGTACTTACTCAATCAACAACTCTTGTTGATCTATCTATACTTTCTCTAGACATCTCACTTAATACTAGCTTATTGTGAGGTTGATGATTTTTAATTTGGTTTTCCTCAAGGAATGTTGTAAACCTCGAACTTTAGGTTTCCTAGATAAGCATGTTTCCCAAAGGAATGTTATATTACATATTTATTAAGTAGAAATTCATGTTTATTTATAGGAATTATGAAGGAAGGGAAGGAAAAACATAATAAATGAGGAAACTCATTTATTGGTTTGGCTGGAGGCACTAAGTGTGGGTTGACGTGGCAATCTAATCTTTGAACTCAGGAGGCGGCAGGAAGATTAAAAGGAAGAGGAAATTCAAAAGCTTGGTTTTGGCAATTGACATGAGCAAATTTAGTGAAATCGGTGCTATTTGAAAACTGGGAGAATCAAGTTTTCGAGGTTGGCTTGCTAGAGAAAGATTGTGGGAGGAGAAGAACAAGAAATGAAGAAATTGCAGAGAAGGCAGAATCTAGGATTAATCACGGCCCGAGTTGAAGAGTTAAAGCTCCAAGCCAAAATATAAGGAATTTTCGACTGAAATTTTACGGTAAGAAATTAACTCAATTCTAAACAAGTTTGTAGAAGGAAGTTTCTTCAAAAGAGGTCTGGATTTTAAGTTATAAATTTTTGAAGTTGTAACAGAGAATCTGTACATAAGCAGACAGCTGCTTGGGAAGAACAAGCAAACAGCTCACTGTGGAGAGCTATAGCGAGATCAGGAATGGGGATCTCGCTTATGAAGGAAATCTCACTAATTTTGTGTTGAAGATCTCGCTCATGAGTATCTCGCTCATGAGGATGAATTCGCTCATGATGATTATCTCACTAGCAATGTTGTCTTTGTTGATGAAAGTTCCATTAGTAGATGAACTATTTAAGGTATTTTGCTAAGAATTCTAAGTAGTTTAACCGAAATTATGTCTTTTCAGGCCAAGAGGAGCTAGGAAAGGCGTATAAACCATTAAAGAGCCCTGACGAGCTGTGAGTGACTAAATGAACTTAATGTTTCCAATACTTATGCATATAAGGTTAAGTAAGTTACAGTGACATTAATGATGAATTTATACTCCCTCAAGCAACAAATGGTTGCAGAATAACTTAACGTATGTTCCCGGCTTGTATATGTGTAACACACGCCAAGGTATGTCATGTAATCATTACAAAAGTTAAGTTTCTAATGTTGAAATATGCTTCCTAGGGGAAGGCTATGAGAGAAGGAGTTCTTGTGTAAATGATATGCAATGAACCTTAATTTGATGCTACGAAATACCCAATACCGAAGGACATTTGAGAAGGTATCTGACCCGAAGGACATTTGAGAAGGTACCTGACAAACTTGATACCGAATGACATTTGAGAAGGTATCTAAGCAGAAGTACCTAAGGTATGACGGTACTTAGTATAGCCACGTGCACGTAGGTAGTTTTGAATGAGAGACCGAAGTATGGGTCTCCTAGGCCATGCACCACCAAAGGGAGGCTGAAGTATGGGTCTCTTGGCCGGTAATAGATGTTGGGAGCTAGAGTGTTGTAGGCTCGTTCTCAACTAGAGACAGTTGCTTGAGATACTCATTAGTATATTTACATGTTTATAGTGATGTAATATGATTCTTTAGACACTCACTAAGCTACTAGCTCATAGATTTCCTATGTTTCCCTTTTTCAGGTAGCGGTCAGATTTTTCAAGGTTGATCCTGCTGCTGCTTGTCACTGAAAGGCCCGACTTGTCCAGAAGAACTTAGGTTGATGGCTTGTTTATTTACACATGTTTTGAGAGGGACTAGGGCTTTGTTAGGAATGTTTAGGCCATCTGTGAATATTTTTCCGTAAATGTTATGTCATGGCTTTATGCATGTGTTTATGTAATATTTGTAGAACCTTAAGGGAGCCTTACTGTATGCGTATACTATTAATGTTTTAAACAGGTTGGTATTTAGATTAGAAGGCTTTGGTGGTGGGTGCTGGCAGTAGGGCTAGCAACTACCATGACCATATCCTCTTCCAGATTGAAAGGGTAAACTGGGAGGGGGTGTGACAAGTTGGTATCAGAGCATAAAGTTTTGGTAATAGAAGGGAAAGTTCATGCATAAGTCTAAATCTCTAAAGTGTGAGTCCCTAACATGTGTACAATGTATTAGGTGAAATGCCGAGGAAAAGTGGTAGACAAAGTAAGCAGACAGGAGGCAGGAATACTAACCCTACCAATAAGGGCCCGGAGGTTAGAAAGAACAAATCGGGTGGGAAAAAGAAGGTGAATGATCCAGTGGGTCAGGAAACGACGTTATAGGGAGAGTCTAGTACTCTCCAGGCAAGGGCAGATTCTCAGCTAGAAGATATAGCTTTTGACAGGATAGCGTAGAGGTTAGCAGCCAGTGTGGGCTCAGTACGAGCAGACCCAGAGAAGAAATATGGTATTGAGAGGTTTAAAGCCCTAGGGGCTGTGACATTTGAAGGTACAGCAGACCCGACTGAAGCTGAGTTATGGCTAGATGTAGTTGAAAAATGTTTCAATGTTATGAGTTGTCCAGAGGATAGGAAAGTATGGCTAGCCACCTTTCTACTACAGAAAGGAGCAGAGAAATGGTGGAAAGTGATATCCGCCAGACGAGCCAGTACAGATGCAATGTTATGGCCTGAGTTCAAGAAGGCCTTTGAAGACAAGTACTACCCCAGCTCGTTCCGAGATGCAAAAAAGGATGAGTTTCTTAAACTAATGTAGGGAACGATGTCGGTGGAAGAGTATGAGCAGAAATTTACAAAGTTATCGCAATATGCCCTACCGATTATTGCTGAGGAAAGAGATAGATGCAAGAAATTTAAACAAGGTTTAAGGAAGGAAATCAGAACTCTGGTGATATCTACAGCTAATTGGTTAGATTTTAACCGGTTAGTAGAAATGGAGACATGAGTCGAGCGGAGTTTGGCAGATGATGAGTAGTTGCCAAGGGGCAGTGAGGCAGTAGTAGGGCCTAAAGACAGGGGATCCTGACCTCCAGTTGCAACTCAGACTAGTGGAAGCCAATTCAGGGGTACAAGTTGACAGGGATCCAGGAAAAGAAAAACGAGACCCTCGGCTAGTGCAGTTAGCCGATCAAAGATGCCACAAGCTAGTGAGTCGGTAACCAGCACAGACAAGAGACCGACGTGCCCTAGTTATAGCAAGAGGCATCTTGGGGCATGCTATAGTAGCAAAGGTGTATGTTTCCAATGTGGAAAAACAGGGCATTTCAAGAGGGACTGTCCCCAGGTGAATAGGGATGCCCCAACAGCACAACAAACACCTCCCAGATAATTAACCAACCAAAGGGTGCTAGAAATCGAGGCGAAGGGTCAAGTGGTGCCAAACAGAAGAATGTCGTAGGTCGACCCCAGCAACAGGAGCGTGTGTACGTCATGACACACCAGGAGGTAGTGGAGTCTCCAGATGTTGTGACCGGTAATGTCATATTATGTGGACAGTCAGCTTATGTTTTATTTGACCCTGGTGCCACACATTCATTTATATCTAGCATGTATGCATCTAGTATAGATAGGTTGGTTGAGCCTATGCCTGAAGAGTTATTTATCTCCACCCCTTTGGGAGATGTGATAATAGTAGATAAATGTTATAATCACTATGAGGTACTTATTAATGGTTAGGACTTCTATGCTGATTTACTTCCCTTAGAACTGTTGGAGTTTGATGTTATCCTGGAATGGATTTTCTAAGTAAGTATCGTGCTTTAGTAGACTGTTACAAGAAGGAGGTAGTGCTCAGAAAATCAAATGGCCAGGATGCGATGCTAACAGGAATCAAAAGATTAGCCGCGGGGAATCTGATATCGGCAGTGAAAGCTCGAAGCTGTTGAGCAAGGGATGTAAAGCCTATCTGGCTCACGTAGTGGCTGCTCAAGGGAAAGAGCTGAACCCAGAAGATATCCCCGTGGTAAATGAGTTTTAGGATGTATTTCCTGCAGAACTATTGGGATTACCACCCGACAGAGAGGTGGAGTTTACTATTGACTTAATTCCAGACACAACTCCTATATCGCAGGCACCATATAGAATGGCGCCAACTGAGTTAAAAGAACTAAAGGTTCAGCTGCAAGAGTTAATTGACAAGGGATACATTCAACCCGGTGTATCGCCTTGGGGAGCTCCAGTATTGTTTGTGAGGAAGAAAGACGGTACACTTAGATTGTTTATCGATTATATGAAGCTGAATAAGGTAACAATTAAGAATAAATATCCATTACCACGCATTGATGATTTATTTGATCAGCTAAGAAGAGCCACGATGTTTTCAAAGATAGACCTGAGATCGGGTTATTATCAATTGAAAGTGAAGGAAGCTGACATTCCTAAAACTGCATTTAGAAAAAGATATGGACATTATGAATTTCTAGTAATGCCATTCAGACTGACAAATGCCCCTGCGGTATTAATGGATCTTATGAACAGGATATTTCATCCCTTCTTGGACCAAATCGTGATAGTATTCATTGATGATATACTAGTGTATTCTGGTAGTAGGGAGGATCATATAACCCACCTGAGGATAGTATTGAAGACGCTGCGAGATAGGTAGTTGTATGCTAAATTCAGTAAATGTGATTTTTGGTTAGATTGGGTGGTATTTCTTGGGCATGTTGTTTCAGCAGATGGCATTAGTGTAGATGCCTAGAAGACGGAAGCAATAGTTAATTGGGAATGACCCACGACTGTTTTAGAGATACGCAGTTTCCTAGGTTTGGCAGGTTATTACCAGAGATTTGTGGAGGATTTCTCTAAGATAGCCCTTCCGTTGACGAACCTGACAAAGAAAGGTGTGAGGTTTGAATGGTCGTTGGAGTGTGAGCATAGTTTTCAGGAGCTGAAGCAGAGACTAGTATCAGCACGACTGCTTACATTGCTTGTTCCAGGTAAGGAATTTGAGATTTATTGTGACACATCCCGACAAGAACTGGGATGTGTGTTGATACAGGATGGGAAGGTGATTGCATATGCCTTTAATCAACTTAAGAAACACAAGAACATTTATCCTACGCATGATCTGGAGTTGGCAGAAGTGGTTTTGGTTCTGAAGTTATGGAGATATTACCTATTTGGAGAGCGCTACAGAATATTTACAGATCGAAAAAGCTTAAAATATATCTTTGATAAAAAAGAGTTGAATCTAAGACAACGAAGATGGATTGAATTGATTAAAGATTATGACTGTTCCATCGAGTACCACCCTGGTAAGGCTAATGTTATAGCAGATGCACTAAGTAGAAAATCCTTAGGATCCAAGGCCATTATCGGTTCAATAAGAGGAATGCTATTGCATGAGTTTAGGAATTCTAGAATTGCCTTATCTGATGGTCCATCAGAAGGAATGATAGCTACTTTCCAGGTAAGGCTTACCTTAGTAGAAAACCTTAAGCAGGATCAGTTGAAAGACCCTAAACTTTGGAAGACTACTGATGATGTAAGTAAGGGCATCAGAGTTGACTTTTAATTGGGAGCAGACAATGTACTATAAAAGAAAGGGAGAATATGTGTGCCTAACAAGCTATAGCTTAAACAAGCCATTCTAGAGGAAGCACATAATTCTGCTTACGCTATGCATCAAGGAAGCACCAAGATGTATAGAACTTTGAAGAGATCTTACTAGTGGCCTAGGATGAAGAGAGACATAGTAGAATATATGGACCGATATATAATTTGTCAACAAGTGAAACCTGAAAGAGAAAGACTAGCAGGATTATTTAATCCACTCCCAGTGCCTGAGTGGAAGTGGGAGCATGTGACAATGGACTTTCTATTTGGATTACCTAGGACACCCTCGGGATACGATTGCCTTTAGGTAATAGTCGATAGACTAACTAAGACGGCCAAGTTTATACCAGTAAAAGTTACTTTTACACTAGACCGTCTAGCTATGATTTATGTGGATAGGATAATCAGTCAATATGGAGCCCCAGTGTCGATAGTGTCGGATCGGAACTCGAGGTTCACCTCAAATCTTTAGACTAGTTTACAGAAGGCTATGGGCACTAAATTGTATTTCAGTATGGCTTTTCATCCACAAACAGATGGATAGCCGGAAAGAACTACACAGACACTGGAAGATATGTTAAGAGCTTGTGTATTGCAATTCAAAGGAAGTTGGATACACATTTACCATTGATTGAATTTGCATACAACAATAGCTACCATTCTAGTATCGAAATGGCTCGCCATGAAGTATTGTACGACCGACCTTGTAGGGCCCCAATATGCTAGAACAAAGTTAGAGAACGACAATTATTGGGTCCGTAATTAGTTCAACAAACAACAGAGAATGTGAAACTTATCAAGGATAATCTTAAGGGGGCTCGTGATAGACAGAAGAGCTATGCTGATAAGCGAAGAAGAGAACTAGAATTTGAAGTCGAAGATCGGGTATTTCTTCGGCTGTCCCCATGGAAAGGAATTCTCCGGTTTGGGAGAAAAGGGAAGTTAAGTCCACGATACATCAGACCATATGAAATTATGGAACGAGTTGGTCCAGTAGCATATAGGTTATAGTTGCCAATGGAGCTAACTCGCATTCATGACGTATTTCATTTATCAATGTTAAGGAAATACATGTCTGATCCTATGCACATACTAGCAGCACAACCAGTACAGCTCAAAGAAGATTTATCTTACGAGGAAGAGGCCATCGAGATTTTGGACAGGAAAGATCAGGTACTCAGAAATAAGACGATTCCTTTGGTGAAGGTGCTATGGCGTAATCATGGAATCATGGAAGCTACCTGGGAACCTGAAGACCTATGAGTAAGAGATATCCTCAACTTTTCAAATGACATGTCAGGAAAATTTCGAGTACGAAATTTCTTTTAAGGGGGAGATGAATGTAAACCCCGAACTCTAGGTTTCCTAGATAAACATGTTTAGCCAAAGGAATGTTATATTACATATTTATTAAATAGAAATTCATGTTTGTTTATAGGAATTATGAAGGAAGGGAAGGAAAAACATAATAAATGAGGAAACTTATTTATTAGTTTGATTGGAGGCACTAAGTGTGGGATGACGTGGCAATCTAATCTTTGAACTCGGGAGGCGGCAGGAAGATTAAAAGGAAAAGGAAATTCAAAAGCTTGGTTTTGGCAATTGACATGAGAAAATTTAGTGAAATCAGTGCCATTTGAAAGCTAGAAGAATCAAGTTTTCAAGGTTGGCTTGCTGGAGAAAGATTATAGGAGGAGAAGAACAAGAAGTAAAGAAATTGCAGAGGAGGTAGAATCTCGGATTAATCAGGGCTCGAGTTGAATATTAGAAGCTCTAGGCCAAACTATAAGAAATTTTCGGCTACAATTTTAAAGTATGAAATTTAACTCAATTCTAAACAAGTTTGTAAAAGGAAGATTCCTCAAAAGAGGTCTGGATTTTGAGTTATGAATTTTTTAAATTGTAACAGAGAATCTGTACATAAGCAGTCAGCTGCTTAGGAAGAACAAGCAAACAGCTCACCGTGGAGAGCTATAGCGAGATAAGGTGAATGAGGATCTCACTAATTTTATGTTGAAGATCTCACTGATAACTTGTAGAAATACAAGTTATTTATGCCACCTGATCTAGATATTGCGGAAAAAAGTTAGTAAATATGCACTGGTTGTCTGAAAATTAGCTTAGAATTACAATAATTATAAATGATCGCAATTACACCCACTAACACCATAAAGATGAAAGGTAAGCCGAATTTTACTCTGTTTTGCAAGAAACCAAGTCACCGCTTGCACTCAAGGCTCACGAAAAGGTGATTAACACATCTCTATCACATTGCGCCCGTCAATCAACAATGAAGAGACCATTACCGCAATGACGGCGCAATGCGACAGTCGATCCAGAGCTGACTTTCAACCACATGCGGTAAGAAAAACAACACCACATGCGAACTCACCATCGAAAGATGCAGCTGAGCAACACAAAAGCTGAGGATTGAGACACGTGTACAACTAACGGTTGTGCAAAATTGACGGTCTGATTGCATAACAGAAGGAATAATATCTAATGAAGATATGGCACCCGCATGAAACCAAATGGGAAATTTACCAGCGCAAGATTCAGTTTTTCTTGCTGCTGACCATAATATCCCTATGAGAGAATATGCGGCGCCTGATTTTTATAATTTCTCACTACAAGACCCTGGTTGAGGGGGATGAAAGCTTTGAAATAAAACCTATTATGCTGAAAATGATTTAGAATGTGGGACAATATGGAGGACATTTTTGTGGGCAAAGGACAGCAGCAAAGGTTCTACAGTGAGACTACTTTTGGCCAACACTGTTTAAGGATGCCATGCCCATGTTGTGCAATGTGAAAAGTGTCAAAGGATGGGGAATATGTCTAAAATAAATGAAATGCCATTGATGTCAATCTTAGAAGATGAATTATTTGATGTTTGGGGAATTAACTTCATGGGCCCGTTTCCACCATTCGAAAGTTATCGATATATTCTGGTTACGGTTGATTACGTATCAAAATGGGTTGAGGCCATCGCATGTGCCAAGAATGATGTGGCCACAGTGGCGAAGTTTCGAAGCAGCACATTTTTTCTCTATATGGGATGCCACGGGCCTTAATCAGCGATGAGGGCTCTCACTTTATCAACTGCATAATTGCCAACCTATTGACTAAATTCAACGTCAGCCATCGAGTTACGACTGCCTATCACCTACAGACTAATGGGAAGGTAGAGATTTCTAACAGAGAGATCAAAACTATCTTGGAGAAGGTAGTCTATACTTCTAGGAAGGATTGGTCACCCAAGCTTGATGAAGCACTGTGGGCATATAGGACTGCTTATAAAACACCAATTGACATGCCCCCGTATGCCCTAGTCTTTGGAAAATCTTGTCATCTGCTGCTTGAGTTGGAACATAAGGCGATGTGGGCATGCAAGAAGTTGAAGTTTGATTTAGCCAGTGCGAGAAAAGCCCAGACGCTGCAATTGAATCAGTTGGTCGAATGGAGAAGGGATGCCTATGAAAATGCCAAGATATATAAGGAGAAAACAAAGAAATGGCATGACAACCGCATAAATGACCGGACATTCACCGAAAGTCAACAGGTATTACTATTCAACACACATTTGCGATTGTTCCCAGGAAAGTTGAAGTTTCGCTGGTCTGGGCCATTCCGAATCAAGACAATCTTTCCTCACGATGCAGTGGAACTAACAACTTTAGATGGGAACAGCACATTCAAAGACAATGGTCAACGGATTAAGCCTTACTATGGAGGTGACTTCAATCGACGCATGGACACCATTGACTTGGGCAAGCAGGATTAAACCGCTTGCAGGGGGAGTGATTGCGGTAATTCTAAGAACTTCTTTCAATCAGCTTCCCTATTTATGTTTACTTGCTTTATTTACAGCTTTCTTTCACCATTTTCTAAATTTCGTTAATTACTGTCTAGTAGGATTATTCTTTAATGCTTTTGTATTTCCTTCCAATTTAATTTTGCATGTATTTCTATCATGTATTTCCATACCTTAAAATTAGTAGCGTTGGTCGTATAATTTTTGTGAATGCTTGGATGAATCACTGCAAAGTCTTTTCGACTTGCGTTTTTGATGAAGTAAGAAGAAAGTAAAGTAAACTAGTATGTAATGAGAAGATGGGTGTAGCAAGTGGTACCAGAAACACTGTGCATCCAGTACACCCAAATGCATTGCGATGAGTGGTGTGTTGCGCGCGTATATGTCCTTTGCCCATTCTTAGTTAAATGCACTATGTCAAGGTACCCTCCAGAAATGTGTTTAGTTAAGGGGTGTGTTGTGGGGATGTATGCGTGTTGGCCATCCTTGGCAAAAATGTATCTGCGTTTATTGGAAGTAGGGTGCAAATCTTAATCGTGCATCCTTCTGAATCAAATTTGAAAGAAAATCTCAAATTCTTTGACTCTTGTACAGGCAACCAAAAATTTTGTATTACGTTCAATTATACTTATTTGTACACTTTTTTAATATTCAATACAATTAGAGTACATGATTCACTCTACTTTTTGCCTGTGCCTTTTTCTTTATCTTCCTTTGTTAATTTTGTGATGTTCTTAATCTTTTATTTTTACGATCTTCATTGCGTTGCTATGATGTATTATATGTTTATACTTAGAAACATTTCCCATACTTAGAAAATTCTAACTAACACTTAGTTAATTTTTAGTTTAGCAGCACTTTACCTTTTATCTTTCAAAGTTCTGCTCAAACTTTCTTTTTGAAATTTTCTTCTAAGTGTTTGTCTAATCTATCCAAACAACGCAATGAGAACCTTGCTCATCTTTAAATTTGGGTGTGGGGAAGGTCTGAGCAGATAAGATCAAGAATATGCAGTATGTAAGAAAATGCGTCCATTTACCAAAAAAAAAATTATATACAAAACTCCAATGTCAGCGCAAGGGAAAACCTCAAAACTGTCCCAACCTGATAAGAGTTTAGTTGTGAAAGGAGCCTGCTCGTAGTTGGATGTTCGTATGACACCCGTAGGGGCAAGCCAAAATGAAGGTGGGTTTCCAAGAACAATGCAGTATGGAAAGAAAAATAAAAGAATGCAAGAGACAACTCCTCTGAATGTCATGATTTAATGTTGAGATTGGCACACAACCGTAGTTGGATGTCTACATGACACCCGTGGGGATAAATCAAAATGAAGAGTGTAACCATGACCAACAGTCTCTAAGTAAATAAATGATGCAAAGTTTTGCTCACCGTATATAGATACATCAAGTTGTTTTGACAAAGAAGAGACAAGCATTCTATTTCGAAAACTAGAAAAGCATATTTGAGCCGAATTTTGTCATACAGAAGAATAAAGTAGGGCTTGCTAAGAATTAGCAAGGTTAGAAGGAAATTGCGATGTCAAGTAATGTGCCTAAGTTAACATTCGGAGCAACCAATCATCGCAAAAATATAGGATGGGAATTGAGCATGATTGCCTGAGTAGAAGATATGCTTGAGGACAAGCATATATCTAAATTTTGGGGTGTGATAACTTATAGAAATACAAGTTATTTATGCCACCTTATCTAGATATTGCGGCCAAAAGTTAGTGAATATGCACCGATTGTATGAAAAATAGCTTAGAATTACAATAATTATAAATGATCACAATTACACCCACTAACACCATAAAGATGGAAGACAAGCCAAATTTTACTCTGTTTTGCAGGAAACCAAGTCACCGATTGCGCTTAAGGCTCACAAAAAGTTGATCAACGCATCTCTGTCACATTACGCCCGTCAATCAACAATGAAGAGACAATTATCGCAATGACGGCAAAATGCGACAGTCGATCCAGAGCTGACTTTCAACCGTATGCGGTAATAAAAACAACACCGCATGTGAACTCACGATCGAAAGATGTAGCTGAGCAACACAAAAGCAGAGCATTGAGACACGTGTACAACTAACGGTTGTGCAGAATTGACGGTCTGATTGCATAACAGAAGGAATAATATCCCTTCATCTTTGGAATTACCATAACAATCAGTGGGGACCACAAGGTCGGAGTCAGAGACCTGCACCTATAAATAACCCATAGATTTCAGAGAAAACTTATGTTACTTGATATAGGGCTAATTGCTGCTAAAGTGTTGAGAGAAAAGGCTGAGTTGAGTACTTAAGTGAAGAAATCTAGGAAGAAGACGAGACAAGGCTAAGAGGTGAGTCTCAGATCTAATCTGCCAAATACCCGATCTGAAGCTCTGTGCACAAAAACCTGCTACCGGTGGAGCAAGCCAGAGTGGGAAGCTCTTCCTACCATCAGATCCATCCTATTCAGCAAGCAGATCTCCATCAAATCGGTGCCAAGACATTGGCACTTGTTTGTATCTGTTCTATCTCTTTCATCATTGTATTTCACTTTCTCTTTATCTCTTCATTCACACACCATGTATCAAACGCTTAATAGACATATTAAATGTTTCGATGGCTTTCATATACCATTCTCTGTCTATTTCCATTCCTCTATTAATCACTTTCTTCCTGATATCTTCTTAATCCCCTGATAGTTAATATGAATCAAACAAGTATTTAATCTGTGTTAAAGATATAAAATGCGTTTAGCTAAGGCATGCTAGACGACAACTTTACCTGTGAGAGCAGAAGTGAATATGCCATTCTGATCTATCGAGAGAAGGTTAGAAGAATGCGTTAACTAAAGTGAGTAGTACTTCTAAACATGGAAGCAACCTTGTGTTCATTACGTTATTCTCTGTTTAAACAGAACAGTATTTCTAGCTTCAACACAATTGAGAACTTGCGTTGTTTATATTATTTATCTTTTTCTTTCTATTCTGTTCATAAGACTTGCTGCCGCATTCCACGTTCTCTACATAACCTTCGCAGCCAGCCTTGACCCCAGCATCTTGTATCATGAGCCTGTATCTTGTATCATTTGGTCGCATATATCACGAACATACTACAATAACCTAAAACTATCCCTGTGTTCGATCTCGGATCATACCGAGAAACTTGCGGTGGAATTACACTTGGTTCCATCGTAAGGAAACTTGTGATAACGCATGACATACTACGTGAACATTCATAATTAACGTATACCTAGAAGTAGTATCACATAATTCCGAGCATAGAACATCATCAATCATACACATCAGTGTTTTTACAACACTTGCTCATGAGGATGAATTCGCTCGTGATGATTATCTCGCTAGCAATGTTTTCTCTGTTGATGAAAGATCCATTCATAGATGAACTATTTGAGCTATTTTGCTAAGAATTATAAGTAGTTTAACCGGGAATTATGTGTTTTCAGGCCAAGAGGAGCTAGGAGAGGCGTATAAACCGTTAAAGAGCCCCGACAAGCTGTGAGTGACTAAATGAACTTAATGTTTCCAATACTTACGCTTATAAGGTCAAGTAAGTTACGGTGACATTAATGATGAATTTATACTCCCTCAAGCCACAAATGGTTACAGGATAACTTAACGTATGTTTCCCGACTTGTATATGTGAAACATAGGCCAAGGTATGTCGTGTAATCATTACAAAGTTCTTGTGTAAATGATATGCAATGAACCTTAATTTGATGCTACGAAATACCCCGATACCGAAGGACATTTGAGAAGGTATCTGACCAACTTGGTACTGAAGGAAATTTGAGAAGGTACCTGACCAACTTGATACCGAAGGACATTTGAGAAGGTATCTTAGTAGCTCGATACTGAAAGGCAAGTTTTTAGAAGGTATCTAAGCAGAAGTACCTATGGTATGACGGTACTTAGTATAGCCACGTGCACGTTGGTGGTTTTGAATGAGAGACCGAAGTATGGGTCTCTTAGACCATGCACCACCAAAGGGAGGCCGAAGTATAAGTCTCTTGGCTGGTAATAGATGTTGGGAGCTAGATCGTTGTAGGCTCGTTCTCAACTAAGGAATAATGATGTTTAATGATGTCTAAGAATGGTTTAAGGCTACATTTAGAGACAGTTGCTTGAGATACTCATTAGTATATTTACATATTTATAGTGATGTAATGCATGATGTAATATGATTCTTTAGTCACTCACTAAGCTACTAGCTCACAGATTTCCTGTGTTTCCTTTTTTCAAGTAGTGGTCAGATTCCTCAAGGTTGATCCTGCTGCTGCTTGCCACTGAACGGCCCGGCTTGTCCAGAAGAACTTAGGTTGATGGCTTGTTTATGTACACATGTTTTGAGAGGGACTAGGGCTTTGTTAGGAATGTTTAGGCCATCTATGAATATTTTTCTGTAAATGTTATGTCATGGTTGTATGCATGTGTTTATGTAATCTTTATAGAACCTTAAGGGAGGCTTGCTGTATGCGTATACTATTAATGTTTTGAATAGGTTGGTATTTAGATTAGAAGGCTTTGGTGGTGGGTGCTGGCAATAGGGCTAGTAACTACCATGGTCATATCTTCTTCCAAATTGAAAGGGTAAACTGGGAGGGGGTGTGACAAATGTTGCATTTTTCGACAAAAATACTTTATCTTCCTGATAAAAGTAATCACCTCTTGTCTCTTTAGGAAAGCCTACAAATAAGCATACCTTTGAACGGTGTTCTGATGACTTGAGATTGATGAGTATGTAATGTGTATGCATGATGATGTGATACAAGCTCATGTTGCCATAAACTTGTAATGCAAAATGTAATCTTATGCTGTGTTGTTACTCATGCACACTTTATGCGATACTACTTCTAGATAGATGCGTTGTTAATTATATGCTTGTAGTATTCTATGGAGTAATACATTGTCATAAGTTTCCTTGCACTGAAACCAAGTATAATTCCAACGCAAGTTTCTGAGAGTAATCCGAGTTTGAACACAGGGATTGTTGTCGTTAATATGTTACATTTGTGATATATGCGACCGGTTTTTACAATTAATAAAGATTGTGTGTTTGTACATAAAAGTAAATTGCGGTAAAGTAAAATTGTGCAAATAAACTAAAGTTGTGTTAATAAAATAAATTGCGATGAAAGTAAACCTAAGCTAATGTGATGCAAGATACAAGATACATGATATACATGATTTTGAGTTCGAGACTGATTGTGAAGTTTATACAAAGGATCGTTGTTGACATAATTTGTTGCTTCTATTTTAAGCACACGTACTACGATATATAATGCATGATACAAGTCCATGTCCCCGTTACCAGTTCCCCGGCAACGGCACCATAAACTTGTTGACATATTTTGTATCTTTAAGCATGTGGACAAATATGAATATGAATGAATGAACACATCCATGTTCCTATTGCCATAAACTTGACAACATAAAATAAATTCTTCTCATGTCATACAATGCATGGATGATTGCGATGATATGCGTTGTCACAAGTGTCCTTGCGTTGAAACTAAGTATAATTCCATCGCAAGTTTCTTGGAGTGATCCGAGGTCGAACATAGAAATTGCATAGTTAATGTGTTACGTTCGCGATATATGCGACTGGGGGTTTTTCAATTAATAAAAGTTGTGTTTATATAGATATTTAAAGTTGTGGTAAAGTAAAATTATGCGATAAAGTAAAGTTGCAGTAATAAAATAAAGTGCAATAAAAGTAAACCTAAGCTATTATGATACAAGATACAGGATACTGATACATGATACTGAGTTTGAGACTGACTGTGAAGATTATACAAAGGATCGTGTTATGCGGTGGCAAGTCTTTATGTATGAAACAAAAATAGAAAAGATAACTAGTATAAACATCGCAAGTTATTAATAGCGTTAAAGACATAACTACCGTTCCACTTTCCCTTGGCGTACACCTCTTGGTGATCGGCCGTGTTCCCACATCTCTGTGGCGAAACAAGGATGAACATAATGAACGCAAGGTTGCGTCCATCTCTGGAAGTACTTCTCTCTTTAGTTAACGCATTCTTCCAACCTTCTCTCGACAAGAGAAATGGCATCTTCACTTCTGCTCTCATAGGTGAAGATGCCGTCTAGCATGCTTTAGCTAAACATATTTATTTCTTTAGCACAGATTAATTTACTTGTTAGATATATGCCAATTACTAAGGGATTAAGAAAACATCATGGAGAAAGTGATTAATGGAGGAACGGAAATAGACAGAAAGATGGAGATGAAAATGATCATGACATTCAATACTAATATTTAGCGTCTGATACATGGTGCTAATGATAGACTAAGAAGATGAATACAATTGATGATAAAGAGATAGAAACAAATATAGAAAAGTGCCAACGTCTTGACACAGATCTGAACGGTGGATGTGCTTGCCGGTGGATGGAGTGAATGTAAAGAAGAGCTTCTCTCTTAGGCTTGCTTGTCTGGTAGAAGTGACCTTGGTACAAAGCTTCAACGGTAGGGATTGAAAGGATTTGCCCTGAGACTCACCTCTCGGTCTTGTCTCTTAAATCTTCCTAGATCTTCTCCAATCAGGCTCTTCAGACCAGTCTCTTTCTCAATATACAAATATCAAAATATGCCCGTATCAAGTATATCATCCAATAGAATTCCAGAGGCTATTTATAGGCTTAGCTTCGACTCTCTGATTTGTGGACCCCACTTTATTGTTATGGCAATTTTGGAAATGGTGGAGTGAATATTCCTTCTGTTACGCGATCAATCCTGCCAGAAATGCACAAAGGTCATTTGTACACGTGTCAAGATCCTCCGCAATTGCATTGCTCTTTTGCATCTTCGATTGTTTTCCCGCATTCGATGTTGTTTTTTACTACCACATGCGGTTGAAGTTGCATTGATCGCTTAGTTCTTGATCGATTGTCGCATGCGCCGTCGTTGCGTTGATCGTCTACTCATTCCTGAATGATTGGTGCAATGCAACGTAGATGCGTCGTTCAGATTATATTGAGCCACGAACGCATGCGATGACTTGATTTCCTGCAAAAGAGACTTGAAATATTCTTTTCTACCATCGCAATTGTGTCAGTGAGTGTATTAGCGACAATTTATAATTCTTGCATTTCTTAGCTAATTTCTCTACAATTGACGCAACTTTTCTTTCTTTTGGCCGCAATTTCTAAATAAAGCAGTATAAATAACTTGTATTTCTATAAGTTATCAATCGTGGTATGCGATGGCAAGTCTTTATGGATGAATCAGAAGGGGAAAGAATAATTAGTACAAACGTTGCAAGTTTGTTAATTGCGTTAAAGATGTAACTAATGTTCCGATTTCCCTTGGCGTACACCTCTCGGTGATCGGCCATGCTCCCATATCTCTATGGTGAAACAGGGATGAGCGTGGTGAATGCAAGGTTGCTTCCATCTCTAGAAGTACTTCTTGCTTTAGTTAATGCATTCTCCCAACCTTCTCTCGATAGGTGGAATGACATCTTCACTTCTGCTCTCACAGGTGAAGATACCGTCTAGCATGCCTTGACTAAACTTAATTATTTCCTTAACCCAATTAATTTACTTGTTTAATTCTTGCTAATTACCCATGGGATTAAGAAAACATCATGGAGAAAATGAATTATGGATGAACGGAAATAGACAGAGAAATGATAATGGAAATGATCATAACATTCAATACTAAGCTACCGCTATCTAGTGAATGATAGACTAAGAAGATTGATGATGAAGAAGATAGAAACAAATACAAAGAGTGTCAACGTCTTGACATAGATGGTTTTGCTTGCCGGCGTGTGGAAGGGATGAACAGAAGAGCTTCCTTCTCAGGCTTGCTTTTCTGCGTAGCAATTCGTACAAAGCTTGGACCGACGGGGATCTAGACGTTTTGCCTGGAGACTCACCTATCGGCTTTTCTCTTAATTTTTAGGATCTACTCGAACTTAGTGCTCAACCAGTCTCCTCTCTCAGCAAGTATGTACACTTTTTATTGTATTCAAGCATCCCCTTTCAATGGAATTGCGCAGAGCTATTTATAGGCTCAGCTTTGACTCTTTTTGTGGTCCCCACTTTATGAGCTTTAGAAGTCCCTGAAATGGTAGTGAATTCCTTTTTGTTACAACTCAATCCCATCCAAAATGCCACAATGGTCAGCTTGTACACGGCGTCAAAATCCTCTGCATTTGCGTTGCTACTTTCAGGGAGGTTATGCGTTTGCCTGCACGATGTGTTTTTTTATACGATGCGGTTGAAATTGCGTTGTCACTTAGCTCTGACGATTTGCTGCTGTCATTGCATTGTCGTACTATTCATTTCTGAATGATGGGCGCAATGTGACGTAGATGCATTGTTCAGTTTATCTTGAGCCATGAATGCATGCGGTGACTTGATTTCCTACAAAACAGACTTGAAATATTCTTTTCTACCATCGCAATGGTGTCAGCGGGTGTATTGACAACAATTAATAATTCTAGCATTTCTTAGCCAATTTCTATACAATCGATGCAACTTTTCTTTCTTTTGGCCGCAATATCTAAATAAAACAGTGTAAAAAACTTGTATTTCTACAAGTTATCATGTTCCAGCTTCTTTGGGTACACATGTGATGGGCATCCCTAAATCCTTAAGTGACGAAACTACCTTTATGTCATCTCCATAACCCATAAGGTACTTCTGAAACACTTTTCGAGGGAACCATATTCAATATATACACTACTGTTTCTATTACAAAACCCCAAAAAGAACTTGGCAACTGGGCATAACTCATCATAGAACGAACCATGTCCAATAGTGTTCTATTTCTCCTTTCTTCAACACCACTTTGTTGAGGTGTGCCAGTTGCTGTGAGTTGTGACTAAATTCCTTGTCCTATCAAATAGTCCTGGAATTTTAAGTCTATGTACTCACCATTTCGATCTAATCGAAGTGTTTTAATCTTTTTATCTAATTGGTTCTCACCCTCTGCTTTATATTCCTTGAACTTTTCAAGTGTATCGTTCTTATGATGCATTAGGTAAATGTAGTCATACCTTGAATAATCATGGATGAAGTTGATGAAATATTCATACCCTCCTCTCGCTTGAAGATTCATCGAACCACAAAGGTCTTAATGTAATAGCTCTAAGGGTTCTTTGGCTTTAAGACCTTTTTCAGTAAAACATCTTTTGATCATCTTACCCTAAAGACAAGATTCACGTGGCGATAAAGAGCTATCTTCTAACTGGTTTAGAAGTCCACTCTTAGCCAAACTCCCAATCCTATTAAGATTAATGTGACCTAGTCGTAGGAGCCAAATATAGGCATTTGGAGAAAATTTTCTTTTCTTCTTTTGAGTTTCAACTGTTTTTAAACATCTATATATTTAAAATGGCTTTTATGTCAACTGGTTTTAACACATATATGTTACTATATATATTTAAAATGGGTTTTACGTCAATTCACTGATAGAATTTGTTTATATTTTCAGCATGACTAGCTCTTTAGTACAATTACTTGCTTTCGAGAAGTTTAATAGGGACAATTATGCTACGTGGAAATCAAACTTGAACACAATACTGGTAATTGATGATCTTAGGTTTGTTTTTGTTGGATTTTATGTCCTAAAACTTGTAGTTTGTAAATTAATAAACATATTCTGTTTTGTTTTTTGATAAAGTTGTTATTGAAATTGTAATCTTGAATCCAATAAACTATGGTTCTAAGGCTATTAATGTACTTTGAACTTTATGTAGTGACATAAATGTGGATCGAGTTCAAATATATAGCCAAAATGGTCTATAGTATATGAATAAGGTTGGGCGCCTTAATCTGGGGCCACTATGGATACAGCCTACTTTGTAGTCAGTACAAACGATGTGATCCTGAATCTTTCATATAGAGATATGTGAGTGGGGCCATCCTATGCAATGAGTTTGCATAAGACTGAACCATGAAATAGTCACTTTTTACGTTCTAAATGCCGTTTTATGTATAAAACTGACTATTTCATTAATTGATGACCTAGGTAACTTAATCTTAATCCTGAGCTAACTATGAACTCCTGTTCACTCGGAATTATCCTTAGATCTGCATAGGTGAGGGAAGCTCATCATCACTGGCCTAATAAGCCTCCCATTTCAGGGGTAAGATCAGGTGGATAGCTGGGAACATAGGGTGCAAGACGGAATTCACTCCTACCCGTTATAAGGATAGTAGATAGGTTGTTCCCTTTAGTACTAAATCCAGATCTTGAACAAGGGGCCCACTCTCTCCTTGGCCCGAGAGGGGTTCAGTTTATAGGTTGGACCTTAAACCAATTGTTCATTAGAGGATCAGTGGAACTTAAGGAATAAGATGTAGTCTCAGGGGTAAAATGGTTTTTATGACCCAGCCGAGATTACGAACAACCTGTGAAGGATTAGCTTACTAATCATGGTTATATCAAATAGACACAAATATATATATGTGAAGGGAGTGCAACTACGGGACTATAGTGGAATGACCCGTTAGTTAACGAATGTTGATTAGCTCCGTCTAAAGAGTTTAGTCAGCTAATCTCGAATCGTTGGAGCCCATGATCTATAGGTTCATTAGGTTCCCCTACTAGCTCATATGAAATAAACTTAGAAAAGTATGATAGGATAATTCGAATAGTTCGAATTAGGTGAAGAGAGAGAAACCGAGAACTATATGTGATATAGTGGTCGATTTTACAGTTTAGAGATATAGCTTTAATATTTAAATATGATTTAAATATCAAGAATATGAATACGTTCATATTCGGAAGCTCAGAAATAATGGAAATGGTCAAAGATGTAAAAATTCAAAGAGTTGACTTTTGACTTTGAAATGTCAAACTTTGACCAACCTTATATTCAAATGTGATTTGAATTTCGAGAAAATGAATCGGATTCATGCTCGGGAGGTCAAAATTAGTCAACACAGAAAACATCATAAAAAGTGAAAATGTTGACTTTTTGGTCAAAGTTTGACTTTGACCAAATGACTATTTTGCCCTTTGACTTTAGTTAGTGGGAAAATCCAAACTTTTGTTGGATAATTCCACTAACAAAATAGTGGGCTAGGTGTTGGCTTATAGTGGAGATATTAAGCCCACTTAGATAGTAGATTTTAGGTGTTGGATTTTTATGAATTTATTTCATGCAATTGTTGCATGGTTTTTTTTATATATATAAAATGGGCTTTCGATTTGGATGAAAAAAGTTTTGACAATTTGCCAATTTTGTTTTCAAAATTGGGCTGGAAAAACAAACCCAAACCCTACCCAAATTCCATCTTCTTTTCCATCTCTTTCTCTCTCTCGGATTCTTCATCCACCGGGTCCCACAACCCGGTTCTGAGTCCAGAGGATAGTAGGTCAACTCTAGTGGTGGTCCAGAAGAGTTTGGGTCTTGATTCAGTAAGGAAAAGCAATTTTAGGGATCTTCAAAAGTTGTATTCCATCCCTTTTATTTATTGTTTTTTCCTTCATTTTGCATGCTAATTTCCTTTTGATTAAAAGCAATCAGAGTGTAATTAGGTCCTTTTTCTACTGCGTATATCTCGTGTTCCATCATTGGTATCAGAGCATGCTTTAATTATGCTCAATTGCTTTTGGTGGGTGTTTTTTTCCTTTCTATTCATGTGTTGAATGAAATATGGACTAAAGTGGGTTTATTATGATTTTGGCATTGTTTTTCTTTAAATTTCTTGTAGAAATTTGTAATTGCTTACATTTTTATGAGCTTTATTGTGTGAAAAAGGGTATGTAATTTTTTTGGAGTCATTAGAGTTAAAATGAGGTTGTAATTGCTTGATTCCAGGAGAGAAGACAACAGCAAAATTGGAGAAAAATGATCACAAACCCTAACTTGGCCATCAGACCCGAGACAAGCTCCCAGACCCTACTGTTTGACATATTTTGTATCTTTAAGCATAAGGACAATGATGAATATGAATGAATGAACAAGTCCAAGTCCCCATTACTAGTTCCCCGGCAACGGCGCCATAAACTTGTTGACATAAAATTAGTCCATAAACTTGTAACGCATAAAATTTATTTTCTTATGTCATACAACACATGGATGATTGCGATGATATGCGATACTACTTCTAGATGTATGCGTTATTAACAATATTCTTGTAGTATGCTATGCGTTGTCACAAGTTTCCTTGCATTGAAACCAATTGACCGCAAATTTCTCAAAGTGATCTGAGGTCGAACACAGTGATTGTTTTAGGTTGATTGTGTTACATCCGTGATATATGCGACCAGGGGTTTTTCAATTTAATAAAAGTGTGGTTTGTACATGCGATAAAGTAAATTGTGCAGTAAAGTAAAGATAAGCGATAAAAATATGATAATAAAGTAAATTGTGATAAAAGTAAAGTGTGATAAACTAAACCTAAGCTATGATGATACAAGATACAGGTTACATGATACAAGATACCGAGGTTGAGACTGACTGTGAAGATTATACAAAGGTCTATTATGCGGTGGCAAGGCTTATGTGCGAAGCAGAAAGAGAAAGGATAATTAACATAAACATCGCAAGTTCCTTATTTGCGTTAAAGATATAAGTACGGTTTCGCTTTCCCTTGGCATAAACCTCTCGGTGATCGGTCGTGTTTCGCACATCTCTGTGGTGAAACAGGGACGAACGTAGTGAATGCAAGGTTGCTTCCATCTCTGGAAGTACTTCTTTCTTTAGTTAATGCATTCTTCTAACTTTTTCTCGATAGATCAGAATGGCATCTTCACTTCTGCTCTCACAGGTGAAAATGCCGTCTAGCATGCTTTAGCTAAACATCCTTATTTCTTTAGCACAGATTAAATTACTTGCTTAATTCATATTAGTCACCTAGGGATTAAGAAAACATTGTGAAGAAAGCGATTTATGGAGGAACGGAAATAGATAGAAATGTGGAAATGAAAATGATGACGACAATTAATTATAAAATCAAGCGTCTGATACATAGTTGTGAATGATTTAGACTAAGAAGATGAAATACAATTGATGAATAAGAGTTAGAAACGGATAACAAGAGTGCCAATGTTTTTACACCGATTTGAATGGAGAGATTGCTTGCCGGCGTAGATGGAGTGAACGAAAGGATGAGCTTCCCTCTCAGGCTTGCTCAACCAGTGGAGCTGATCTAGGTACAGAGCGTTACGGTGGGGATTTGGAATGATTTTGCCCTGAGAATCACCTCTTGGCCTTGTTTCTTTTCTTCCCAGATCTTCTCCGATCAGCACTCAGATCAATCTCTCTCTCAATAGCCTCGTATCAATTATACTGTATCAAGTATATTTTTCAGTGAATTTTCTGAAGGTATTTATAGATGAATGCTCTGACTCTCTGCCATGTGGTCCCCAATTTATAGTTATGGAAATTCCGAGAATGGTGGAATAAATATTCCTTCTGTTATGCAATCAATCCGTCGAAAATGCACAACGGTTAGTTGTACACGTGTCAAAATCCTCTGTGATTGCGTTGCTCATTTGCATCTTTCCATCGTGTGTCTGCATGCGGTGTTGTTTTTTATTACCGCATGCGGTTGAAGTTACGTTGATCGCAAAGCTCTTGATCGATTGTCGCATGCGCCGTTGATCGTCTATTAATTCCTAAATGATGGGCACAATGCGACGTAGATGCATTGATCTTTTTCTCTTGAGCCATGAATGCATACGGTGACTTGATTTCCTGCAAAACAGACTTGAAATATTCTTTTCTACCATCGCAATGGTGTCAGTGGGTGTATTGACGACAATTTGTAATTCTTGTATTTCTTAGCTAATTTCCATATAATTGATGCAACTTTCCTTTCTTTTAACTGCAATATCTAAATAAAGCAGTATAAATAACTTGTATTTATACAAGTTATCGCACCCCCAAATTTAGATATATGCTTGTCCTCAAGCATATATTCTACTAAGGCAATAATGCTCAATTCCTAGCCTAAATTTTTGCGTCAATTGGTTGCTCCAAATGCTCCACTTAGGCACATTACTTGACAACGCAATTTCCTTCTATCCTTGCTAATTCATATCAAAGCCCTACTTTATTCTTCTATACTACAAATTTCTGTTCAAAAATACTTTTCTAGTTTTAAAAAGAATGTTTACCTCTTCTTGTCAAAACAACTTGATGCGTCTGGATGCGGTGGTCAAATTTTGCGTCATTTATTAAGACTATTGATCATGGTTACACTCTTCATTTTGGCTTGTTCCCACGGGTGTCATGCGAACATCCAACTTCGGTTGTGTGCCAATCTCAACTTTAACTCATGAATTTCAGAGGAGTTGTCTCTTGCATTCTTTTATTTTTCTTTTTCTCATTTCTTTCTCTTTTCATATTGCGTTGTTCTTGGAAACCCACCTTCGTTTTGGCTTGCTCCCACGGGTGTCATGCGAACATCCAACTACAAGCAGGCTCCTTTCACAACTAACTCTTATCAGGTTGGGAATGTTTTTGGGTTTTCCCTTGCGCTGACATTGGAGTTTATACGAAAAATGTTTTTTTTAGATGAAAAATGAATGCATTTTTCTTAATAACCGTATACTCTTCTGCTCAGACCTTCCCCACCCCCAAATTTAGAGATGCGCAAGGTCCTCATTGTGTTGTTTGGACAGAATAGACAAACACTTAGAAAAATTTCAAAAAGAAGGTTTGAGCAGAACTTTGAAAGATAAAAGGTAAAGCATTGCTAAGCTACGAATTACCTAAGTGTTAGGTAGAAATTACAATGTGTGGGAAATGTTTCTAAGTGACTGCATATTATACATCATGGCAGCACAATGAATAACGCAAAAAGAACGATTAAGAATATTGCAAAGTTGCAAAGGATGATAAAGAAGAGGCACAGGCATAAAGATAGAATTGTTACTTAGTTGTATTGAAAATTAACTAAGTATACAAATAATTACAAATAGCGCAATACAGAAAATTTGGCCTGTACAAAGAATCAAAGAATTTAATTAAACAATGAAAAATAATGATTTGAAATTATCTTTGAATTTGATTCAGACAGATTCCCGATTAAAAATTAACACCATGCTTCCATTAACGCAAATACATTTTTGCTGAGGACGGGCAACAACGCACGTATTCCTGCAACACACCCCTTAACTTAACGCATTTTTGGAGGATCGGGTGCACGATATTGCTACCAGCGCATCGCTACCTCAACATAGTGCCTTTTCACCAAGGACGAGCAAAGAACACATACGCGCGCAACACACCCCTCAACGCAATGCATTTGGGTGTAATAGACGCAAGGTGTATCTTGTTAGCACACAATGCACCCATCATTGCATTACATACTAATTTTTATTTTTTTTCTTTTTAATTCATCAAAAACGCAAGTCGAAAAGACTTTGTGGTGTTCATCGTTTCATCCAGTCATTCACAAAAATTGAAGAACATCGCTATTAATGCACACAATTTACACATGTCATGGAAATACACAAAAGAATTAAATTGAAGGTAAATACAGAAAGCATTAAAGGCTAGTTCAATGAAGTAGTAACATAATTTAGAAAGCACTAAAAAAAAGCTGTAGAGAAAGAAAGTAAACATAGGTAGAGATGCTGATTGAAAGAGATTCTTAGAATTACCACAATCGCTTCCCCCGCAAGCGGTTAATCCTGCTTGCCCAAGTCAATGGTATCCATGCGTCGATCTATGTCGCCTCCGTAGGAAGGCTTAATCCGTTGACCATTGACTTTAAACGAGTTGTTCCCATCTAAAGTTGTTAGTTCCACTGCACCGTGGGGAAAGATAGTCTTGATTTTGAATGGCCCAGACCAGCGAGACTTCAATTTCCCTGGAAACAATCGCAAACGTGCATTAAAGAGTAATACCTGTTAACCCTGTCTCTTATACACATCTAGATGTGTATAAGAGACAGGCCCAGACCAGCGAGACTTCAATTTCCTCAGAAACAATCGCAATCGTGCGTTAAAGAGTAATACCTGTTGACCTTTGATGAATGTCCGGTGGTTTATGTGGTCGTCATGCCACTTATTGGTTTTCTCCTTATATATTTTGGCCTTTTCATAGGCGTCCTTTCACCATTCAACCAGCTCGCTCAGTTGTAGCTTTCGGACTTTCCCCGTACTGGCTAAATCAAACTTCAACTTCTTGCATGCCCACATCGCCTTATGTTCCAACTCGAGCGGCAGATGACAAGCTTTTCCAAAGGCTAAGGCATATGGGGACATGCCGATCGGTGTTTTATAATTAGTCTTGTATGCCCATAGTGCTTCATTAAGCTTGGGTGACCAATCCTTCATGGAAGTATTGACTACCTTCTCCAAGATAGTTTTGATCCTTCGGTTAGAAATCTCTGCATGCCCATTATTCTATGGGTGATAAGCAGTTGCAACTCGATGGCTAACGTTAAATTTAGTCAACAGGTTGGTAATTATGCGGTTGATAAAGTTAGAGCCCTCATCGCTGATTAAGGCCTGTGGCGTCCCATATCGAACAAAAATATTCTTCTTAAGTAACTTCGCCACTGTGGCCGAATCATTCTTGGCACATGCGATGGCCTCGACCCATTTTGATACGTAATCAACCTCGACCAGGATATAATGATGACCTTCTGATGGTGGAAACGGGCCCATAAAGTCGATTCCCCAAACATCAAATAATTCAACCACTAAGATTGACGTTAATGGCATTTCATTTCTTTTAGAAATATTCCCCGTTTTCTGACATCTGTCGCATTGCACAACGTGGGCATGGACATCCTTAAATAGTGTTGGCCAGAAATAGCCACACTGTAAAGCCTTTGCGGCGGTCCGTTGCCCCCCAAAATGTCCTCCATAAGGGGATTCATCACAAAGCTTTAGAATGTGCTTGACTTCGTGCTTAGGAACGCATCGATGTAGAATGTGGTCAGGTCCAAGTCAATATAGGAATGGGTCATCCCAGAAATAAAATTTGACGTCGTGTCTTAGCTTCTTCTTCTGCTGGTAAGTATAGTCTTCTGGTGTTTGACCGCAAACGATGAAGTTCACAATGTCCGCATATCAGGGAACATTAATGTCTACTAATATCAGTAGCTCATCAGGGAATCTTTCTTCAATATCTTTTTCTTTCCGTTGAACCTCGAAATTCTCCATTCTTGACAAATGATCAGCGACTTGGTTCTCGATGCCCTTCCAGTCTTTGATTTCTAGGTCAAATTCTTGCAAGAGCAACACCCACCGTATAAGCCTTGGTTTTGCATCCTTTTTTGTCATTGGATATTTGATCGCAGAGTGATCGGTATACACCACAACGTTTGTTCCAATTAAGTATTGATGGAATTTCTCCAGTACAAATACCACTGCGAGCATTTCCTCCTCCGTGGTTGTATAATTCTCCTACACATCATTCAAAGTTTTTCTCGCATAATAGATAGGATGCAATACCTTGTCCTTACGCTGACTCAACATTGCGCCTACTACATAACCACTAGCATCACACATCAACGCAAATGGTTGCGTCCAATCCGGCGCAATCAAAATGGGTGCAGTGATGAGTGCATCTTTCAATGTGTTGAATGCTTCAGTACACGTATCATCCAAATTATATTCATGGTCAGCTTCAAGGAGCGCACTTAGGGGCCTTGCGATCTGGGAGAAGTTGCGAATTAATCTTCAATAGAACCCAGCATGTCCCAGAAAGCTTTCAAGTATTTTCACGTTCACTGGTGGGGGTAGCTTGGAAATTGCGTCGATTTTCGCCTAATAAACTTCCAATCCTGCTTTCGAGATTTTATAACCTAGAACAATTCCTTCTTCAACTATAAAGTGGCATTTTTCTCAGTTCAAAACAAGATTTTTTGCCACACATCTCTTCAAGACTTTCTCAAGGTTAGCTAAACAGGAGTCATAATTATTGTCGAAAACTGAAAAATCGTCCATGAATACTTCGACTGACTCCTTCAAGTAATCTAAAAAGATCGCCATCATACATCGTTGGAAAGTGCCTAGCACATTGCAAAGTCCAAATGGCATGCGTCGAAATGCAAACGTACCAAATGGGCGCGTGAAGGTTGTCTTATCTTAATCCTCCAACGCAATTGCTATTTGTTTGTACCTTGAATAGCCATCAAGAAAATAGAAGAATTCATTCCCAGCAAGTCTGTCTAACATCTGATCAATGAACGGGAGTGGGAAGTGGTCCTTTTTAGTGGCCAAATTTAACTTGCGATAATCCATGCAGATTCTCCACCCCGGGGTCATTTTTGTGGGAATTAATTCATTCTTGTCTTTAGTGACGGCTGTCATCCCCACTTTCTTCAGAACACACTGCACTGGGCTCACCCAGCTACTATAAGATATCGGGTAGATGACAACTGCATCCAGCCACTTGACTATTTCCCTCTTCACTACTTCCCTCATAGTAGGGTTCAAGCGTCGTTGCCTTTCTATCAATCTTGTCTTTCCTTCTTCCAAACGAATCTTGTGCTTGCAGTATGAGGGACTGATTCCTCGAATGTCTGCCAAGGTCCATCCTAAAGCCTTTGCGTTATTTCTCAGGATCTGTATAAGTGTGTCTTCTTTCTCCTTACTCAACGAGGCAGAAATGATAACCGGTAACGTGTTGTTACCTCCTAAGTAAGCATACTTAAGGTGCACAGGCAATGGCTTCAACTTTAGCACGGGTGGTTCTTCCAAAGATGGCTTAGTGCATTATGAGGTTCGTTCAGATAACTTGAGTGGTTCAAAATTTAATTCAACTTGAATTGTGGTGCAATCTTCCTCCCATATTGCGCCGATTCAAAATTCTTCTTCTTCCAATTCTTTCAGGGGCTCGTGCCACGGTTCTTCCCTTAGTTCCTCGATATAATGGCAATTCTTCATACCACTTGGGTACTTCAACACATTGAAAATGTTGAACTTCACTTCCTGATCGTCAACTCTGATGGTGAGTTCTTCTTTTTGCACATCGATCAGTGCTCGCCCTGTTGCGAGAAATGGGCGACCCAAGATGATAGGTACTTCTCTGTCAGCTTCGTAATCCAATATGAGAAAGTCTACTGGGAAGATGAACTTGTCCACATGCACGAGTACATCCTCTATCTTGCCCTCAGGATGCGTTATCAATCTATCGGCCAACTGTAGTGTAATCATGGTTGGTCTTGCGTTGTCGATATCCAACTTCTTAAAGATCGATAAGGGCATCAGATTTATGCTCGCCCCTAAATCGCACAGCGCGTTTCTGGCCTTCTTCCCTCCTATTGAGCAGGGCAATGTAAAACTCCCAGGGTCCTTCATTTTGGTGGGGATATTGTTTTGAAACAACATTCATATGTTAGCGCAACTGTTTCATTTTCCCCAATCTTTCTTTTATTAGCAAGAATATCCTTGAGAAATTTTACATAGCTCGGCATCAGTTCCAGAGCTTCTATTAAGGGAATATTGATGTGTAGTTGTCGCAGAACGTCCAGGAACCTCTGGAATTGCTTGCTATCATATTTCTTCTTCAGCCTGGACGGGAAAGGTGGAGGATCCCGCCTTACTTCTTGTTTAGTTGGCTATTTGTTGAGGTTCTGTTCTTGCTGTGTTTTGTTAGCTAGAGGTTGCATTAATTCAGAATTCAAGTCTTGAGGAACTTCATCTTTTGTAGGTGTACTTACTTCTGAACTGATAATTTTTCCACTACTGATTGATTGGTCATCATCGACAGTTAAATCTACTGGCCTTGTTGTTTGATATAGTACCGGTAGCATAGGGGCTGTTGTTTTACCACTTCTCAATGTCACTATGGGACATTCCTCTTTACCTCGTGGCCCCAATGCTCCTGAACTGCTAGGCAGCGTACTAGACGCTTTATTTTTCAACTCAATTGCAAGCTGTTCAATTTGCTCTTCTACACCTCTAAGGAAGCTAGCTTGCGATTGTCTAATTGCCTCTCTCTTTTCGATATAATGCTTTAGTTAAGTCTCCAGAGATGAGGTACTGCAAGAGGTACCATATAAGAACGGTTGGTCATAGGGTGGTATACTTTGAGAGTTACCTGGACTATAGTCCAGATTAATGAAGATCAGAGGGTTGCCTCGATCCCCTTGATAATTGTTTTGATGGAAACTATGGCTCCCCTGGTTGTGATTCTCGTCCCAACTTAAAGTTCGGTGATCCTACCAACCAGGGTTATAGATGTTGCCAAATGACTCATTATAGACAGAATATACGGCCTGTTGATTCCATGGGCAGACTTCTACTAGATGTCCCTCCCCACATTGAATGCAGTTCATTGCGACCACATACGCCAACGCATTAACTTGCGTTGAACCTTGAGAGAGATTTCTCTGTTGATTAGCCATCGTCTGAAAAAGCGAGGTCATCGTGGTCATTTGATCTACCGGTGTGCTCATTGTATTAGTTGACCAATCGGCACTTTCTACTCTTCCTTGCTTCAAAAAACTTTCCTCAAACCCGGTATCAATCCACTCATCAGAAAGTCGCGAAATGCGATCTAATATTCTCTTGGCTTCCATATATGATCTGTCCATTAATCCTTCTACTGCGGAGGCATCGACAACTGCTAGCGTTGATTGATCTAAGCCATTGTAAAACGTCTCCATCAGAATGCTATCGAGAATCCCGATATACAGATAACTCTTCACTAATTGTTTGAAACACACCCAGGCGGTGCTCAATGTTTCATAACCCTTTTTCTCAAAATTCAACAAATCCCTCCATCTCTTTGCATTGACGACTGGAGGGAACAATCTGTTCATGAACCTGTCAACCAACTGTTCCCATGCGTTAATCTCATCTGGCTCTAATGACTGAGCCCACCTCTTTGCTTCGTCTTGCAGTGTACACGGGAACAGATATAACCTAAGTTCTCCTTGAGTCACACTAGGCATGGAGAATGCACTGCACATGTCTACAAAATTCGTCAAATGCACATGTGGGTCTTCTCCTTGTAATCCTCCGAACTGCCCCACATTCTAAATCAACTGCCCCACATTCTTCTCAACCGTAGGTCTTAAGATTCCTAGTGAGAAGTTGTAGAAATCTGGCGCCGCATAATCTCGCATTGGGATGTTGCGGTCAGTAGCAAGAAATATGGAATCTTGTGCTGGCCAATTTTCCCTTTGATTCCCTTCTGGTGCCTCGTTATTATTAGCCATGCTTCTTCACCACTCAATTTGCCCATGATGAGCTTTCGCGCGAATAAGAAACCTGATCTCTGAGTCTGCTTAGAATATCTAGATCACTCAAGAGCTCATAAGCTGTCAGACTGCTCTTTGTGATAAACAACCAGTATAAAGAGATCTGTCCTGCAAAATATCACAAACATATTCAACAATAACAGTTAACAAATCCCCGACAACGGCGCCATAAACTTTTTTTGATATATTTTGTATCTTTATGCATAAGGACAATGATGAATATGAATGAATGAACAAGTCCAAGTCCCCATTACCAGTTCCCCAACAACGGCGCTATAAACTTGTTGACATAAAATTAGTCCATAAACTTGAAACGCATAAAATTTATCTTCTTATGTCATACAACGCATGGATGATTGTGATGATATGCGATACTACTTCTAGATGTATGCATTATTAACGATATGCTTGTAGTATGCTATGTGTTGTCACAAGTTTCCTTGCGTTGAAACCAAGTATAATTTCACCGCAAGTTTCTCGGAGTGATCCGAAGTCGAACACAGGGATTGTTTTAGGTTGATTGTGTTACGTTCGTGATATATGCGACCGGGGGTTTTTCAATTTAATAAAAGTGTGGTTTGTACATGCGATAAAATAAATTGTGCAATAAAGTAAAGATAAGCGATAAAAATGTGATAATAAAGTAAATTGTGATAAAAGTAAAGTGCGATAAAATAAACCTAAGCTATGATGATACAAGATACAGGTTACATGATACAAGATATAGAGGTTGAGACTGACTGTGGAGATTATACAAAGGTCATGTTATACGGTGGCAAGGCTTATGTGCGAAGCAGAAAGAGAAAGGATAATTAATATAAACATCGCAAGTTCCTTAATTGCATTAAAGATATAAGTATGGTTCCACTTTCCCTTGGCGTACACCTCTCGGTGATCAGCCGCGTTTCCTGTATCTCTGTTGTGAAACAGGGACAAACATAGTGAACGCAAGGTTGCTTCCATCTCTGGAAGTACTTCTTGCTTTAGTTAACGCATTCTTCTAACCTTCTCTTGATAGATCAGAATGGCATCTTCATTTCTGCTCTCACAAGTGAAGATGCCATCTAGCATGCTTTAGCTAAACATCTTTATTTCTTTAGCACAGATTAAATTACTTGCTTAATTCATATTAATCACCTAGGGATTAAGAAAACATCGTGGAGAAAGCGATTTATGGAGGAACGGAAATAGATAGAAATGTGGAAATGAAAATGATGACGACAATTAATTATAAAATCAAGCGTCTGATACATAGTTGTGAATGATTTAGACTAAGAAGATGAAGTACAATTGATGAATAAGAGTTAGAAACAGATACAGAAGAATGCCAATGTCTTGACACCGATATGGATGGAGAGATTGCTTGTCGGCGTAGATGGAGTGAACGGAAGGATGAGCTTCCCTCTCAGACTTGCTCAACTGGTAGAGTTGATCTAGGTACAGAGCTTTACGGCGGGGATTTGGAATGATTCTACCCTGAGACTCAGCTCTTGACCTTGTCTCTTTTCTTCCCGGATCTTCTCCGATCAGCACTCAGATCAGCCTCTCTCTCAATAGCCTCGTATCAATTATCCCATATCATGTATATTTTTTAGTGAATTCTCTGAAGGTATTTATAGATGAATGCTCTGACTCTCTGCCGTGTGGTACCCACTTTATTGTTATGGAAATTCCGCGAATGGTGGAATAAATATTCCTTCTGTTATGCAATCAATCCATCGAAAATGCACAATGGTTAGTTGTACACGTGTCAAAATCCTCCGTGATTGCGTTGCTCATTTGCATCTTTCGATCGTGTGTCCGTATGCAGTGTTGTTTTTTATTACCGCATGCGGTTGAAGTTGCGTTGATCGCAAAGCTCTTGATTGATTGTCACATGAATCATCGTTGCGTTGATCATCTATTCATTCCTGAATGATGGGTGCAATGCGACGTAGATGCATTGATCTTTTTATCTTGAGCCATGAATGCATACAGTGTCTTGATTTCCTACAAAACAGACTTGAAATATTCTTTTCTACCAACGCAATGGTGTTAGTGGGTGTATTGACGACAACTTATAATTCTTGTATTTCTTAGCTAATTTCCATACAATTGACGCAACTTTCCTTTCTTTTAACTGCAATATCTAAATAAAGCAGTATAAATAACTTGTATTTCTACAAGTTAACACCAACTCGCAGCCCGACGTCCGACCCAGTTTGAAGTTGCCTCGCATGCCTACCACTCCGCTCGCCCTCGACTCGCGACCCGCGCACCTCCCGCCTTTGCAACCCGCACGTTTCCATCGACCCGACCTGCCCCGTGCCTCCGTTGACTGCGCTAGTGCACATTGACCAGCCGGTCCAGATGGTCTGGATCGGTCTGTTTGACCTGGTTGAGCCGGTTTGGCCGATTCAACTTGGTTTTTGAAGTTTTTAGGCCGGTTCGAGAGGGTTTCTGAGCGGTTCCAAATGGTTCAAAATGTTTGAAGCCAATTTCGGGAAGCTGGTTGCTGGTTACTGTAATAAATTAGTTATTTGTTTGTTTTTAATGCTAAAATTGGTCCACTTTAGTGTTGTTTACCTATTATGCATGTGATGTATAATGTTGTTTGATTATGTATGCATATAGTATGCCATATAGTTTTAAAACCCCACCATAGGAAAAGCATGTGACATGCATTTGTTATATCTTATAAAATATATACTATGCATGCTTAGTTTTAATATAAGTGTTATATTAAAGCATGTTTGATTGAAGGAAGAATGTTATAGATGAATGCTCTTGGGTTATAATTGTTATAATTTATTTTATAATTGTTATAAAATAACCTAGACTTCTAAAATCTATAACAAAGATAAGATGCATGCTCATTTAAGGTTAACCATCGAACAATCCCAATTTTCATAGAAAATAGGTCGATATCTTGTAAAACCGAAGTTACAAGAAAACTCACCCGGCAAGATCTTGGCAAAAGTCAGATAAGATGACTAAGGTTGAAGGTTTTTAAGTTGACGGTCCATAAAACACCTATTACCTAGAGATCTAGCCAGCGTCTGAGTTAGGTTAAACAAGTTTTATGAGCATGCGTGAACGGTGTGAGGTAATAAAATTTGTTTATCACCTAGAAATTGTAGGTTAAAAATCCAATATAAAAGTTATACTCGAATGAATCACCTAGACTTAGAATATGTTTAGTTAGCCGAAATGTATCGCTAAGTATTTTATACCCTAACCGTCTAGAACACTTCAGCTGGAGAGAAGTAATGTACTTTTAGCTCCAACATCCCTAAGAGTTCACACCGTGAGATTCATGCTTGGCTTTGGGCCACCCTTGGAGCAGACTTCATTCGGAGAGTGTTTGCATGAGTCAATCACAAGGTGAATAGGGGAAGTTGTTCATAGTAAGTAGGAGAAGGAAGTGTGTCAACACATCCTACGGTCTCTTCTATTAGGTCGCACCAAGAGATTCCTATAATGCGCCTGCATGTCTACCCTAGAGCGACCTTACCAATCGAAGGGTTGTATTATAGGATTCAGAACTCCACGAACTCTAGAAATTGATAGGGTCTCTCAGGTCCGTTTTCATTCTTGTCTTTTCAACTTCGGGAGCATAATGATTCCGATCTTTGAGGTTTGAAATGGAAGGTCACACTTACGAGAATTACTAAGTATTAGTAAATTCTTGACCAAAGTAGCGATAACTGAGTTACTATAGGAATAAGAGTTATTCTGGTGATAGTATCTAGTCAATATAGTCTTGGTTCAGAAGAGAAATAATCGACTGCCCTTCGGTGGAGGTTACTCTAAACTTTCGCAATATCGTTGCAAAATATAATACTGAAGGGTACATTTAGTTTTTTTTTTTTTTTTTTTTTTTGCTAAACTTGATTGGATTTAAAAGATTAATGTTTTTACTAAAAAGGATATGTTTTTCTTTCCAGCATGACTAGCTCTTTAGATCAAATCTCGTTAATTTTGTGATGAGGATCTCGCTCTAGAAGGAAGTCTCGCTAGAAATTGGGTTGAATCTCAATGTAAGTTGAGTATCGCTAGGATGAAAGTTTGCCAGGAAAAGCTTGATATCGCTCATGAGAATGGATTCACTCAGAATGGTTGTCTTGGTAGCAATGGGTTTTTGTGGAAGAAAGTTCTATTAGTAAATGAACTATTTGAGGTATTTTGCTAAGAATTCTAAGTAGTTTAACTAGGAATTATTTCCTTTCAGGCCAAGAAGAGCTAGGAGAGGCGTATAACTCGTTAAGAGGCCAACGGGCTGTGAGTGATTGTGTGATGATTTAATGCTTTAATGATTTAGAAACCATGATTTCCTTAAAGTTATTTCTCATGCTAAGTGTTTATGTGAAGTACTAAGAAACATATGTTTGAAGTTATTTCTCATGCTAAGTAAAGCATGTTTTCCATGGAAATTAACATGATTTAAATATGTTATCTTGTCCAAATACTTCTAGCATGTTTAAGTAACTCCATTTTTATGATGAACTAGTATGATGATTTGAGCACTAAGCATTAGTGTTCAACTAAATGTTTATGACTAGTTACATGACTGATACGGAAGGACAATGAGAAGGTATCCTAGTCAAGTACCTAAGGTATGATGGTACTCAGTTATAACCACGTGCACGTTGGTAATACGGTGTCGAGGGATTGAGCAAAAGGGTTCTCCCCGATTAAGGTTGGCGTTGAGGGATTGAGCAAAAGCGTTCTCCCCGACTAAGGTTAATGTTGAGGGATTAAGCAAAAGGGTTCTCCCCGACTAAGGTTGACGTTGAGGGATTGAGCAAAAGGGTTCTCCCCGACTAAGGTTGACGTTGAGGGATTGAGCAAAAGGGTTCTCCCTGACTAAGGTTGACGTTGAGGGTTAGATCTAGTAGTTCACTCTCAACTAAGGATAAAGGCAATCATATCTTCTCCTAGGCTAAAGGATAGTTTGGAATTGCTAATGCTAATGAATGTTTTTCAACCCATGATGTTACTAATGTATGAGTTTTCTAAGTATGTTTCCCATATCTAACGCATGCTAATAGTTTTTACAAGCTAGTTCAACACGAGTTAAGCCAACTTATTTTACAAAGTATGAAGCATGCGTTAGGGTTGAAACTAAGTATGAAACATGCATTAAGGTTGAAACTAAGGTTGAATGAAGCTTGATGTACTGTGTTTAAATACCTAAGATGGCCAAAGTACATGCGTTGATATTTCTAAACACAATGAAGAGGTGTACTGAAGGTAAGAAAGGTATCTAAATAAATGTACTTAAGGTGTTGACGATACAAAGAAACCTCCACGTACACGTAGGTAGTTTTGAAGGAGAGGCCGAAGTATGGGTCTCCTAGGCCATAAACCAACAAGGAGAGGCCGAAGCATGGGACTCATGGCCGATAATAGACGTTGGGAGCTAGAGCGATGTATGCTCGTTCTCAACTAGAGAATAATGATGTGATGTTTAAGAGTTGCTATCAATGTTTATGTTTAAAGGAAGTTACTTGAGATTCCCATCGATATATTTAAAGAGATCGACATAGGGATCTCCCCTAGCCATATTTTAGTATGAACAGGTCGAAGTAGAGGTCTCATCTAGCCATGGTTTGGCGATGGGAATTCAAGCAAAGAATGTTCATTCTCAATCAAGATTCAAGATTCAGATACAATGGTTTTAAAGGTTTTATGTACACGTTTGCTTGGCATATTTTAGTTCCAGTATTATATTTTTGAGCTTTCAGTTTAAGCATAAGATTTATGTTTTTATTAAGTCACTCATTGGGCTTCTAGCTCACGTTTTCAAATGTTTTCCTTTCAGGTAGCGGTCAGTTCCCAAAAGACTTTTCTGCTACTGCTCTGCCACTTAAAGAAATAGGTTGAAGGAAGCATAATTAAAGACCTGTATTAGTTAGTACACATGTGTATGTCTATTGACTAGTATTCTAGATGGGCTCACTAAATTTTAATATTCATATATGGACAATGCTGCGAAACCCTGATGATATGTATGTATTCAGGGTTTGAGCAAAATTTAATAGGTTAGATAGGCAGTAAGTGGCATCAAAAGGGTTGGTAATTGCTGCAATCATCATTCCATCCAGGTTAAGAGGGTAATCTGAAGCGGGGTGTGACAGATTTGGAAGTCGTTCCAAATATGCATCTGCCTATCACCCTATATTGTGATAATAGTGGTGCAGTTGCAAACTAAGAAGCCACAAGCGCGGAAAGCATATTGAGCGGAAATACTATCTGATCCGAGAGATTGTACATCGTGGAGACGTTGTAGTAACCCAGATATCTTCTGAGCAAAACATTGCTGATCCTTTTACAAAGGCCCTCACGGCTAAAGTGTTTGAAGGTCACCTATAGAGTCTAGGTCTACGAAGTTTGTAAATTCAATATTGTGATACTCCACTAGATGTTTTAGTCCAAGTGGAAGTTTGTTAGATTTTATGTCCTAAAACTCGTAGTTTGTAAATTAATAAACATATTCTATTTTTTTTTCGATGAAGTTGTTATTGAAATTGTAATCTTGAATCCAATAAACTAAGGATCTAAGGCTATTTAATGTACTTTGAACTTTATGTAGTGACATAAATGTGGATCAAGTTCAAATATATAGCCAAAATGGTCTATAGTATATGAATAAGGTTGGGCGCCTTATTCTGGGGACACTATGGATGCGGCCCACTTTGTAGTTAGTACAAACGATGTGATCCTGAATGGTTCATATAGAGATACGTGAGTGGGGGCATCCTATGCAATAAGTTTGCATAAGACTCAACCATGAAATAGTCACTTTTTACGTTCTAAATGACGTTGTATGTATAAAACTGAGTTTTTCGTTAATTGATGACCTAGGTAACTTAATCTTAATCCTGAGCTAACTATGAACTCCTGTTCACTCGGAATTATCCTTAGATCTGCATAGGTGAAGGAAGCTCATCATCACTGGCCCAATAAGCCTCCCATTTCAGGGGTAAGATCAGGTGGATAGCTGGGAAGATAGGGTGCAAGACGGAATTCACTCCTACCCGTTATAGGGATAGTAGATAGGTTGTTCCCTTTAGTACTGAATCCAGGTCTTGACAAGGGGCCCCACCCTTTCCTTGGCTCGAGAGGGGTTCGGTTTATAGGTTGGATCTTAAACCAATTGTTCATTAGAGGATCAGTGAAACTTAAGGAATAAGATGTAGTCTCGGGGGTAAAACGGTTTTTATGACCCAGCCGAGATTACGAACAATCTATGAAGGATTAGCTTACTAATCATGGTTATATCAAATGGACACAAATATATCTATAGTGAAGGGAGTGCAACTATGGGGCTATAGTGGAATGACCTGTTAGTTAACAAATGTTGATTAGCTCTGTCTAAAGTGTTTAGCCAGCTAATCTCGGATTGTTGGAGCCCATGTTCAATAGGTCCATTAGGTTCCCCTACTAGCTCATATGGAATAAACTTAGAACAGTATGATAGAATAATTCAAATAGTTAAAATTAGGTGAAGAGAGAGAAACCGGCAAGTATATGTGATATAGTGGTCGGTTTTACAGTTTAGAGATATAGCTTTAATATTTAAATATGATTTAAATATCAAGAATATGAATACATTCATATTCAGAAGCTCGGAAATAATGGAAATGGTAAAAAGTCAAAGAGTTGACTTTTAACTTTGAAATGTCAAACTTTGACCGACCTTATATTCAAATGTGATTTGAATTTCAAGAAAATGAATGCGGATTCATGCTGGGGAGGTCAAAATTAGTCAACACGAAAAAAATCATAAAAAGTGAAAATGTTGGCTTTTTGGTCAAAGTTTGAGTTTGACCAAATGACTATTTTGCCCTTTGACTATAGTTAGTGGGAAAATCTAAACTTTTGTTGGATAATTCTACTAACAAAATAGTGGGCTAGGTGTTAGCTTATAGTGGAGACATTAATCCTACTTAAATAGTGGATTCTAAGTGTTGGATTTTTATGAATTTATTTCATGCAATCGTTGCATGGTTTTTTCTATAAAATGGGCTTTCAATTTGGATGAAAAAAGTTTTGAAAATTTGCCAAATTTGTTTTCAAAATTGGGCTGGAAAAACAAACGCAAACCCTACCCAAATTCCATCTCTTTCTCTCTCTTGGGTTCTTCATCCACTGGGTCCCACAACCCGGTTCTGAGTCTAGAGGATAGTAGGTCAACTCTAGTGGTGGTCGAGAAGAGTTTGGGTCGTGATTCAGCAAGGTAAAGCAGTTTTTGGGAGCTTCAAAAGTTGTATTCCATCCCTTTTATTTACTGTTTTTTCCTTCATTTTGCATGCTAATTTCCTTTTGATTAAAAGCAATTAGAGTGTAATTAGGTCCTTTTTCCGCTACGTATGTCTCGTGTTCCATCAGTTTTAACTAAGGAATGTCCTCAAGACCCCGACTCAAATGCAAATCAAACTGTTCAGGATGCATATGACAAGTGGACAAGGGCGAATGAAAATGCCAAAGTCTAGATTCTTGGTAGCATATCTGATGTTTTGGCTAAGAAAAACGATCACATGTATATCGCTAAAGAGATTATGGAATCTCTGCGGGGGATGTTCGGACAACCATCCTTCTGCCTTAGACATAATGCCATCAAGTATGTTTACAACTGTCGTGTGAAAGAAGGGCCTCTATTAGAGAACATGTTCTGGACATGATGGTCTATTTCAATGTGGCAGATGTAAACAAAGTTGTCATAGATGAGAAAAATCAGGTCAGTTTTATTCCAGAGTCTCTTCCGGAGAGCTTCTTGTAGTTCTGCACAAATACAATGATGAGCAAGATAGAATATAACTTAACTACACTTCTCAATGAGCTTCAAACTTATCAGTCCCTCTTGAATTCTAAGGGGCATGAAACGGAGTTAAATGTTGCCACCTGATGCGTTCTAAATATGATGCGATTATGGTATGAGTTGCAGTGATGTGTTATGCATTGCACATGCAATTTTTCCTAATAAGACTCAAGTATAAGCCTCACTAGGTTTCCTGGTAAGTCAAGGGTCGAACACAGGGACTACTGCGTAAATATGCGACAGTAAATTTGATTCCCTTGCAGTGGTGAAAACAAATAATTTAGATGGTATTTTGTCTAAGAATAATTCCTATGCGACGGAGTTCGAATAAAAAGTAGATGAAATCGAGAATTACAATGAGTATGCAATGAACGGGTTTAGAAGGGTTTAGCTAACACTTACTAAGATTGCATACAAGTTATGCGATCATGCTACACACAAACAACAGCATGTCACATTTCAATGAAAATGCCATAATTCCTATTTATAGAACGCATGCGATGTATACGAAAATGTCGATAGGACTTATGTCTAAGCCTCTATTCTTGTTTATGCGATGATGAATGATGCACATATACACAAGGTGACTTCATACTATCATATCCTAATTTTAGGGTGCATGTGATGCGTTAATAACAATAGAACTTATGTCTATGTTTCTATCTCTTGCTTATGTGGTTCTAATCTAATTCTCTCAAGCCTAGATTCCAATCTGACTCTCTCAAGTCTAGATTATTTCTTTAGACTACTCTCTCGAGTATCTCTAAAAGGTCAATGACGCATACATAAGACAAGATGATCACATAAAGTGTAAATCTTAGGTCATGCTAGCTAAGTACTTCTCAACCCATTCGAAAATTTAGCTACTCATGCGAAGTATGAAGATATCGAACATAAGTTGAAATGAGATTTCCATTTTCTATAAATAAAATGCAAAATACAGAATAGCAATGGAATGTAGAGATAAGAAGCTGGTATCAATATCTTGCTTCCCATGGCTTTTTACACTATATTTTTTACTCCAACTGTGTCCAGATGAATATTCTTGCTTTGGCAAGTGTTGGCCCTCTCTCCCTTTGTAGCGCTTCTTGGCAATCTCTCGATCTGCCTGGGAATGATCTCTCGACTTCTTCATCTCTTAGCTCATCTCTGTCTTCTAAGTATAAGTATGAATATGATCTGACGGCTCTCTAACTTATTCTCTATTCTATATATGGCGATATAACTCTTTAACCCCTTTTACAATGGTGGCCTCCGGTATTTATAGAGCTCAAGGTGAAGCAGCCTTTCTCTCTAATGATTGCAATAATGGGCGATCATTAAATCTCCTACTCTGATGCGCCAATTAATGGTCACAGAATGTTTAGTGTACTTGCTATAGTGTGGCTTTAACAGCTTGTCAACTAAATTCGGATTCGATCGTCATCAGCTTTTCGTCCCATCATGATTTATTATGTTGTCACCTTGATGTGCAGTCTTTATGAGGCCACCTTCTTGAGCAACTTCTCACGATTGCATACGATCGCATGACTTTGCGATCACAATCTTTCAATGTGCGCATACGTCTCATTCCTTGGATCGCAATTTTTCTGGCACCAACGCATTTTTCCTGCACAAAATAAGTAAATTAACTGCTTTTATGCGATGGGCGCATGCGATTGCAATTTTCTTAGTTTAACACTTTTGGACATGATTTTGTTTATTTTTACTATCATAATCACTCATAGTTTTACTTATTTGTGCTGTAATAATGTGCATTTCTACCCGCTATCACACCCCCAAATTTAAAACAATGCTTGTTCTCAAGCATAAACTAAAGATTTTCTTTAAAGTGTCAACCTCCTTTTCACTACCTAGATTTCTCAAGGTGCCTTATTCAAATTTTATGAACCAAAATCTTCTTAATTTCTATCCTGGTCTCTTCCTAAAATATTTCTAATAGTTAGGGACCGCAAGTTTAACCTTAAAAAAGACTTTACTTGTTTCCAGGACATCGCATGATTTATTTCAAAACTTTTTCCAACCGGAGTGTTTCCAAATGATTTTTATCCTTTCGTGGTTTAGATATTCTCTTTGTGACCTTGCGCTAATCCAAGTGCCTAGCCTTTGTTTTGGCTTGCCCTCATAGATGTCGTGCAAGCATCCAACTACGAGCAAGGCATTCTTTCTCAGTATAAACTCATGCCAATTTTACTTGGCAGTGGAGTTGCGATCACTTGATTTATGCGTTGATCATGATTCCCACCTTCATTTTGGCTTACCCTCACAAGTGTCATGCAAACATCCAACTATGGGTAGGATCTGATGTCAATGTTATGATTTTTTTTCTCTCTTTTTTTTAGTTTGAAAAAAGTAGCAAGGTTGAAAATAAATAGTAGCACCCCCAAATTTATACACAGCAATGTCCTCATTGCTGATAGACTGAAATAAATCATGCGATGCTCTTAGGAAATTTTGTAAAAATTGTTTTGAAAGAAAGCTGGTGGACCGCTAACTTCTAGAATGTTTCATGAATTGACTGTCCTGAAATTAAGTTGACTCTAGTACATGTGATGGCGGGAAATTAGAAGTCAATTTTACTCTACAACAAAAATCCCGTGGACGTGGTATGCAATGCATGTTGCTAAGATATGCGTTGATAGTCATGCGTCAATGATCATGCGTTGGACTGATAATGTGTTAATGAATGTATGCAATGACCATGTGTCCTGCCATAAGTTTTGTAGCGCTCACGCCAAGTATAACACGAACGCAAGTTTCTCGGGTAATCCGAGGTCGAACACAGGGACTTGTAGCTATATGTATGCGGTAATGTGCATGTGGCGGTTTAAATAAAAGAATGGACAGGAGGTTGCTAATTTAACCCTACGCCTACTCCTATCTAACAGACAACGCAATGAGAATATGCATGAAAGGTAGAGATACGACAAACCTTGACATGAAATAAATGTGTGGGAAAATAGATAAAATGCGGAGATGATTTCATTGCAACCCTTAAGAGTGACTGATAACTTGTAGAAATACAAGTTATTTATGCTACCTTATTCAGATATTGTGGTCAAAAGAGAAGGAATATGCGTCGATTGTATGAAACTTGGCTTAGAAATACAATAAATATAAATTATCGCAATTACACCCACTAACATCATTAAGATGGTAGAAGGGGATATTTCTACTCTGTTTTGCAGGAAACCAAGTCACCGCTTACGATCAAGGCTCAATGAGAAACTGAACAATGCATCTCTGTCACATTGCGCCCATCAGCCAGACGATTAATGCAATGATGGTGCAATGCGATAGTCGATCCCGAGCTGAATTTCAACTGCATGCGATAATAAAAACATCACTGCATGCGAGCAACCGATCGAAAGATGCAGCTGAGCAATGCAAATGTGGAGGATTGCGACACGTGTACAACTAACCGTTGTGCAGATTTGACGGTCTGATTGCATAACAAAAGGAATATTTATTCCTCCATCTTCGGAATTTCCATAACAAGAAGTGGGGTCCACAAGCCAAGAGTCAAATCTTTTCACTTATAAATACCCCATAGAATTCAGAGAATATATACTTGATATGAGGGCTAATTGATGCTAGATTACTGAGAGAAAGACTGAGCTGAGTACTAATCGAAAGAAATCCGGGAAGAGAAGAGACAAGGCTGAGAGGTGAGTCTCAGCGCAATTCTGTCAAATCCCCACCGTGAAGCTCTGTGATTAGATCCCTGCTACAGGTTGAGAAAGCCTGAGAGGGAAGCTCATCCTTCCACACGATCCATCCATGCCGGCAAACAAATCTCCATCCAGATCGGCGCTAAGACATTGGCGCTTATTTGTATTTGTTTCTAACTCTATTTCATCAATTGTATTTCATTCTCTTAATCCCTTCATTCACAAATCATGTATCAGACGTTAAATAGTGTTATTGAATGTCTTGATCCTTACCATTTCCACTTCTTTGTCTATTTCCGTTCCTCCATTAATCGTTTTCTCCATGAAATTTTCTTAATCCCTTGGTAACTAATATGCATTAAACGAGTAACTTAATCTGTGATAAAGAGATAAATGCATTTAGCTAAGGCATGCTAGACGGGATCTTCACCTGTGAGGGCAGAAGTGAAGATGTCATTCTGATCTATTGAGAGAAGGTTAGAAGAATGCGTTGACTAAAGCAAGCAGTACTTCCAGAGATGGAAGCAACCTTGCGTTCATTACGTTCGTCCCTGTTTCACCACAGAGATGTGGGAACGCAGTCGATCACCGAGAGGTGTACGCCAAGGGAAAAGCGGAACCATACTTATATCTTTAACGCAATTAAGGAACTTGTGATGTTTGTATTAATTATCTTATCTGTTTCTGCTTCACACATAAGACTTGTCACCGCATTACACGATCTTTGTATAATCTTTACAGCTAGCCTTGACCTCAGTATCTTGTATCATGAAACCTATACCTTGTATCATCTTAGCTTAGATTTACTTTATCACAATTTATTTTATTATCACATTACTACCGCTTTACTTTATTTTATCGCATGTTTAATTACTTGTACACAAAACTCTTCTATAAATTGAAAAATCCTTGGTCGCATATATCACAAACACAACGTAATAATCTCAAACAGTCCCTGTGTTCGACCTCGGATCACATCGAGAAACTTGAGGTGAAAATTATACATGGTTTCAACGCAAGGAAACTTGTGACAACGCACAGCATACTACAAGAACATTCATTAATAACTAATATCTAGAAGTAGTATCACATATCATCGAATAAAATCTATGTCATCAAGTTTATGGCATGGACTTGCATCATACAAAAATTCGCATTACAAGTTTATGGCGTCGTTGCCGGGGAATGGTTAACGGTTATTGTTTGAATATGTTTGTGGTATTTTGCAAGACAGATCTCTTTGTACTGGCTGTTCAACACGAAGAGAAGTCTGACAGCTTAAGAGTGCTGGAGTGATCCAGAAATTCTAAGTGAACCCAGAGATCAAGTGTATTATTCGCGCACAAGCACATTAGGGCCAAATTAAGTGGTGAAGAAGCATGGCTAATAATAACGAGGCTCCCGCAGGGAATCAAAGGGAAAATGGGCTAGTTCAAGGCTCCATATTTCTTGCTGCTGATCATAAAGTTCCGATGAGAGACTATGCGGCGCCAGTTTTCTATAACTTCTCACCAGGAATCGCAAGATAAACGGGTGAGGAGAATGTAAGCGTTGAAATAAAACCAATATGCTGCAGATGATTCAGAATATGGGTCAATTTGGAGGATTACAAGGAGAAGACCCACATGCGCATTTGACGAATTTTGTAGACATGTGCAGCACATTCTCCATGCCTGATGTGACTCAAGAAAGACTTATGTTATATCTTTTCCCGTACACACTGCAGGATGAAGCAAAGAGGTGGGCTCAGTCATTAGAGTTGAATGAGATTAAAGCATGGGAATAGTTGGTTGATAGGTTCATGAACAAATTCTTCCCTCCAGCCATCAACACAATGAGACGGAGGGATGTGCTGAATTTTGAGCAAAAGGGTTATGAAACCTTGAGCACCGCATGGGTGCGATTCCGATAATTAGTGAAGAGTTGTCCACATATCGAGATTCCTGATAGTATTCTGATGGAAACCTTTTACAATGGCTTAGACTAATCAACGCAAGCAGTTGTCGATGCTTCCGCGGAAGGAGGATTAATGAACAGATCATATACGGAAGCAAAGAATATCTTGGATCGCATCTCGCGACATTCTAATGAGTGGATTGATACCGGGCTT